>NC_087207.1:34985476-35017976 GCF_015104395.2 Macrobrachium nipponense | reverse complement strand
CTGTATTAAAATAGGAATAAAACTGAATTATGAACAACAAAAATCAAGACAAAGGAAACTAAACGATGAATAAAAACTAAAATACTGCATAAGATAAATTGTGAAAAATTTCTCAGGCTAAGCATAATGTCCAAGTGAAAATATATGGTCTCTATTCCAAATGAACATATGCATTAAAAGTGCAATTCTAAAGCAAACAAGATGGAAAGCAAACGCGGCCAGCAGAGGAGAAAATGCAACAACCCGACCTAAAAAATGGGCAAGAAATGAGGAGCAAAGGAATAATCCAACAGGCGCTGCAAAACACTAACACATTGAACACGTTCATTCTAAAACGTTAGATAGGCTGGACCAATGTATATATACCTTGGGCTGGACGTAACCCCTCAGGCCTACCGAATACTTGGTCTGGTCACGAGAGAGAGAGAGAGAGAGAGAGAGATAATACCAGCTTCTGACGCCACCAAAACCACAAGTGTTCGTTGAAGGTATAATCTTGGGTGAAATGTGTCTCACTAGATTTGTTATCTAGTAACGCCACTGTAAGGAACTGAAACACAAGAAAACACACCCACATGCGCTCGCTTATACATATATTTTTTGTTTGTTTGTTTGTTTGTATGGTGTTTTTACGTTGCATGGAACCAGTGGTTATTCAGCAACGGGACCAACGGCTTTACGTGACTTCCGAACCACGTCGAGAGTGAACTTCTTTCACCAGAAATACACATCTCTCACCCCTCAATGGAATGCCCGAGAATCGAACTCGCGGCCGCCGAAGTGGCAGGCCAACACCATACCGACCACGCCACTGAGGCACTTCTTATACATATAAGGATGGAATGGAATATGAGTATAGGAAATAAAATAGAATATAAGATTTAGGCTTGAAGCCAAGCACTGGAATCAAGGGATTCAGCGCTATAATGAATTTGGTTTGAGATGAATATGTATGGTGATGAATTTATAAATTAAACAAAATAAAGGTGATTTTAAAACTGATATCCCCTTAACAATCATAATTTCGCATTTCGAGTGTACAAACATTAAGAAAAAAAAAAATCTATATTTACATGCATACCATACACAACCATGCATATATATGTATATATGTGTATATATATATATATATATATATATATATATATATATATATATATATATATATATATATATAAGCGCCTATATAAACAACTGCAATATGTGTGTGTGTGTGTACATGTAATAGCCACAATGACATGTTAACGTCTCGATTTCATAGCACTTCTTTAATACTTTCATATTTAAAAGCACTGAATCCAAATACACGAAGACGTATTTCCGTTCAATGGTGGGATTCGAACCCACGTATGACAGTGTTTGTATGCGCGTTCTCTTAAAATCATATGGACAACTTCTCCAAACCACGGACGGAAGAACCACAGTCAACTGCCTCCAGGTGGCCATTTCGGAGGTGGAACATTGACCCGTAAAACCACCAATTACAGAGCTTAAGGGAATCCCAGAAGCACCCTCCTCAAGTATGACGAACAAAAACAAGCATGCGCGCACAAACATCACATAGATAGATAGATACATAGATAGATAGATAGATAGATAGATAGATAGGTAGATAGATAGATAGATATTTTTATTGACCACAATACAAAATAATATGAATTTTACAAAAGAGTATTTGGTCCAAATTACAAAATTAAGTACAGTAGATTTTTTACAATCTCTTATACAAACTAAATGAATTTCCATTACACATATATTGTACTAAAACTAAAACAAAACCAATTTAACCATACGCCATCAACAAGTTCCTGTAATTACATTTTACGCATTATAATACATAATACTCCTTCACACACACACAACATATATATATTAAGAACTAATTACTACAGTTAACTGATCAAATGCTTTATTTCGTATTAAGGCTTGGTATGTTGATACGCAAAAGCACAATCATAGAGAAAATAGGGGAAGAAGTCCGTCCATTCGGACTTGGAACTGTTCCAACTAACGCATACAGACTAAACATACGCTTCCATTAGAATACGATCAGGTTGGAGGGAATTATTACAACTTCACTGAAAGCCTTCCTATCAGAGAACAACTTCCAAAGATAAGGCTTACATCAATAGCTTATTGATGCAGCTGGAATTCAACTTCTTATTGACACACACCTCGAAGTCAACTTCCTACGAGTATTATAAAGAGGCCTCGGTTTTGAGTGGCAATCCTATACACTAAAAAAATGCGCCGAAGTTGCTTCGACGCAATCGAGTTTTCTGTACAGTGCATAATGTTATATGAAACTCTCAGTCTCGGCCCATGAAACTATCAGCCATAGCCCGTTGGTGATCTACAGCGGTGCCAGGCGCACGATAATGGCTAACTTTATCCTTAAATAAAATAAAAATTACTGGGGCTAGATGGCTGCAATTTGGTATGTTTGATGATTGGAGGGTGGATGATCAACATACTAATTTGCAGCACTCTAGCCTTAGTAGGTTTACAGATGTGAGGGCGGACGGACAGACAAAAAGCCATCTCAATAGTTTTCCTTTACTAAAAACTAAAAACCAAAAGAAGGATTTAAATGAATAACTTTGCTAACTCTAGGATACATCTCTCTCACTTCAGTTGTATCAAGGAGCTCTTGAGCCGTATTTTGATCTTAGAATTTTAATTTCCTTTTGTTGATGCTGCAGTTAATGTGCTACACAAAACAGAATGACGCCCCACGTGAACTTTATGCGTTTGTTTAAACCACTTCACAAAATACAGGATGCGTGTTAATTTCAATTTTGTCCTGGAAGGCAGTGACTTTGCATTCTTAAGTTTCCCGTTATTCCCTGCTGATCGACAGTCAATATTTTATGGTACAAATCACGTTGCGTTACTTGAGTTTTACTAAACGTGGTCAGGTGAATAAGGAACCTAAGATTTTGTGAATTTATGTGAGTAAATAAAGCAAAAAGTACAGCTTGACGAATGACATAAGACGGTAATCATAGGAACATGGGAAATGAAACCTTGCATTTTTGTGAATTTAGAACATAAAACTGTGTATACTTACATCCTGGGAGTAACAATTGTATATTTAAGTGAATATTAGAAACAAACTTACACTTAGTTGGGTGAATAAGAAATCAAAGAAATACGTAGCTAGATGGAAACGGAATATAAATTATGTCTAGCTATGTGAATACGGAATAAAAAATTTTGTGCAGCAATGTGCATATGACAATTGAAATTGTGGGTACATAGCTGAATTTTGGGCATGTAATCGTGAGTAGCTTGGTGAATATGAGATACAAAACTGTGTTAGAAAGTAAACATTGAGTAGCAAGTTGGATATGGCATCTAAATAATCGCTGGAAATGAAGACTGGTTTAAGTACTGTACCTGCTATTACTGTCGAGTCTCATCCAATTTACGCAGCTATTCTGTACACCACCATTACCACACTTTCGATTGCTCTGAATTAAAGCGAAACTAAAATTAGCTTGCAGTTTAGGTCAATTCAGAACCGGGTCACACACCTATAAAAGCTGGTACTTTCATGACTGGAGTCTATTAAACTCTCATTTGATGAGATTTTAACGATGGTAATGACACAAGTTAAGAAATCCCTAAGTAAAAATATAAATGTAAATTATAAATATATAGGTCTGTATGTATACGTACATACATGATTAATACATACATGCATGTATGTACGTTTATATATAAAACCTGTGTACTGTATATGACAACATCTTAGTCATTCACATTATCTAAAAAGTAGTATATCTTAGTTTTACCAGACCACTGAGCTGATTAAACAGCTCCTAGGGCTGGCCCGAAGGATTAGATATATTTTACGTGACTAGGAATCAACTGATTACCTAGCAACGGGACCTACAGCTTATTGTGGAATCCGAACCACATTATATCGAGAAAGGCATTTCTATCACCAGAAATAAATTTCTCTGGTTCCGCGTTGACCGGGCCGAGAATCGAACTCGGACCACCGAATTAGCAGCCGAGAGCGAAGTCCACTCGGCCAACGTGGGACACTATTATCTAAAGTGACAAACTGAAACTTCTGCGTGACAATGCAACCACCAAGAAATCTAATTGTTAGTTGTTCCTTAAACTAAATATTTCTGGAGAAAGCCATGAAACCCCTAATAAGAGATCTTCGAACACTCACTGTCTCTGTATATTCCAACGTATGCAACGACAAAGAACTTTCTCCCTATTCAAAACAGAAGTATGCTCTTATCCTTCGAGTAATTATCGAATCATTACAGAGCCGCGAACGAGTTCAGAATAGCTATACAACTGGGTAAGCGCCCGCGCGCGTGTATGAAAGAGACAAAATATATTTAAAACGTTTCTGCAAAATACGCCTATTACTGCCACACATTCTTAGTATTCGAAATTAGTAAGAAGCTGACATAACTAAAGCTGTGATCGCTTCAGGTTTCATAAATAGGGGTAGTTGAAACACCAGCAAGGAAGACATGTAGGTATTGGTTGACTGGATAACTGCAAATTACATACATATATATATATATATATATATAGATATAATATCCTAATATATATACAACATATATATATAGATATATACTATATTAAATATATAGGTAATATATCCAAGATGCAGAACAGAGGACGAACGATTGGGCCAAGAGAGGCCTCATCAAAAGCTAAGGCTAGAGCCAAAGGACGTTGAACATTTGGTATGGATGCCATATCACTCAATGGCATAGCTGCTCTGGCTGATTTGGGATTGCTGCATCTCTTCTGCTTGCATGACTGGCCATGCTCCGGCAGGGTGGACTGTTGGGGGCAGACATTGTCTGACCCCACAGGACAGTTGGCGATAGGCTCCCTGTTACAAGGAAGCGGTCGGGCATGATGAGCATAGACATGTGGAATCCTATGTCGGCTAGGATGAATGGCCGTGCTCATGCAGGGTGGGCAGTGTCTCTTCCCAAATGCGTGTGGCAGTGGTCACCTTGCATGAGTGCAGTCAAGCATGATGGGCAGTCCAAGGTCCTCAAATATGTGGTGTGGATGCCATGTCGCTCAATGGCATAGCTGCTCTGGCTGATTTAGGATTGCTGCGTCTCTACTGCTTGCATGCTCTAGCAGGGTGGACTGTTGGGGAAGACATTGTCTGTCCCCACAGGACGGTTGGCGGTAGGATCCCTGTTACACGGAAGCGGTCAGGTATGACGAGCACAGAGATGTGGAATCCTATGTCGGCTAGGATGAATGGCCATGCTCATGCAGGGTGGGCAGTGTCTCATCCCAAATGCGTGTGGCAGTGGTCACCTTGCATGAGTGCAGTCAAGCATGATGGGCAGTCCAAGGTCCTCAAATAAGTGGTGTGGATGCCATGTCGCTTAATGGCATAGCTGCTCTGGCCATGCTCCAGCAGGGTTGTCTGATGGGGGTAGACATAGTGAACCTCCTCAAGACCATCTAACTCCCCAGTACATGACAAGCCTTTGGAAATGATTCCAGACCCTGTTATAAGCACAAGAAAGGATAATTTAGAAGGGCCTTACATATACAAATCACCTCCTTTTACAAAGACAGGTGGAAGACCTATAGGAGATATCAGCCCCCAAGGGGACCTACAACCTTTTAGAAATGCTAGCCCTACAAAGACACAATGATGTAAAAAAGGAAGATGAAACTACAGAAGCACAACGAATATTCACAAGGATAAAGGCTCAAGAGTAAAACCAGTACAAGGAATCTAAATAACAGGTTTCTGAAGTCTGGTGGAAATAAAAGCAAAAAGAACATTGAAGATTATTGTTGAAATGGCCAAATACAGCCTCAGGGGAGTAATGGGCGTAATGCATCAAAAGCAAAGTTTAGGATTATGACGCTGCACAAATAAAATTGCTCATTATGTATATTTGTGACCTGTGTACAATGAAGTGTTAGCTGATTTCCTTAGGTTTTTAAAGGGTGTGCTTCTTTTTGTATTTTGTAACAATATACCCCATGGACGGTAACAACTTGCTCCACATATGGGACAAGTTGTATACAAAATGCTTTTCTTGTATTTTCTATTATATTACAGGAATTAAAAAGTATATAACCTTTTTGTTACATGAGTATGATAACACATATAATAACCTTTTCACAGCATAAATTTGTTTAAGTTTCCTTCATTAGATATTGAATTAAAGGTAAAAATAGTAAAATTGTAGCAACTAGCCCCGGTCTCCCTGTGTGTGTGTGTGTGTGTGTGTGTGTGTGTGTGTGTGTATATATATATATATATATATATATATATATATATATATATATATATATATATATATATATATATATATATATATATATATATAATATATATATATATATATATATATATACTAAATACAACGGGATAGGTTTATGTGTACTTCTCGCAATAATTTACCTGAGCTGAGAATTAGACTTTTCTCAGGTGTGACTCATCCAGACGCTAATATTCCAGGTAGCAATCATACAAAAACTGGATGGCCTACCACAACTAAAAAGAAGATGCTTCTCCTACACAAGTCTCCTGTAAAAGCACGAACAAATTCAGTACATTTAAAAGCAGATCTTCATTTACAACCATGACGACCTTTTCCGTTTTCTCCTACATCATACGCTATTCCGCGTAAGTCTGCCGTCATTGAATGGCTTTTCATAACTGTTCCTAATAAATATTCGCCCTTCTTGAATAATAATATAAATGAAAGAAGAAGAAGAAGAAGAATTCAGAATTTACTGGACCACTCAATTAATCCCCAAGACAGTGGCCACAGATAACCGTGTCCATTCACTACGACATAAAATAAAAAATCCTTTCAAGTCATCGTCAGTTTTTCCGTACTAAGTGGGGAAGTACGTATCACTACATTTTACTTTCATTGCAGGTATAATTCATATAGTAACAACGGAAAACTAAAGAAATACACTGGCTAATACGTTAATCTAAAGAAATATTCTGAAAAAGAAAACGTGATTAATTTATTCGTGAACTGGAGACATCGCACATAATGTAGCCCTTTTCTCACCTTTTCCTTTGCTTTGGAATTCGCTTCCCACATGTTTCCACTTTTAGATGGGACCAGCTCTTCCTACTAACCCTTTCATCCTTTTCCCCGCTAGATCTGACCCTCATAACGGCCCTGCAGCAATCGTGCCATAATCTATGAAGAGAAATTCCGTGGTAACGACCAACAAATTCACCGATCCACCATTTGCTTCAGTCTGGAGAGAAGCCTCTATACAAACTAAGACTACACTTGCAATCGTCTGCAGGAAACCGTCCCGGTTAGTAATTATGTCTAATGACTTCAGAAATAACTGATGAACATTTGACTCTAAAATGGTTAGAAAGAGGAGCTGACGCTATAAAAATACAAGAACAACTTTACTTCAAAATACTGTCCAAGACTATTTAATAATATCATTAACAGATGCAGTCTGTTTTTCCTATTTCTAGACAGGGGATTCCAAGTTCTCCATCTGGACTTACAGCTCTCTATTCGAAATATACTTCTCTGAGTAATAATGGAGAGTTTAGGGAGCCTGAGAGAGAGAGAGAGAGAGAGAGAGAGAGAGAGAGAGAGAGAATAAGTGGATCAGCAGAGGCTTCAGCGTCAGATAGGAGCAACAGCTTCAGCTGAAACGTCCGATCGCACACTCAAAAGGAACCAGTTTCACCAAATAACAGGAGGGGAGGTTTTTGCGCTGGGCCCGTAACCCACATCTCGGAAACCCTTCCAGAGTATGTGGGATTCAAGACCTCCTCCTCCCCCACCCCTCCACCTACTCCTCCTGTTCCTCCAGTAAGTGGCGGGAAGGGCTGGAATCCGTTTTCTAGGGTAACTTAAGGCTCGATGCTCTTTTAGTGCCATTGAACCACAGCCCTACATGAACATGAATTTATGGCTTCCGTGGCTCTGACTATATATCTATGTGGGTCTTTAAAAGAATAAATGGTTCGGTGACTATCCCTCCTAACAGAAGAATAATATTTCCTACTTCTACCTTATTTATATCGAAATGACTATCATATACGGCGCCGGTGGCTATGAACTGCTGTATGGGGTTCTGTAGGGACGAATACTTTAATGACAATTCCTTCCTTCGGAATGGACCGTCATCAAATCATAAAGTCTATCAATACATGGCGTCGACGGCTATAACCAGCTTTCGGGGTCTGAAAGATTGAATGGTTTAATGACGCCATTGTTTATGACGGGAGAACAGAAAACGCTCAATCTACAGGCATACTTTCCCAAATAACTAATCAACAGACATACTTCACCAAATAATAAGTACTATAACTTGAATCAATTCAAGGCTTTGGTAGCTATTACTGGATGTATGGGACTTTTAATGAAGAGTGTAATGTCATTTATTCCCCTCGACGAAAAAATGCGAAAAGCCTGATCAGCATTGTTATCTGCAAGTTAGGCCCAATAAACACAATGGCAAATATCAAGCAGCGCCTGCTAAACGGACGCTAATGCAGCTGCATGAATGTTTCCAGGCATGCGTCCGAGACTTTCTAGTTTAAAGGGCAATAAAAACACAATGAAGGAAGGGGAAGAGAGGAGAGGAAAGGGGTGGGGGGGGAAGAGGCGGTTTCAACGTGATGTGCTTACCGAATGGCTTCTTCAGCCCAAGTCGGATTAACCCTCGCAACAAGAGGGCGGGTGGCAGCAGCAGCGCTCCTCAACGGGACTTTCTCCGTTGTTTTGTGGACAATCTGTATATCCGTGGACACGGCGGGAGGGAGACTTTGCGTCATTGTTCTTAGCAGAAAAATGAATTCTAGACGCATGTTTCGTCATAATGTGACGGAATGCCTTTTCCCGCGCAGATTTATGAAATATTATGAATACATAATATTACTGTTATTATCAAAGAAAGGACTTAGGGCAATGATCCATTACGAAAACAGTGGTGGTCAAACGAAAATAGAGATTTCTATCATCATGACCATGTAGAGGAAAATGTAGCAGCTCATGTTATTAAAAACTTCAATCATCTTAGCACATATTTCCAGTGAAACGGCTTCAGCCACACTTCAAAACAAAATGTACTTTCATACCAGCTACGAAAATCAAGATTTCTATCTCATTTCCCTCTTTGCTATTGAATTGTGGCACTAAGAGTTGGGTGACGCAGACCTACGTAGCTTGGCCTATGTAAAAGGAGGCTTGTAGTAAGTGGCGATCTGTGGAAGTGAAAGCACAGGAAAGACAAGAGTGGCAGAAGCGCCCGGAGACCCTTTGTGCTGTTCGACGTTGGAGGCGATGATGAGTTGCCGTACACAATCGTAACTTGTCTCACATTCACAACTGACTTGAAAAGCAAACGTATGACAAAAAAAATATGACGATTTACTTCTAGTGGTAGATGGCGAAAAATGAACCGCGTTTCGCAACGTTCCAGGCCAGATCTCATTAATGACCTCTCCAGTGTCCTGTCCGTTTGTTTGTTTGTTTGTTTTGCGACAACTGGAAACTACGGATGAATTTCCATGTGATTTCAACGGGGGAAATGCAACATACCGAAAATGCATCATTCATTTGGTGTCACAGTAACAAACTACAAAATTAATACGCGCGCAAGCACAAACACATATATACATTATAAATAATATATATATATACATATATATATATATATATATATATATATATATATATATATATATATAAAAGTCTATCATATTACCGTGATTCATATACATATATCGAACTACAAATGTCCTTTAATATCTAATTCGCTCTACCTCGGAATTAATATATTTCATATATGTTTAACCGCTGGGGAATTTAGCGAGAATAGAATTGGCGATCGACGAGGCGCGAACCATCGACCTCTCAATTCCAGGACTGGCTTCACTGCCAGTCCTGGAATTGAGAGGTCGATGGTTCGCGCCTGTCGATCGCCAATTCTATTATCGCTTAATGAATTCCCCCTCGGTCAAACATATAAAAATATATTAATTCCGAGGTAGAGCGAATTAGATATTAAAGGACATTTGTAGTTCGATATATATATATATACATATATATATATATATATATATATATATATATATATATATATATATATATATACTACACACACACGCATATATATATATATATATATATATATATATATATATATATATATATATATATATATATATAATATGCGCGTGTATGAATGGGTACCATTGCCTGCAGGGGTCCAGAAACAGGGCTGGCAACCTCGCCATCATAGGCTTGCAGAGAAGCCTTATGGCTTTATCCTTCAAACACCATCTCTTTTCTGTAGGTGAAATGGCATAAAATGAAAAAGTAAATACATTACGCACATACACACACACACACACACACACACATATATATAGTAATATAATATATATATATATATATATATATTGTATCTACACGACTAGTATTCATGGTTCACTTGTATTCTTTTTTTTTTTTTTATAGACTTCCGCCTTCCATCGCCCATCATCATCCTCTGATCGCATGACCTAAACTATACGTAGACCTAAATCTTCAGGTCTTCAACTTTCCTCATTCTATCAACAACGATAACTACGAAGAGATAGGCAATGCATGCACGCCCCAAGATATACTATATATATCATATAATGAGCAACATTGTAGTGGTATGTTTTATTAAGTAGTTTTGTTTGCGCCTGTGTAGCCCCTAAAAAGTCATGAGGTATATTTGTTGGTTATGCAAATTGGAAAGGCCTGAGAACGCATTCTGGTGGTGACTGGTCACCATTGGTAAGAAGGAAGTCCCGAGTTTTACAATGCAAATGAAGCCATTGTTGAAGTAGGTCTTTGGCGTGCATGCATTGACTATCTCTTCGCCATAATCGTTGTTAATACAATGAGGAAAGTTAAAGACCTGAAGATCTAGGTTTATAGTTTAGGAGACAAGAGAATAATAATGGGCGATGGAAGGCGGAAGTGTATTAGGAGAAAGAAAAGAAGTGAACCATGTATAGTAGTCGGTGTAGATACGCACACATTACATATAACTACACACACTCACACCATATTATATATATACATATATATACATATATATATTATTATATATATATATATATATATATATACATATAATATATATACATATAATATATATATATATATATATATATATTATTATTATATATATATATATACACACCTTTCCGACTACAGAAAAGAGTTGCGCTGGACATAAGGTTTCTCTGGAGGCCTCTGAAGGTGAGGTTCCCAGCCCATGCCCTGTTTCTTGACCCCTTCAAGCACTGGTTACTATTCACGCGCATGCATGCATACATACACATACACACACACATAATATATATATATATATATATATATATATATATATATATATATATATATAAATGCGTATTGTGCTTCAATCTCATTATCACCACTGATTCGCTCTTTCCTACGTCTGTGAAGGTTTTGTCTTTTCCGTAACGTCAACTCAGCTAGGTAATAATAATAATAATAATAATAATAATAATAATAATAATAATAATAATAATAATAATTTTAAATCCACCAGTTAAATGATTCGAAGGAAATACCGCACAAAAAATCCTTTCTTAGCAAAATCTATATTTGCGTTCCATCAAGATCCGTCCTCTGCTTGCAAAACTTGTCCATACGTACATACATATACAAATCCCTACACAAGATTAAGTTAAGTTGTGATTGATGGTACATTCCTCGGACAGCTTCTCTGTCTTACAAATCTTACGTATCATATCCGAACACTGCATTCTACGCTACATGCTTCACGTACGCTGTCCTGTCACAACTGGCTCACAACTGGCAACACAATGTCAGCATAGCAAGGAAATCTGGGAGACTTTCCATTCATCAACTCACCTTCTTGGAACGGCTTTCTTTTCTTCACTCGACTGCCTAACCCTTCAACCACAGCAGGGGTTTTCAACCTTCTCTTTCTCACGTACCCTGTCGGGCATTTGTAATTTCAGTAATGTACCCCCTTCTTTGTATAACGTGGAGAACAAAATCAACTCAGAAAAACTGTACAGAGGGGAAGTAAGTACATAACTCTCCCGACATAACCAATAATATTGTAAATTAAACAATTCCATAAAAAAAAATATTCTTTTATGATTATTTACCTCTGGCTGTGCAGTAAATTTTCAAGGTTATGGTACCAAGCTGCAAAAACAAAATACATTATTATTATATCAGCTGCAAAGGTAGTTAATTAATGAAATGGCTGAACTGCCTGCTTTCATTAACTATCCTAGTTGGCCGAGGAGCAGCTTTTGGTGAAGCACATTGAAGGTCGGCTTCTAACATTCATTCGAGTGGCATGGGGAGCGCGGTACCCCCTGACAAACCCTTGGCGTACCCCCTGGGGTACGCGTAGGTTGAAAACCCCTGCTCTACAGGTATAAGGATATACAATTTCGCACTAAAGCTTAATATATTACTCTTATGACTGCGCCATTCTAGGGCGCTTCTGTATTGGTCATGGTTCCACTGAGCATATATCAGGGGTAGGGAGTCTTTTGCGCTCAAATTGTCAACCCAGCTATAAATCTCATTAAGCATTCTGCGATTCCTAAATAAATGATGAATGATATAAGTATAAACATAAAAGATACGATGTAAATATATAACTTGTAACATTTAGTAGTACTGATATAAAAAAGTGCAAATATATGTCATAATATGAACAATTACAATCAAGAACATACATGTCTGAATCTTTAGCTGCACGATACCTTTGGGATAGTCCGCTACCCGCTACTCCATTTAAGGACAGGGTTCTTCTTCGTAGGTGAAAAATGCTTGCCCAGAAATGCTAGAATGCTGGAAGGCCACACGTTCCCTCTATGACAACGAAGCCCTTGTTGATTTCAAGACCACAATAAATGAAATGATAGCCATAAAACATGATGTGACAGGTGGGCATACGTTACGGTGGGAACTAATTAGGAAGAGCCATTAAATTTCCCTGGGCAGAGGGGTCATAAAAGACTCTTTAAGAATGAGCTAGTCAATCAGCTGGCTGGGTTACATTAAGCTGGCTCATGGCCCCTTGCCCTGAGGTAATGCGTATAATGGTAAGGGGAGGAATGTGGCGACCTGCGAACCCTGTCCATCCAAACTAGACTTGTTGGTTCGTCAGTCGTGACCATTCTTTCTCTCTCTCTCTCTCTCTCTCTGTGACTGTTTGATCCCACTAGAGTTACCTACAGAGATGCACCCAGAGACGATTCAGTTATTTCTGCCACTTCATACTTTTCTACTTAGGGTTTGTTTGTTTGTTTGTATGGTGTTTTGTAGTTTCATGGAAACAGTGGTTATTCAGCAACGGGACCAACGGCTTTACGTGACTTCCGAACCACGTCGAAAGTGTACTTCTATCACCAGAAATACACATCTCTCACTCCTCAATGTAATGTCCGAGAATCGAACTCGCGGCCACCGAGGTGGAAGGTCAATAATTCTCTACTTAGGGGCTAGAGTATATACACTGAAATGCCTATTTCCTCATTCTAATTTCTTCAGGAAATTCACTTACATTAATATCATATAAAACCTAACATTCGGAACGAACACGATACGTGACTATTTTAAAACCAAAAGTGCTCCGAGGTAGGTCAAGTTACCTCTTACAACATAACGCAGAGATTGGTCGTCTTGCTACGACAGATTTTTCATTTTATGAAGAATACGGACATGGATAAATAAGAAGTAGGATGTCAAATGTCTTTATTGACCTTGATTTAAAATTCAAAAGATTTATTCTTTTTTCACGTCCTATCGCCCAGTTTGTGAAGAGATTAGAAAACAGCTAGCAAGATATGACGCTCGTAACTTTTTTCCTTCTCAATTTTATGATCCCATAAAAAACTACTGGCTGCTTCTTTGGGAAATCTCACCAAAAGAACTTCTCCAGCAACGAAGAAATGTAATTCAGGTTGATTTACAGCCTTTCATCTTTTAGGTTTTATCCAAGAAATTTGTTTTTTCAGTTCACGTTACATAAAAGCGATATTAATCTATTAACGACTTAATTGGTCAGCGATGGAATGCAAAGCTCACCTCTTTCTTTCGATGGTTTTTGTAAATAATATGGTTATCTAGGGAGGCATTATTTTGAAATAACTTCAATTTTGATGAATAACTTGGCCATCATTAGAAGTATACTCGAGACAAATACCAGGCGATATTAACCTTAAACGATAGATAATAGAAAGCCACATTTTTCTTCATTCGCAATTTCAAAGTCATTAGAAATGTGTATTAATTCGTTTTCAACAAAATATCTAACCTTGAGATCTTTCCTTCCCGGTAGGTTTGCGTAACGTCAGAGGTCACACCAGACTCCCTTTATTTAAGGGCCCATGCTGGCATAAGGCTGGCTTCATTTAAATGAACAGTCCAAGAAAGTCTGAATTTATTTTCAATGTTACTTAATGCCAGCTTTTTTTTCCAAACTTTATTTCTTCCAAACAAATTCCTTTTTAACACTCAAAAATACTTTAAAAATAGTAATTAACAACTAGTTAATATTTCATATGAGAAACCATTTCCATTTCGTAATAAAATCGATCATGTTCACAACGTAGAAAATGAGGTTTGTTGAACAGCCCACATTCTATGTTTTACACATAAACAACTTCACAAAAATATAAACATTTGTATCCTATTATCTTTCAATGAGTACAAATGACAGTCGTTCGTTTGGAGAATGGACAACAACAATCATTCCATATTGCTCTGGAGTCTGATTTACTCGCAAACCATCAACAGTTTTGTTCACTGAACAGTCGTTGTAGTAGTAATATGTACCCACTAAAATGATACTTCTAACAAAAAAAGTGCAAACTGATTAAAGGAAAGAAAACAGGTGTTTTAATGACCGCCTTACGGAAACTGCAATGAATCTAACCAGAGTAAAGGCCAAGGTCAAGAAAACAGGTTATGTCGTGGAATCACGACTCCCGGAGAAGCGCTGAAAATCAATTGCTTCTGTGAAATCTGAACGTTTTGAACTCATACGGTTTGATTAAGGATAGATATTATGTGTATGTATGTGCGTAGTAGTAAGTACACAGACAGGTAGGCATATAAAATAAATAAATATTCATATATCCATACCTATCAATGTATATATGCATACATGCATAGAGGGTTTTCATCAGTTAATCAGCTGTTATGAAGTATGAATGTGGCAGTGGCGACTTTGTTGTTTGTATCTCTGGAACTACACTCTCGGTTCTCGGCAAATATTTTGGAATGTTTGTTTGTATGATGTTTATACGTCGCATGGAACGAGGTTATTCAGCAACGGGACCAACGGCTTTACGTGACTTCCGAACCACGTCGAGAGTGAACTTCAATCACCAGAAATACACACCTCTCACCCCTCAGTGGAATGCCAGGAAATCGAGGTAGCACGCCAACACTATATCGACCACGCCACTGAGACGATAAAAATATTTTGAAATGAGAGTCGACTGTCACACAGAGAATTCACTACTTAGATCAGCAGAGGAACACATTTTCCGGAATCAGGCTTAATTCGCCAATTACCAGCTGTGAACAATCGCAATGCTCTTGCTGGTGGGACCGGGTTAAAAATGTTTATACAAAATGGCGCTGCAAGAACATCAACCAACAAAGTTGTGGTAAGATAGAAAGAATATAGAATTTAGGCCAAGGGCCAATCACTGGGACCTAAGAGGTCATACAGCGCTGAAACGGAGACTGGCAGTGAAAAGGACTAACAGGAGGAAAACCTCGCAGTTTCACTAAGAGAGGGTAGGTAGTAAGATGGAGGAAAGAGAAAACGACCGGAGGTACAGTAAAAGGAATGGAAGGGGTTGCAGCTTAGGGCCGAAGGGACGCGCCAAGAACCTTAAGTAATGGCTACAGTGCACCGCGCGAGGTGCACTGAATGCACTAACCCCCCTCGGGAAAAAAGTTACGTTACGGAGAGAACGGTACCACGGGTCTACAGAGACCACGACCACGCACACATACACACTTTGATAAGGTAATGGAAAGAAATGAAAAGGAAGAGGGTAGGATCAAATGGAATGGAAGCTGGAATGTACCAACTGGAAAAGGACGTTATAAAAACGAGGATGGGAAGGACCAAAGAGAAGCAAGCGTAGCGGACCAAACAAAAAGGAAGCAGGGGAAAGGAGAAGGACTAGATCAAGGTCTATAGACCTTGCACTAGATGAAAAGTGAAGGACACGGTTCACGAGAGACTTATACTTTCGGCATAGAAACGTTGCATAGCTAGAGAAATTATGACAAACAGTTATCTCTAATCACTTTCAACGTTGACCTTGAAGTTAAAGACAACCTATAATGTTAAGGACATCAAAACCTGAAGGTGGCGGTTGTTACAAATCATTGTTGCTTCGTGTGTATCACCTGATAAGCAGGTTGGTTGATTAGATTAATTTGGCCCAAGAAGCACAGGCCACTGCCTAAAGGTGACCCGTAAGTGTTACGGTGTTACCTTAAATTAATACCATCAAAGAAATTATAGTATTACTGCTGTTTAGAAAAATGAATGTAAAGTGAGGGTTAAGATCATCTTTGATCCATCGTTAGATTTTATTCCCTTTAGTAGAATTCAAGGGAAAATGCTTATCCCAACGGATGGAGCCCACCTAGATTTCTTTCAAAAATAAATAAATAAATAAATAAATAAATAAATACATAAAAAAAAAAAAACTCCGATTTGGGCCAGACTCAAACATAAGGTTGCCCATGCCATCGGCCAATGCCATCGGCCACTATATTAGGTGTTCAACGGTTAAGTATTCTTTTGCAATCACATCACTAGATTTTCCAAGTGACAGGGGAAGAAAAATTATTACAGAAACTGAGAAGACCAACAGAGTGACATCACTACTGCATCGTCATCTCCGACTATCGTAGAAGTAATTACAAACACGTCCCAAATCTAGTCTTTCTCTGATTATGTTTTAGTAAAAATTACTTTGACACTGCGGGGGCATTTTTTCTCTCTTTTTACCGATCACAGCTGCCTTCTCATGTTGAGAGAGAGAGAGAGAGAGAGAGAGAGAGAGAGAGAGAGAGAGAGAGAGAGAGAGAGAGAGAGAGCATTAACGTGATAAGAGACATGAGCAAATGCTACGACAATCATAACTTCACATAATTTCCTTTCCCTTTAAAATTCGTGCAGCTTCATACTATACTAGAAGTTCTCCCATCTCGACATCCAAGACTTTTTCCTGGAGCGTAGCAGACGGCCCAAATTCCGTCATAATCAGCTCCTTCCTATAAACTTTTCCTCATATTTTCTCCTACCTTTTGACTCTTTCTAGAGAACAAAGAAAGAGGAGAGAAGGCTAATCAACGAGTCATTATCTTACAAAAAACTCTTTGAGATTTAATTACAGACGAGAAAGTTAATGAGCAGCAGAATCTGCGAAGAGACATTCTCGGTTCTAATTTCTTTTAACATAAAAAGAAAAGTTTTTGTGAAATCAGGTATAATCATATCATCAAATTCTTATGATAAAAAAGGGAAGCCAACGCATGATACAAGAATAGCGCACGCGCACGCACGTACACATTTTTTTAACATCGTTTCACTTATAAGGAGAAGGAACTTTGTTTCCCACGGAATAGATTAATTTTATTAATATCTGGCATTAACTCGATAACTGTTTCCGATTTTTTTTAGAACATTTCTTCGCCGAGATACCTAGTATTTCATTCGAAGCAAATTACCTTCTTTAAGAATAAGTCTATTCCACTCGGAATGAATTCATCAGGTTCACACTGAATTTATTGTCCGATGTCAATGAATTTATTTTTGTATAAATAAACCTCTCTATACTTCAAACTATTTACCTTGTCGCCTATGCGTTTCGTATACTCAATTTCCTACCACCATAATCCGAAGCCATTAACTAAAGTGCTTTGGATTTTCTCATTGAAGAAGATTCATACTGTTTATACATACATATGAATGGACAATCGAAATAATGATAGTTATATGCATGACTCGAATTCAACATTTTTGACTGGGGCCTTAAGTTTTCATTAAAAGTCTTATTTCACCAGTACTGCCATTTTTTCTTCTTAAACGCCTTTACTGGTCATGGAGGTTAATATTTCACGTTTCATTATTTCGAGTCTTTTTCTCTCAATCTACATATATATATATATATATATATATATATATATATATATAGATATATATATATATATATATATATCTATATATATATATGTATATATATATATATATATATATATATATATAATATGTTATGTGTGTGTGTGGTTTTAATGGCAACATTAACCTTCTAAATTCTTGACCTCCTTTCATATCATAATTACCGGATATGGTAATTGCTCCACCAATGAGGATATGTTTTTGATTGCTCATTTGCTTATACGGCTGTTTGTTGGAAGCAACGCTAAAGGGCTGCGTAGGCATTAATGAAAATTTTACCAGTGGTGGAGGTTCCTCGTTGTACGAGTGGATTTCGCGCTCGGCTACCAATCCGGTGGTCAGAAGTCCGATTCTCGGCTCGGCCAACGCGGAACCAGAGGAATTATTTCTGGTGATAGGAATTCATTTCTCGATATAATGTGGTTCGGATCCCACAATAAGCTGTAGGTCCCGTTGCTAGGTAACCAATTGGTTCCTAGCCACGTAAAAATATCTGATCCTTCGGGCCAGCCCTGTTAATCAGCTCAGTGGTCTCGTAAAACTAAGATATACTTAACTTTTAACCAGTGGTGGACGTCATGACTAACTTTTACAGCGAAAAAGCCGAGGGAAGGGGAGCTGAATACATCAGAGGTGCGCAGTTCCATAAAAGCTTTGTGTAAAACATTTCATGCTCGAAAGTGTGTGCAAATTCGTTATGATATTTGTAGACATCATTTTTCACGTTACATTACACTTTTCAAGTAACATATTTCACGTTCCATAATCACATTTTACTTTTCATTTTCTCAGAGAGAGAGAGAGAGAGAGAGAGAGAGAGAGAGAGAGAGAGAGAGAGAGAGAGAGAGAGAGAGAGAGAGAGAGAGAGAGAGAAAACAGGTAATTATATGGATACCAATTTGGTAACTTTATCAAAATTATTGGAAGCCAACGGGAGAGAGAGAGAATTGGTAATTGCATCGATACCAGTTTTGGTACCTTTATCAAATTATTGGAAGCCAACGAGAGAGAGAGAGAGAGAGAGAGAGAGAGAGAGAGAGAGAGAGAGAGAGAGACCTTACCTTACAGACCTTACATCTTTTTCGGATTGCCCCAGGTCCCTCAGTGTGAGGCACCTCTAATGTCTACCAGAGAGTTGCTAGTGCATCTTCCGGTGTATTTTGCATCTTCCAATCTTGGATGGTCTGGGATGCAGCTTAGATATATGTCGAGCTTATTCTTAAACACATCTACGCTCACTCCTGATATATTCCTCAGATGAGCTGGCAACGCATTGAATAGACGCTGCATTGTCGATGCTGGTGCGTAGTGGATTAATGTCCTGTGTGCTTTCCTTATTTTTCCTGGTATGGTTTTGGGCACTATTAATCTACCTCTGCTTGCTATTTTCTGATATTTTTAGCTCCATGATGCTTTCGGCAATTTCTTGTATCTGTTTCCATGCCTGAATTATCATGTAGCGTTCTCTTCTCCTTTCTAGACTATATAATTTTAAGGACTGTAGTCTTTCCCAGTAGTCAAGATCCTTAACTACTTCTATTCTAGCTGTAAAGGACCTTTGTACACTCTCTATTTGTGCAATATCCTTTTGATAGTGTGGGTACCATATTATATTGCAATATTCAAGTGGACTACGAACATATGCTTTATAAAGCATATTCATGTGTTCAGCTTTTCTTGTTTTGAAGTGCTGCAACAACATTCCCATTTTTGCTTTACATTTTGCCAATAGAATTGCTATTTGATCATTGCATAACATGTTCCTATTCAACATCACACCAAGGTCTTTAACTGTTTCCTTATTTGTGACTGTCTCATTATTAGGTCCCCTATATGCATATAGCTTTCCTTCTCTGCCTCCATAATTTATTGATTCAAATTTATCAGAGTTAAATACCATCCTATTTACCTCTGCCCAATCATATACTTTGTTAGTCTCTTTGTAGCGCGTTCCTATCTTCATCAAAAGTAATTTCTCCACTTATTCTTGTGTCATCGGTGAAACTACTCACTACCGAGTCCTTAACATTACTGTCTATGTCTGCAATCATAATAACAAGCAGTAATGCAGCTAACTCCTTACCTTGTGGCACAAAGGATATTACCTTAGCTTCATCCGATTTCTCATCGTTTGCAATAACTATCTGTTTTCTGTTGTGTAAAAATTCTTTTAACCATCTTCCTACTTTATCTACTATACTATGTTTTCTAATTTTCTTCGCTAATATATTATGATCTACCTTGTCAAAAGCTTTTGCAAAGTCTAGATAAACCACATCTGTTTCATTTCCGCTTTTTCATATTTTTGTATATGTTCTCACGGTGGACTAACAGTTGGGTTTGTGTACTTTTTCCGGGTACAAAACCATGTTGTCCCATATTAAACAAATTATTTTTTATTAAATGTTTCATATTTTTCTTCATTACCCTTTCATACATTTTCATAATATGTGATGTTAGACTCACAGGCCTATAATTACTTGCCTCTAGTCTTGATCCACTTTTGAAAGTAGGGGTAATATAGCTAATTTGTGCTCATCATAAATCTTGCCTGTATATACACTTTGTCTTAATAATATTGCAAGTGGCTTTGCGATAGAATGAACTACTTTCTTTAACAAAATAGCAGGGATACCATCAGGCCCTGCTGCAGCTCCATTTTTAATTTCATTAATAGCCTGCACAATATCAGCTTCATTATTATCTATGTCTGCTAAATATTCACTATTTTCATCCCTTACTTCTATATCATTATCTTCATTAACCAAACAAAAACTTCTTTCAGTTTTCTTCTGAAGATTGAAAAAGAAACCCACAAATTCAATTTGTAACTTGTTTACTTCTAAGTATTTAGAAGTAAAACTAAATGTAAATACTTAGAAGTAAACAAGTTACAAATTGAATTTGTGGGTTTCTTTTTCAATTATCTTCATTATCAATTCTAGGGGTGAATTCTCTCTTATAACGTTCTGCCAATATGTTGCATATTTCCTTTTTTTCATTTGTTAATCTCCCTTCAATTCTTAGAGGGCCTATATCTATTCTTCTTTTATTCATCTTTCTTGCATACGAGTACAATAGTTTGGGGTTTTGATTGATATTTACCAGGGCTTTTTCTTCCAAGTCCCGTTTTTCATTTTCTTTTGATTGTATAATCTTTTGTTCTGCATTTTCTATCTTACTTATTAGTTCGATCACTTTCCATGCATTTTTTTTCTTTTGCAAGACCTTTTTTCCACTTTCTAATTTTCTGGAACAAGATTCTTCTGTCTCTTGGTATGCATGACTGATGTTTACTTTTCTTCTTCGGTATATATTTATCCACTATTTTCTCTAATATTTTAAATAATATCTCCGTATTTACCTTTATATCATCACTTACGAAAATGTTATCCCAATCTTTGTTTAATTCTTCATTTATTTCTGACCATTGTATATTTTTACTGTAGAAGTGGTATTTTCCATATCCTTCCCACTTTTTCATTTCTTGCTTATCTCTGTTTTCCTTGCTTTGGAATGGACTGTTAACTCTATGACATTATGGTCTGAAATACTCGCATTATAAACTATTATTTCTTTAACATAATTCACCTCGTTCACAAATACTAGGTCTAAAGTATTTTCCTTTCTTGTTGGCAGGTGATTTATTATTTGTTGAATGTTGTATTCTAGTAGCATATCTAATAGCTTTTCGAATTGCCTCTTATCTTCTGCT
The DNA here is from genome assembly GCF_015104395.2 of Macrobrachium nipponense. Taxonomy (NCBI): domain Eukaryota; kingdom Metazoa; phylum Arthropoda; class Malacostraca; order Decapoda; family Palaemonidae; genus Macrobrachium; species Macrobrachium nipponense. Next base: position 34,996,027 of record NC_087207.1, on the reverse strand, counting down.
TTACTATTACTCTCTTTTTTATATGTATAAATACAACCACAATCTCCTATTCTTTCTTTCCAGTCTACGAAAGGATAGGAGAATAGTCCAGTCCTTGTGATTTCTACATATATCATCTAATTTTTCTATTATTTTGTCAAACTCTTTAGTATTAGGGGGTCTATATATTACTATGTTCACTAATTTTTCAGATTCAAATTCTACCCCTATTAGTTCACATTCTGAGTTACTGTATTTCTCATATATTTTTCCTTGTTTTTTGTCTTTCCCATATACCGCGGTTCCCCCTTGATTCCTATTTTTTCTATCTGATCTATAAGTTTGGAACCCTTTTATTTGATCGTCATTACCAGGGAGGAGAGGAGGAAGAGAGAGAGAGAAGAAGAGAGAGAGACGAGAGATGGGGAGCGAGGAGGGGGAGGAGAGAAGAGAGAGAGACTGCTTTCTAGTGAAAAGGCCCCCAGTAATTCAGGAAGAGGGAACTTAGTTCATAAACCGCACCGCAAATTTCTCTGAGAAAAAAGGCAAAATCACAACCGGTGTTCTTTATAACGGTGACCTACGATGATTAGAAAAAACTATGCGTGTTTTGCGTGGCGCCGATAAATGTTGATGTCATACATCATCCCTTCAGTTCCAAGAACCTGGCTGGAACACGTACAGTACTCCACTTCTCTTGAGGAGGAAAAAGAACGAGTTCTCTGGGGAAGTCCATTAATGACGGCGCGGTCAAGGGGTCCCGCTGGTTCTTCTTCAATTCAGATTCCAAAGTTAATTCGAGAAATGAACTTCTCACGCATTGACTTGTTTCCACAATTTTCTATAAACGCAATCCAGTTTTTTTTTCACTGGTATTTTTCATCATCATTACAGCTGCTATTATATATCGTTAGTATTTATCTGTAGTGTTATTACGTAAAATAATGTGTTCTAATTCTCCTTTTCCGATAATACATGCTATATATATATATATATATATATATATATATATATATATATCACATATATATGTGGCAATTTCTGTTCGTTTGTTTGTTTGTTTGCCCACTATGCACGCCCAGACTCCGCTCGACAAATCCCCACCACACCCTCACGGGAACGTTTTAGTAATACGAAATTCGATGGCCGTTTCTAAGGGGGTCTAACCCCTATTTTTCACATCCCCTCATTTTTCTACATCTTTCGGAGTTGCCATCTATGTAAACGTGTTTCTGTAGGTACAAGCCGGCTCCCCACAATATGGCGGCCATAAGGCACCCTCAGTAGTAAGGGAGCAACCACAAACCCCTGGGAATGGGGGCCAAACGGTTTTCACACAGCATTAGGGGTAGGAGGCCTATGCCCTACTGACTTACCGACCAGGGGAGAAGAGGGTTGTAGCCTACCTACCCAGCTTTCGATAGCAAGGGAGCACAACACCCTTTGGGAATTATTGCCCAAAGGTTGAAAGATGGGCCTTATCACATTCAAATTTGATACCCTGAGTTAACAACAAATGCATTTAACATCAACATCAGAGTTTAACTAGGCTGAGTTTTATCAAAGGCCCTTTAAAGGCGGCCTCGAGATGAAAATCTTCCCCGAGCAACCTGTCGCAACATGTATGCGCCTGCGTCGGCCGGTGGTGCCTGATTGAGCCAGTCAGTGAGGCAGTAGTGTCGGCTGGGGATTTCCTTACCCTACAGGCCACAATACAACAGGACACCAGGCCAGGGTGAGGACTCGAGACTTGCGGCAAATGGGGGATTCAGTTACCTTTAGGCAGAGGACAGGTAACAGTTGTGCAGTTTTATTAATCATGGATGCTGAAAGTTCTACAGATGTAGATACAGCATTTTAAGAAGCATGGATAACAAATTTACCAAAGCTTACCTGGAATTTATGTCTTTTTTAATCTTGGCAGACTGATGTCAGTCAACCTGTTCTTTAAAGTGAACAGCCATTTGTTGGAGTTTCTAAAAAAAAAAAAAAAAGTCTCTGATCTAGTACCATCATTGTGTTTGGATTTCATGCACTGCTCATATATCAAAGAGATTGATATTGATACAATTAACCCTAAGCAAGACCAGCAATATATTCCTCAAAAAAAAGATTACATTAGCATTGCAGCAACAGACACCCTGAACACTTTAATTCAAGACATAGGACAGAACCACCCAAATGTGCAATTGGTTTTTCAGTCATTGTAGGGAACTTCTGATAGAATGTGTGCATCAAATTCAGTTTAGGTCTCATCATCTTGATAGGTTTGACTTCCTTGAATGTCTGTCTCCTTCCAGCGCATATCATATGTAAGTGCCATCTTTGGTGCATTTGTTGAAACACATGACATACCTTAAAGACATTGCTGATGTCCAAGCTTTGGACAATGCTATGTGCCCAAATGTTGCTGGTGATAAGAATATCCAATATTAGGGGAGGTTAATCTTTAAAAGAAAAAATTGCATAAGGAAAACAGATTTATCCAGATTTAACAAAAGTACTATCTCTACCTTTTCCATTCCCATTTTCTAATGCCTCAGTAGAAAGGGTCTTTAGTCAACTTAACCTTATCAAGAGAGATCAAAGAACAGCTCTCAAACATGAAAACTCACTTAAGCCCCATGAATTCATACTGTGGTTGCAGTAAAAGGGAAAACAATCTCTTGAAGAAATTAGTAGAGAAGTCAATGCCTGAGTGAGACTGTGAATAGACATTAAGAGTAAGTCTCTAAAGGAATGTATGTGTATATATATATATATATATATATATATATATATATATATATATATATATGTGTGTGTGTGTGTGTGTGTGTGTGTGTATAATATATATATATACATTGTAAAAAAAAAATATAAACTTTAGATAAGTATATCATACATTCTGAGTATAAAATCGTAGATTCCTTTGGTAATGCTGTAAATTATTAAAAGAATAAATTTTTTACAAATAAATCTGCACTGAATATGAAGAGGTTCATTTGATGTGCTTTATATATATATATATATATATATTATATATATATATATATATAATGCACATCAAAAGAATCTCTTCATATTCAGTGTAGATATTTTGTAAAAAATTTATTCTTTTAATAATTTATAGCATTACCAAAGGAATCTACGATTTTATACTCAGAATGTATGATATACTTATCTAAAGTTTATATATTTTTTTACAATGTACAGCATTACGAGGATTTTTTTTATATTCAGAATGTATTTGGAATTTTTTTTAACTCGCAGAATTACCGAAATTATTGATTTCATTTTCCAAATGTTTGGTTTACTTGTAAAAGAAAAAAAAAAGTCTTTATCTAATAAACATAACTGCCAAAGAAATATTTTTCTTCTCCCAATTCCAGAAATTATGGTTTATTTCAAAGATTTTTTATAAACGTAATTCACAGCATTTGCCTCACCATGCCCAAGGGCCAAATATATATAGTTATGAACAACACGGAAAGTGTAAGGAATTTTTGTGGATCTGAAGAATTTTCGAAGCCCGTCTAAGGAATTTCAGATTTTGAGTGAGGAAGCTCTGTACAGGCGTCACACTTGTAAATATATAGGTGACGCCAGATAAAAAGGTCTGAAGGTAGTTTATCCCTACGCTCTAACAACGCTTGAATAGTACGGTTGTTGGTTAATATTAACTTGGGATTAACATGGGAAAACTATGCTTGAATGTGCGTTTTATTCCTCTTGTAACGTATTTAGAACATGGATCACTTATGATAGTTTAAATGCATAGTCAGTTTATCATCCCTTGGTATATCTATTTTCCCATTTATATTGAAAGATTGTAGGAACGTTTTTATTTCTTTAATATATCATGTTACATATTAGGAAAAGCATTATTTTTGAAATGCTTAAAACAAATTACCTCCGAGTCAAATGACTGCCAAGGGCCGCAGAGAAAATACGCTCTATGTATTAAAGGCTTTGTGTTATTTACTTTAAAGTTAAAGACTGTAGCACTTTGGAAATTCATTCCAAGACCGGTAAAAGTGGACTTTCTGAAAATGCTAAAACTTTAGAATGATTTCCTGTTTGCGGTAGGTTTGTTAATGCTTTCATCTAAAAAGTTAAGAATATTTTCTTCACGTTCCACAGTGAACTGAATGCAAGGGTGTTTATTATTTATGTAATCAAGGAACTGTTGTAAGTGACTTAGATGCCTGAAAACAAAAATGTGTCGTCAATACAACTATGATAAATTATTGGTTTAAATTTCTTAGGGACACTCGTCCAGTCATCTTTTTTCATGAAAAAACGGGAATATATTGGCCATCGGGGTTGAAAGCAGAGCTCCTATGGCGAAACTCTCAAATTGTTTGTAGTGAAAATTATGGAATAAAAAGTGTTATTGTTTATGCATGAGTTAAGAAGTATTTTACAAAAATTCTTTCAAATATTTCTCACTTGTTCACTATTATTGTAAAAAATGGAGTTTAAAACTATATCGACTGTTTCTTTAAGAAGCTTACTGTCTGCCTTTAAAGCACCATCTTATAAACTAGTGAAGTTTCTTATCAGTTTTATACAGCCATTAGCAGAAAATCAGCATGCAATTAAAAACACGTATGAGTTTAGAACATCACCAGTTCTGATGAAATACCCGAAGGTGCAGTGCTACTAGTAAGCTTCGATGTTACCTAACGGTCTTCTATTTTTATGGAAGACGACAAAATTATTGTAACTGTAAAGGAAAGAGTGAAAGGTAGAAAAGAGGACAGGACGAAGGAATTGACAAGAAAGAGGACCCCAATGTCGACGAGGAGTGTCAAAAGCCCCAGAAGGCAAAAAACGCTCAGAGAAAACTAATTACCTTCGACCTTGAACTTGAGATGGAAAGATGCTAGCATCTTCTCTCGCCTTCAGAGACTTCCATCACGATAAGGCCCTCAACGACAATACCAGGACAACCATACAAAATTCAAGAGGGAAAAAGGTTCAATTAAAGTGGCTAGAGGAAATGAAAGGAAAAATGACTGTCAAACTGGACTACTCAAGGAACTTCCACAGAGCCATCAATGGAATCCATTGAAGGACGCCTGGGAGGTTTCAGGCATCAAATCTGATCACCATCACTGGCACTGTCCAGCAAGTTCGACAAGCAGCTAGCCATATTGAAAACCTTATCAACAAGCTCTGCTAATTACCTTGGAAATAAACTCACATGTAGTTCCTTCCATGAACAATTAAAGAGATGATCATTCAAAATAAACAAGCTTCTCCTCGGGAGTACATTGGTCTCTGACCGAAGATCGGTGAGTGACAGCACTTATGGATCACCACATGAGGAGGGATGCAGCTGCAGTCGATTCATGCAGAGCGGATTCACCCGCCTGTTGATCAACTGTGCTGGCATAATTCTTCCATAACCAAACCGGAAACTCCATGCCAGCTTAAGCGTGGACATATCAGATCCAAGCCATAGGTAACATGTACCAGGATTAATAGGGTATTAATCCTGACCTGTACCACAGTAAGTTAATGACTCCGCTATCGAAACTGGATTTCTGAACACCTTTGGTGCTGGCATAAGCCTGCTTAAGCAAACCAGTGTTGCCATGCCAGTTTAAGCATGGGCATACCAGTTTCGAGACATAGGCAAACTCTACCATGGTAAGTTAATGCTTCCATTATCGAAACTGGATTTCTGCCCACCTTTGGTGCTGGCGTAAGCCTGCTTAAGCAATCCGGTATTGCCATGGTACTGTCATGGCAGTTTATGCGTAGGCTTACCAGTTTCCAGCCATAGGCAACCTCTACCACAGTAAGATACTGCCTCAGTCATGCCTCTCTCCGTAGCACTAAGATGCAACATTTCTCTCTCTCTCTCTCTCACTAGCTCTAAGATGCAATAACCTCTCTTTTTCTCCGACAGACAGACAGACAGACACGCGCGCGCATACATACAATGATTTCAAAATTTCTCTCTCTCAATAAAATTCCATAATCTCTCTCTCTCTCTCCTCTCTCTCTCTCTCTATGTTCCAAGATGTAATACTCTCTCTAAAAATCCTCTTTGTCCCAATGGCTCTAAAATGCTACATCCACCTACTCTCATCCATCTCTCTCAGTAGCAATAATATGCAATAAACATTCTCTCTCTCTCTCTCTCTCTCTCTCTCTCTCTCTCTCTCTCTCTCTCTCTCTCTTGACGCGATAACCCCACCTCTCATGTAATTCAATTCCCACAAAATTAAGGCCTTTGCCTGACAAACTTGAACCAATGTGAATTTAATTGCCGAGAGAGAGAGAGAGAGAGAGAGAGAGAGAGAGAGAGAGAGAGAGAGAGAGAGCCTGCTAAATGTTATCCGTAATTGCACGTAGTCATGCAACAGAGCTTCCGCGTAAAGATCAAAATACTCACATTACTTTATAAGTTGGGAAATGTTTCTAGAGAAATCAGCGTCTTGCAGATAATTTACTACATAAACTAAACAGGACAAAGATAAAAAAACTAATGGTCAATGCAGTTATTCCTTTACTACTTTTAGAAAACCAAACACTTCACTGTATAATTATTGCTTTCGTATATTTACAATAGTGTTAACTACGTTATCGCAATATTAATCATCTTATCATAATGTATTCACCTGTATACCCACGAAACTAATAGTACAGTGCGGGTACCTATTTAGAACGAGAGAGCAAATACGAATTAAATTATCATTACTATATTTTATCCAAAATAACTGTTAAACAAATAATAAGCGTACAATGCTGCACGAAACTCTCAACCATGGCCCATTGACGGCCTGTGTTGTTAGTGCCTATAACGGTGCCAGACGTATGATTCTGGGGAAATTTAACCTTAAATCATATAAAAACTACTGAGGCTAGAGGGCTGCAATTTGTCATGTTTGATGATTGGAGGGTGGATAATCAACACAACAATTTGCAGCCTTCTGGCCTAAGTAGGCTTTAAAATCTGAGTGGGGACAGACAAAGTGCAAACATACAGACAAAGCCGCCACAATACTTGTCTTTTACAGAGAGCTAAAATGGTAACACAAACATTAAATCACAAACTAGGGATTATCAATTATTTCACATTTCTATCATGAAATAGGCGAAACTGCGAATGTCTGATGTCAGCTTGTTGAATAAATTTTTCTTGTAATATTACGATATTTCAGTAATTTGTATAAATACTTTGGTTTAGTAAATTTTTGTATTACTCATTTTCCTCCTCTCCGGTGATTTATTCCCTCTAACTATTTTCGTCCTTTGCATGGGAGCGTGTTTTGGTGATCACTTCCCCAACCAAGGTGATCTATGGGAGTATTTTGAATAATGGAACCAGTCGTCTTGTGGGCCTCCTTGGCAAAGTGCTTTCGTTTTGGAATACAGCAAATACCTTTGGGGAATAAGCCATATTCATCCATTATTTATTTGGATCTTCTTGCTGATGGTCACCTTCATTCCTCTAGGATTACGGATCATTAATCCGCGTACACTCCTGGTCCAGCATAAGCCAAGGGGTTCTCTCTGAGAACAAGTAATATAATTATACATATTTAATTTGGAAGACATCATGGTCCACTGATTTGTGATTGGATCTTTAATTGCCTGACTGTCCAGCTGCTCCCCAAATGGTATAGTAGGCTGTGAGAGAAGTTCAAAGCCATATTTGGAATTGTGTTCTTGAGAGCTATAAGGAAATACTACAGTGGTCACATAATAGGAAAGATTTAGAGTGTATTCTTTAGGCTATTCTAAATTTTTTATTGTCTTTGCCTTTCTGAACCTCCTTATTTTTGAGGAGTGAGTGTGTTGTTGTCAATCTTTAGTCGTATAGGAGTGTTGGTTTTGGTTATTTAAATTAAGTGATAGTTATTCATTTTTCTAAGTATTACGAGGTTCAGGAGTAACCTCTGTCTTAGAGTTATACATTAAATATTTTAATTTTTTTCTGGGTATTTTTATATCGCCCATAATTAATTTTTGCACACATTATGATTCTTATTTAGCTATTCCATTAATTGTGGACTTGGCTTTTAAGGATGACATCACACTAACCATACCTAGATGGCGTCACGTCTGCAAAGCAATCTTCCGTCAACAAATCGATCAAAAATCCAACCGCTTTCTTGTGGTGGGTTGTCACTCAGACTTGTTGGTCAGTGTAACTCGGATTATTTTTATAGGATAGAAATAAAATCCCCCATGAATTTTTTTAAACGGTAAAAAAATAGTATTCAGAATATCAAACAGCCTATGTATAGAATTAGACAAAGTAAAACATGGCCTATTAAATTAGGCGATGAATCTAGGCTACTAACAAATCCAAAGAATTAAATGTAAAGGTCAATATTTGCAAACTGATACCAATTCGCTAATTGTTGGGGAAACAAAATAAAACGGTCCGATTTGCCAGCAAATACTGCACAAAGAAAGAGATACAACTTCGCACCAAAAGGCAGGCAAAAGCTATGGAAAAATGAAAACAAGACAACTATGACGCAAAAAAACTCAACGCCACTAGACAGGAAGGACAAATGAAACGGGTACATAAGTACAAAACACACGAAGAAGAACGACCGCACAAATTGGGAGAATAAAGAAAATAAAGGCAAGTCCTAAGAGGCACAACCAAAAGGCTTTGGCCCTAGGACTGCAGTGAGTATATTCAGAACAAACTAAATATAGCAAATACTGAAATCCTCAAACTAGCAACGACATTCAAAACAATGGAGAAATAGGAAAAATACGAAATCCTATAATTAGTTTACGACATTCAAGAAAAGCAAATACACGAATCCTACAAAACAGCATACATTCAAAACCTGTTATTACCGAAATCCTAAAAGCTGCGAGGTATTCAATAGCAAAATGAAAAGAGAAATCCTTTTGCAATATAAAGAAATCCTACAACTTTAAATGGCATCAAAGCAAAATCAAACAAAAATAAATCAGAATTCCAACAATAAACTCTGTCACTCAATAATGATTGTATAATCTTTCAACTATTGAAAACTGTAGCGTCTCTCTTTAAGGCTTGAAAATGTTATGAGGAAACAAAGAAACGCGTCGTATACATAATTATATATATAATACACACACACACACTCGTATATATAAATACATGTGTGTGTGCGGAGGGGGGATGTTTTGTGTTGGGTGTTCAAGCACAAACAGGCAACACAAGCACTCAAGTATGAAGAGAGAGTGGGCGATGGATGCCAGCATCACAAATCTTCCAGGCACCTGAAAGTTATCTGGAAGCGTCAAAGCGATTTACTTCATAGACACCTCCTGAATGAGACTTCCACTCAAGACGTTAATGGCAGCTATAAAACAACCAACAGTCACACAGAGGTCAAACGTAGGCCATCTTCCACGGGCGCAATCGGAACAAATACCCAACTCGGAACATTTTTGGGATGCCACAGGTTCCTTTGTCTTGGACTTTCCCCTCCGACGATGCACGCTGGAATGCAAGAGAAAACTGACGATGGTTTTCACCTTCCATAAACATTATCCGTTGAGATAAGTTCGAATACACGTTCCGCTTTTAGGGAACCGTCTACTAATGACAACTAATGAAATACCAGTTACCATGATGACGAACGATTAGTTCATCACGAAATTCTGTTCAAACCTTGCCGACGGAAAATTGGTCTTCTACTTTGGCAGTAATTCTTGATTTTTTCAACAGTAAAAACATTTAAACCTCACTGATCGGGTGATGATAAAACTGAACAACACCCCACGGCATATATCACGAGTACTAGATAATGACGAGATTGTGTATTGACCAAGAAATATAACTAGGTTGAAAGAATTTTCTTAAAACTTCGTAAGAAGTGAAAATCTTGAGTCGGTTTTAGAAAATCCGATTAAACACTTTAACACCAGGCCTAATTCTACTGTAATAATTACAAACGATACCAGAATTCCATTACGAGATGTTACGCATCCTAAAAGAAGAAGCCGAGATTAAACACGGCTTGCAACATCGTCGGGAACAGCTTCTGGCCCGAAAGGTTCTCACAGGCGGAAACGGAGGGTTACAGTCCATCTTGCGTATATCGGTCAATGAAAAAAAAAAAAAATGAGGTCAATCGTCTGAAATTCGGTTTGTTCAAGGTCTAAACACAAAGCTCGAAGCAGCAAGGTAATACCTTGCACGCGCGATTTACTATGAATTATATATATATATATGATATATATATATATATATATATATATATTATATATATATATATATATATATATATATACTCATAAAGGAAGGGTATTTACACACACACACACACACACATGGAAATACACGTTCGCACAACCATTATATATATATATATATATATATATATATATATATATATATATATATATATATATATATATAATATAAAATCACACGACTGCGACTCATTGCAACTCTACAGGCACGAATGAAAAAAATGTTATGCTGCAAATACAATTCTGAATGCGGCATGAAAGCAAACCAGAAATACGTGAGAGAAATTGCACAAGTTGAACACTGACATCATCACAACCCAACAGCTTCAAGTCAACCTACAAGCAGATATAAACACAACTCGGGGA
>NC_087207.1:34977976-34980476 GCF_015104395.2 Macrobrachium nipponense | reverse complement strand
CCAATTCTGTTCCCTAATGATCACGCTCTGTTCCTCGTTATCTGGTTTTTGGAAGTTTTTGTATGGCTCGACTTTACCAAGTCGAGTTTATCGAAATGTTTCGTACTTCGTTTAAGCCCAAACATCTCACCTACCACTTAAGCACTGAGGACTGAAAAATAGTATGAATTTACATACTATGTACACAAATGTGAATTACTATGAATGTGCATATTACACACACAACTGTGAAAATACTTCCGAAAGTACGGAAATGGGGATGACTGTTACGAGTTGTGTAAAAAAAAAAAAAAGCATATATGGATAGATACACAAACAAAAAATCTAAAAACAGTAGTTTGACGTCTTCTCAAATTTCATAACAGAAATTAAGACGACCAGCTTTCTCTCTCTCTCTCTCTCTCTCTCTCTCTCTCTCTCTCTTCTCTCTCTCTGGTCATGTCAAACAACTGTGACACCCGAGGTGTGCTTCGCTCAGCACACCTTTCATTGGGTTCAACATAAAATCAAGGTGAAGACAGCGGCTGCAGCAGAAGTAGCAGCAGAAGTAGCAGCACAGCAGCGAGTAAAAGAAGTGAGCTGGAGCGTTTGAGAGCTGGGGAGAGCTGGGCTGGCTGGCTTACCCGGGTACTCCAAGCTCCTCCTCAGAACCGGATCTGGTCGAGTCCGAGCTGGTGCCTCTGCCCTACTTTCTTGCACCAGCAGCAAAAACTGGAGATTTGAGGCTGGCTGGATTTGGAAGAGGAGAAAGTGTGTTGGAGAGAAAGCGGATACCGGTAGAAAGAGAGGGGCCCGGGGAGGGGGATGGGGAGGGAAGATCGCTGGGAGGAGGAGGAGGAGGAGGAGGAGGAGGAGGAGGAGGAGGTGGAGGAGGAGGCATGAGGAGAGCCTGAGCGACACGAAGGGTCGAGTTCTTTTATTTTTCGGTCTTGTGATTCTTTCCATCATTTTAATATATATCACCATGACTGTACCCTTTCTTATTTAACATCAAGCAAATAAAAGTATCATGGCTTTATCTTTTCATTTCTTTTTTCTCTTAACATATTTCTTCTGTCATTCGAGCGTCAAGCTATTTTTTTTTCTTACGCATTCCGCTGTTCATTAAATTTCGCGCCTTTAATTAACTCACTACGAAACGTTTTTGAGATAATGGCTCGTCATTTGTTCTTATTCCTCGTTCATTTTCATAATTTTCCCCTTTAAAAAAATCACAAGTAAAAACAATGACCCAAACTGTTACAAAAAGAGCCTAATTATGGCGAAATTTGGCCCGTCAGCAAGATCCTGGAAGTCGACTTCTAACCCTACGATGGGAATATTATTATTATAAATATATAGCTGAACAATAGGGCAATGAATTGTACTTGCTACAAGTCATTTTTTTCTCTTTCACTCTATATTTGGTTATAGTGCATTCATCATATTACCTTTATACATCATCATTTGATTTTCTCCCCCTCTATTTCAGCTAAGTAACGGCGATGTTAGAAAAAAAGAAAAAAAAAAAGAGAATGAGGAAAATAATAACGAAAAAGAAAGACCATATATATGTATATATATATATATATATATATATATGTATATATATATATATATATATATATATATATATATATATATATATATATATATATATATGAATATTTATCACATCACCGTGATTCATATAAATCATTCGAGCTACAAATGTCCTTTAATATCTAATTCGCTCTACCTCGGAATTGATATATTTTCATATATGTACCGAGAGGGAATTTTTTAGTTGATAATAATTTCAGTACTATATGAAAATATATCAATTCCGAGGTAGAGCGAATTAGATATTAAAGGACATTTGTAGCTCGAATGATATATATGTGTATATATATATGTGTATATATATATATATAATATACGTATATATATATATATGTGTGTGTGTGTGTGTGTGTGTGTGTGTGTGTGTGTGTGTGTGTGTGTGTGTGTGTATAATCCTCTAACGCTTCATCGGAGAAAAAACAAGATTTTTGAGACGCCGGAAAAAAAAAGTATTGAATCATTTCAGACCTTAAAAGGAAAACCGGACTCTTGATCATGGAACAGAAGCACGATTCTGGAGGAACCGAAAAGAGAACTATATTCTCGCTAAGAAACTCATCATATCATTTCCTTAAAAAAGAAAGAGAGAAAAAAGTGTTCGGCTCGCTGCGGTGCGGAACACGCATAACGATGCCAATAGACGAAACAAAAACGATGGCATTAACTGTGTCGCTCGTCCTTTGTGACGAATTTACACTTTTTCTCTGTCAAGCAAATAATCCAGCTTTGCAAAACATGCCCCTCATCTCTGCTCGGAGAGAATCTTTTCACCTTTGGAAAGCGCAGACGTCGGCTGAACTTTAAATCTGATCTATATTTGTGTGATATATATATATATATATATATAATATATATATATATATATATATATATATATAATATATATATATATAAGTGTGTGTGTACATATATATATATT
>NC_087207.1:34967976-34975476 GCF_015104395.2 Macrobrachium nipponense | reverse complement strand
AATAGTCTTCATGTTAGTATTGGGGGCTTACTTGTTCCAAGTCTGACCCAACTGAGCCCCACCTAGCCAGTTCCCCGTCGAATGATTTATTGTTGGTTGTATGTTGTCTCTCCGTTACCATTCTCATATCTTAGCAACAACTAAAGAAACAACGCCCCGTCCTTGATTCTCAACAGCACTGTCCCTCGTCTGTCATTACCAAAAATGTTCACGAAATTCAAGCGTGATATTATTCTATTATAAAACTGGAAAGATTTCACTGGTTATGCTTAGCGTGGTGGATAAAACCTTTCATGATACCTATCAGATCACTCTACTACAATATTGAATGGCATTCGTCGAATTATTTTCATGAAGCATAAGTGTAACATTACTTAGCTGGTGGCATCAAAATATTGTTTTAAGTACAGTAAATCAATATTTAGAAGCACACCCGTGGCATTCCTACACTGCAGCACTGGTAGACACTTACATAAATGATTTTTCTCGGTAACTAAAACATGTCGCACAAATTTCAGGACTGGGTCGTTCTAAAATATTTATTTTTATTTTATATTTATATCAAAACCGCTCCAACTGCACAATTTTCTGGAAAGTATAGAATTTTAATTCTTTGGTTAAGGTCCAGTGCACAAGTCTCGTTGACCAGAGCCAACTTTTGGAAAATGTTTCGTTTTTCTCATCCTCGAGATATCAAACAGTTTTACTCACATTCTGATAATTCCTTACTTTCAAATTTCTAGAATGATGTTACCCACAATAATTATTTATCAAAACAACAGCAGTTTACATCAAGATTAATCAGACTGATAATACAATCATACACACTAGCGGCACTCAACGGTAGGTCCGAGACTCGGGGCTAACCAATTTTCGTAAAGTCATCACTTGAAGCACCGCCCACCAATCATCACGACAGGTCAAGATTGCCTTCACACACGGGAGTTTGAAAGCAAAAGCGGAGATGTGCTTCGTCACGGCCATCCTTCCAGGAGGAAAGGCCCTGCGGGATATTATTGTCTGGAAAAGCCCGAGGCTTCCGCAGGGCGCATTCCACTGGCGGCCACAAATGACTGTCTCGCAGCTGGTGATGACGAGCCTCTTCCTTAAGTATATAGAACAGCTCTTACGAGCATTACGTCAAATTTCAGTGCATTAAATGTTCTGCAGGAAGTAAGGAGACCTCAAACTCAAGTGGCTCTTTCGACAAATGGCCACAAATGACTGATTTTTCATTCCTAATTAGTTACTTCCTGACGTCGCATTTACGAGCTTATGTAAAATGGAAATCCATAACATATTATGGGGATGTACAGAAACAACTCTTAAGTGGGTTATAGGGTCAACTGGATGTGCTGAGACTTGGTTTCATGGAAAACGCAGAAATTAAGACAGCATATCTACCACTGCCCAAATGGTATGATAAATAACACTGTCATGGTCTTTCCAATCAGTATAATTACTTTTACAAATATGTTTACGACTATCATTATAATTTGTCCAAAAATGTCAAAACAACTCAGTGCTTCTTATTACATTGACCACTGCCATCATTTCCTACAGAAGCCTCAATACGTTACTGCTTCACTAATGGGTAAGGCTGAATATTGCAGCCAAAATGTAATGGTACAAGCGCTGGTCCTCAAGTACGCCGCGGGCTACTTCATGTGTATACGAGTTGGGTCTAGGACCCCGAAGGATCCTTGAGGAGGAGGAGGAGGTCCAGGGACTGTTTACAGGGTCTGGAAGGAGGGTTAAGGGTGGAGATGGGGGGGAGGGGGGAGAGCTCGCTTACCTACCTGACGGAGCAGTAGGAGAGAAAGCTGATCGGGTTGCAAGTGATGGCCTGGTTTTCAAGGGTCTTGGGTAAAAAAGAAAGAAAGAAAGAAAAAAAATGGACGTATATCGAGGGAAAAGAAAGAAGCGAGTTAAAAGATGGGGATATGATCTTAGTCCCTCCCTCCCTCCCTCCCTCCCTACCGCCCTCTCTCCCTACAGTCCCTCCCATCTTAACACCCCTCATCATCATTACCATTAGCGTTATTTTAATTGCACGCCTCTACCACAATGACATTAAACATATGTTGTTGATAAAGACTGTCTTTTCTTTCTACCGCTGCTGCCACTGGTGACGATAGGAGGGCGAGAGAAATCACAATTTCAGTCCGCGTCCTGAGATATTCACATTGTAATGAGGCTAAATGATGAACTGCTTTATATTTAAACCATACTCTGGCGTCACAACAACAGTGACTATAAACTTCGAGGACTACTATTTACGAAACTTCAACTATAAAAAATATTTTACGCAGCTTATACAGTAACTGCAAACATCCATAAATAATACACTCATTTCAATTCATAAAATCGTGAATGATGAACAACAGGAGAGTTTCTAAAACAGTCTCATGTTTAATTGAAGACACGAACAATTACCTTGGCAAATGAAGATAATGAATGTGTTCATTCGTCACATGACATGGATATGCCACCCGTTTTACAAAGTAATGAACTACTGCTTCCCTTGCCGGCACTGGAAAATACCAGTACAGATGTTTTCACTTCCTGGAGTTTTCTAATAACATATGTTCTAAATGATGGCTGTATCCGTCACTGACAATCCAACTATAGTATACATACTTGAGTCCATACGTATATATACACACGCAGACAGACAGACAGACAGACAGACACACACACACACACACACATATATAATATATATATATATAGATATATATATATATATATATATATATATATATATATATATATATATATATATACATACGCTATAAATATGATTTTTTTATCACATCCCCGTGATTCATGTACATACATCGAGCTACAAATGTCCTTTTTTAATATCCAATTCGCTCTACCTCGGAATTAATATATTTTCATATATATCAACCGAAAGGGAACTTTTTTAGTTGATAATAATTTCGTCCTCTCGAAATCAGGACTTCAGTGATGTTATCGATTCGGCCAACAGGTGAGGTTAAGTTGATCCCGATTTGTAATCAGAATCCTTATTTGTAATCAGAATCGATATCCAACCCCCTCTGCCATGTTAACAAAGTCGAACGTTTGCCGCACGTGGGCATATTGAAGGATATTTGTAACTCGATATATATATATATATATATATATATATATATATATATATATATATATATATATATATATATAATGTGTGTGTGTGTGTGTGTGTGTGTGTGTGTGTGTGTAAGCTATATAGTACACAAGATAAGTTACTGACACTTATTGTAAAGTTTAAGGATGTAAGTGAATCGCGTTAGCATAAGTAGGATGGAAAGCGACCGGTTTGGTGTGAGATTGGGTTTAGGACACAGGTGCTGTTGCCATGGCTATTGTTTATTTTGACGGATGGAGGGATGAGATGAGTCAGGAGGAGTACAGTATGTGCGGCAGCAGAGTAGTCGGAAAGGGAAATTCGTCACTAATGGAATAGGGAATGGTTGAGATGTTTGCTAAAGATACTGGAAACTAAAAACTTTGAAACTCATGGAAAAGGAGAAAACTGAGAGTAAATGCAAGCGAGAGTAAGGTCACGAGGGTAAATGGAACAAGGAAAATATAGGAAGGAATATTAATATGGAAGAGTAGCAGTTGATTCATATAAGTACATTGGAGGAAATATAACACATGGTAGGATGAGATATGAGACCAATCACTGGATAGGTGAAGTGACAAAAGCAGCAGGGCGTGTGTACAAGATAATATGAAGAGACTTGAATTGTCTCTGGATTTCAAGGTTGGAATTTAGGAAGAAATTGTTGAGCCAACTTTCCTCTAAGGAACTGAAGAGTGAATATAAACTGCAATGTAATACAAACGAAGTAGTTAAGATGAAAGTCAGCGGAAGTGAGAGCAATGGTTGGCGGATTTTGAGATGTTCCGTCATGTGGAAAAAATGGAATATGACAGGTTGGTGAAAAGTGCATCATTAGAAGCATTAATATGAAGGAGAATAAGACCTAAACTGCGTTGGATGGGCGATGTAATAGAGGTACTGGAAACAAAGGGTCTTCATTTTCAAAAAAACCTAGAATATATAGAACTTAGGCCAAAGACCAATTGCTGGGACCCACGAGGTCATTCAGGGCTGAAACGGAAAATGACAGTTAAAAGGACCGAGAGGTGTGACAGGAGGAAAACCTCGCAGTTGCGCTATGAATTAATTGTTAGGAGAGGGTGGAAAGTAGGATGGAAGAGTGAATACGAACGGGGTACAGTATAAGGAATGAAAGGGATTGCAGCTAGCGGCCTACGGGACGCTGCAAAGAACCTTAAGTAATTAAGTGTAAGTCATTCCCTAAGTACAGCAAATTCGATGTTGAAATTAATTTCAGGCTAAATACTTGAGAATATATATATATATACGTATCTATATTATGTATGTACATCAATGAAGAATTCTCTAAGAGGAAAATTGTTTTCGGTAAAACCGATTACATCAATGTGGACTGAAAGGAGGTGATTTGATTTCCTCCGTGTACTGTCATTAAAGAAAGGTCTCCAAATTCAATACGGTATAATAACGTGACCAACGATTTGACGTCAGATGTTCCCTTGTCGAGGTTAGGCGTGAGATAAGTTCTGTACACTGAATTCTGTGTTGTGTACCCGAATTCCCACCTGGCCTACGTCTTCAACTTTCTCCATCTGCCTTCCTAGAAGGCCTCCGTCTTGCTACTTCCACGTCTACTACATTTCTGATCTGAATCGTTACTTCTTGCTACTTCCTTAGAAGTGGACGGCTGCGTTAATGAGGAGAAAATGAGCCAGTGACGTACTCTCAAAGTCTCTTCGCAAAAAAAAAAAAAAAAAAAAAAAAAAAAAAAAAAAAAAAAAAAAAAAAAAAAAAAAAAATAAAAGCAATCTGACAGTTGTCTATTTGGAGGGCGTTGGAACTTCAATGAAAGGAGGGGTATATTTATCCTTAATTGTCTGAACTGCAATGATGTCCTAAATTTTGAAGGCGGGATACAGTTATGTTAAATTGCAGGAAATATGTTAATGTGTTAAAATTGCTCTATATCAGTTCTTCCCATTTGGGAGTTTAGTCCTGCAAAAGGCTAAAATAAATAAATAAATAAATAAATAAAACTGGATGAAAGGTGTTCAGGATCTTACATTCTTACTTCCAAGAGAAGTCAGGAATAAAATTCTCTCTCTCTCTCTCTCTCTCTCTCATCGTCTCTCTCTCTCTCTCGCTCTCTTCGTCGCTCTCAGTCGTCTCTCTCCATCGTCTCTCTCTCTCTCTCTCTCTCTCTCTCTCTATATATATATATATATATATATATATATATATATATATATAATATATAATGTGTGCGTGTTTATAATCACATTCTTGATTCGTGTTTTTGTTATCGGTTCATTAATGTGACCTTGTATCGGTAACAGACTCCTGATCGTATGGACAACCACCAGTTCATTGTATCTACAATGGTGGATCTCAGAAATAACTTCATTCTCAGTCAAACATATAAAGAACTACAAATGTGCATTGGATTAAATATTCACTCACACTTCAAGAAGCTACATTATTGAACACCTGTGGTAATTAGCGGTAGATAAAATTTACAAAGAAATCTGTCATAGATTTTCGTACGATCATCCCTCAAGTATATACTGTATTTCATCTGATTAAAACATCACACATAGTACCATAAACTCTCTCTCTCTCTCTCTCTCTCTCTCTCTCCCGGAACTCCGAACACTCCTCGTGGATGGTAATGAGAGAAATCTATCCTCCAGTGATATAAAACCATGCCGCCGCCTTCCACCGGCCGGGCGCACCACCGCGTCACGAATCGTATCTTAATACCCCGATTACCTTATACCTTGATATCTTTAAAAAAAAACCTTCGCTGACTGATGGCTGGAATGATTAAAAGATAAAGATCAGCTGTTACGGAGGTCGCATCACGCCTCGGCGACCACGAGGGTCAACGGGACGGGAAAGATAAAGATGAAGTTATCAATTTCGTGTCCATGACAAAGGTTGAGTGAAAGGGGGTAATGACTGCGGGTTCTAAGATGGATGCAAATTTCTAATTCAGTTAGTTTTTATTGTTTTGCTTGTGTAGTTGTGTTTAACAGAATATAGAATCAATATAGGGAATAAACTGAAGTACGCTAAAATTCCTTTAACAAAAAACTACACACGCATACATACACACACACACACACACACACACACACACACACACATATATATATATATATATATATATATATATATATATAAATCATATATATATATTTATATAATTACATATATATGTATATATAATTATATTGCAATATAACTTTTTCACCTTAACGGGCTATTTCAAGCCTTGGCCTTTTAGTTTTCAGAAAGTCTTACGGAATGAGGTTGTTAGGCCTGATGCCCTTTCTCCTCCCTGACTGCGACTCACCACAATCGACTTACTGCTTCGCCTTACTTTCACCGAGATAAATAACGTACTTTTTTCATCAAAACGAAACGCAGTTTTGAAACGAACTGATTAAGTCTTCTGACCTACAGCAAAGTTTGCATTTGAAATTCTTTTACCTTTGAAGGCTTGCAATTTGGGAGAAATGCTTTATAGGTTTATGGTCTTTTTGCCTCGTTTTAAATGAATTTCTGTACTTTTTTAACTGAAATACTAAAAAAATAGTTAAATGTATACCTCGCCAATGAGAATGTATGTCTTACTGGTTTAAAATTGATAGCATTCGTATACAAAATTACTTTAAAAATCTAAAAGTTATTCTTAATCAAATGCGTTTTTGAATAACCGATGGGCTTCCTTTATGGTATTAATTTTCGAACAACTGATGGGCTCTCTGTTCAAATGAATTATGCTTCAGCTGCTGCAGCGCATGCGCCGCACGATGTTCATCTTTCCACGCAGGATGTTGTCGCAGTTCGCTAATTTTACTGCAGTCATTGTTTTACCTCTCTTGGCCTTTGTTTACTGAGCAAGTAAGAACTATTTCAAAGATGCAAATTCAAATATATAATTACAAATACATGTCACACAAATAAATTACACAAATATACTTCCTGCAATACAAGCGTGAATCTAAAACGTTCTTTCCGGCACAGAGTGCTCTACCTATTGTGGGTTCGAATTCTACCTGGCAAGGAATTGTCCATTTCTTCATTTATTTCCTTCCAGATTTTAACGTCTTCGCTAAAAAATTTATGACCAAAATGGTTAAGCAATCGAGAAGTCAAGCGTTCGTTGTGCCCATGAATATGAAAAGTGCAAGTGCTTCTTAAAATACCTATGATTCGTGAAACGCCAAAAAAGATGAAGAATCGTTAGCTGCTAAAAGAAAATAAATAAATAAATAAATAAAAATAAAAACTTCGATCTTCCCTTGACATAACGAAAAAGAGTCGATCTTCCCTTTTCACCTTATTTCATATGATATTACTAGAGCGGCACAACACACTTAGCTTTATTTCCACCGGCT
>NC_087207.1:34952976-34957976 GCF_015104395.2 Macrobrachium nipponense | reverse complement strand
TCTCCGGGAAAAGTAAAGTTCCCAGTGGAAATGATTTATCATGGATATAAGCCTCATGGTTTAGCACAACTACCCTGACGTTCGGTGCTTTTTATGTTCTTCACAAAAGAAATTGCATTTCTTTACAAGATCATGCAGGCATTCGGTTTTGGTCCTCCGAGAGTTTGCAAATCTTAGTTCACGAATTTCAGATGCAACACTACAATTCCAATATATATTCTAACTTCACTTATCTAAACAACTCTCCCTGTTCCAAACTATTTGCAGACTCTCCACTGATTCCCCTCTTATTTACTCCCAAATCCCCACATCAACATGCAGGCCAAACCTGCTCTTCACATTGCAAACCATTTACTTCTCTGTCCTAGCTCCAATTCACTTTGAGGCGTAGTCTGCAACACTGACTATAGTAGATTCACATCAACCGTGCATTTGACGTCTAGGCCCGTCCCTTACAATGCTCCTGACTGGCTGTTGATAAGCCAATCACAGGGCTGGAAACACTCAGTCTCTCTCGAGTGTTCACATAGGCAGGATGTATGTTCCACCCCTCCTGAAAGACGTATCCCTCAGGAGAGGTGGAACATAGATCCTCCCCATATGAACTCTCGAGAGAGACAGAGTTTCCAGCCCTGTGATTGGCTTAGCAACAGCCAATCAGGATCGTCTTAAGGGACTGGTCTAGACATCAAATGCACGGTTGCTGCGAATCTACTATAGCGTGATATTACCAGCATTTCAAGTCCTTCGACAACCATACCAACATTCGCAACCTAATTTGCAAGACTTCCCTACCGTACTCTAGCTGGTGTTTGCTAACAGATTTCTCCCTTTTAAAACTTTCCCACTCTTCACTGATCTCCGCAACTTCCTTTCTACTCCCAGCTTTCAAGTGTCATCCACAAACATCACCGTTCCATACGTCACTCAAATTTCTATAGCTTGACCCACAAGCTTCAACTTAATTTTTTGTTTTTGTCCATATACCTTAACGTTAAACGGCTACGCAGGCAATATAATAATAATAATAATATCCTTTTTTCAGCTCAGAGCCATATACGTTTATGGCTTATACAAATACAGAATTACACAAAATCTAATATCTAGATACATGAGGTAACATGATAAAAATGATAATCGGCCATATCCACACAGTTGCTGAAGACATAGAAAAAAATAGTATTGATAATACTATGGAGAATAATAGTAAAAAAAATATATATATATTAAAAATCATGACAATTAAAAAATCAGATGTCATACAATTAATTTCCAGGTAGGGACCTTAGGCGGTTATTCCCATGAACTCATTTTATAACAAACTAATCAATCTTCTGTCTGGTACGATTACTAAAGTTTCAAATTCAATTACATAAATCTAGCATAATAATTCAAATAAAAGCCAATCTGCAGCATACTTTACATCCTCTCCAATCTCTGAGTCTGCTCTCTATCCTATCCATTTATCTCAAATAAAAGTCAATCTGCAGCATACTTTACATCCTCTCCAATCTCTGAGTCTGCTCTCTATCCTATCCATTTATCTCAATAGGCTGTCAACACCTACCACTTGACCTATATTATTACATTCTTAAGGGACAACCCAAAATGCCATGGTTGTCTTTCCCAGCTAAACGCCCTTCTATACAATTACGCTGGTATGTTTTGTAATGTCATACATATACACTATAATTTGAGATTATTGTAAGATTGCCCTATATTTTCGCTTGAACGCTACAAACTACTTTCTTGTTATTATTGCTGCTGTTGGGGGGTAGGGAAGGTCTAAGGAAGAGCCTAAAAAGGCCTGAAAAAGGCTTTTCGTGCTGAGTTAATGATAGAGGAATTTTCGGATAGGATACTTTTTATTTATTAGAATTAAAATGTAGAAAAATAAATAATGTGCATGTTATACAGTACAGAAAAAATTATTTCTTATAAAATACAGCGTATTTATTTCATTTTTCTTTGGGAAAACAAGGCTCCATTTGACAGTATATTTTAGGCTTTATTTTACGTTAAAAGTCAGGAATGTAATGTTTAGGTTACAGCTTATGTGTGGCGGAAAAATCTTGCACGCGTCTCAAGTAAGCTGGAGGTCGGATCACGCCTTGTTTTACCTAATGCCCTCTCCACTTAGAAGGCGTGAACGATCCCATCCCATTCTCCAAACTGGTTGCAACCTATCAACCTCTACGGGGAAAAAGGGCCAAGTCCAACGTTCCCGTGGGATCCATCTCGGGTCTCTCGCACGTGTTTGCATCCCCATAATTGACATGTATTGGTTAAAAAGAAAAAAAAAAATACAAGAAATAAAGTGTGGAGACGGGGTGAGTAAGGGGCATCGTCTGGGTATTTTCCAATTCAATGTAACATAGTTAGCATTGAACATCAGAGTACGCAAGGCATATTTTTACGGTCAGATGTGTCTTCTCACGCATGGAAAACAGTTTGTAGAAAATAAAGAAATTCTCCATTGCATATGATTCGAAAGCTTGAAGTATTTTACATTTACTGAAGGAAACTCAATGTTCGGCGATATGTCGTTTGTTGTTTTGGACAGCGGATGCCCGGAGGCAAATTCCCGACATAGTTTTTTTTTCCATGCCCCTATATTAGGTTAGGTAAGGTCAGGTTAGGTTACGTCAAACACGGTTAGGTTACTTCAAAGAAGGTAAGGTTAGCCAACTTCCCAACCAAAGGGTGATTTAGGTGTGGGAAACATAATGAGATTATTTTAAAGAAGATTCTATGGGTAGTTTTGAAGATATGGCGTCCCGCTTTTTTTTTTTTTTTTTTTTTTTTTTTTTTTTTTTTTTTTTTTTTCAAAGGAAGGTCCCCCAGTTAGTTACATATCGGAAATTTGCTACCCAGAGGGTCCAAGTGGGTCCCTACAAGAGATCGCTATAGGCCTCGTGCTCATCCATCCATTGCTTTTAGCAGATGCTACGACTCCAAAGTCGTTAAGAAACATCCGACAGACTTAAAACGCACTGTTCCCCCCATCCAACTTAAGGTCTACCCACAATACTAGTTTTCGTCGGACGAGTAGGTTATGAGCGCGCCTGCCAATTTGGTAGTCAGAGTTCGCTTCCCCGCTCTACCCAAACGGAATCGGAGGAATTTATTTCTGGTGATTAGAAATCCATTTCTCGATATAATGTGGTTCGGATCCATCAATAAGCTGTACGTCCCGTTGCTCAATAACCAATTGGTTCCTAGCCACGTAAAAAAAATCTAATCCTTCTGGTCAGCCCTAGGAGAGCGGTTAATCAGCTCAGTGATCTGGTTAAACTAACATATACCCAACTTCTAACAATGCAGGATTTAAAGGATGTGAGACAATGAGGAACCAGGCAAGTGGAGGTGAGGACTGAATGGTAGATAAACAGTGTGACAATAACTACGGTCATAATAAATAGGGATACTCCTAGTAAGCACCATTTACAAACAATTCAACTCTCTTAGAATATCAAGGCTACATTTAAGCCCCCGTGTGTGTGTGTGTGTGTGTGTGTGTGTGTGTGTGTGTGTGTGTGTGTGTGTGTGTGTGTGTGTGTGTGTGTGCATACCTAATTATTTTATAACGTCCATAAAAATAACCCAGTTAAGTTATATAGTATTTTCTTACATTTAAAGCCAATAGTATACATAGGTCAGCGGCCGCAAATGTAACTACTATATACGTATATATCCTACATAATTTTTCATTTTTGATAAGCCTCAGTATAATTCAAAATAATGGATCTCAAATTTGAAAGTACATGATTTTTCAATTGGTCTCTGTTTTCCTCACGATTGTCTCTATTTCAAAATAATACAGACGGATATTATTAATAGTTTCATCATCACTATTATTGCTAGTGCACCTACGCAATAAAAAAAAAACTTTAATATTCAAGTATTCGCAACTAAACAGATCTTGCGAGTAGCTATGCATTCTCTCGTTTAAATTTAAATTAGTAGCCTACTTCACACACACATATAATATATATATATATATATATATATATATATATATATATATATATATATATATATAGATATATATATATATATATATATATATATATATATATATATATATATATAGTGCGTGCATATATACGTAAATCCCAAGTTTTGTATCAGAATGTACTCGAGTCCTAAAAGCAAACAAACTCTCACAAAAATAAGGCATTCAAGCACAATTATACACTTTAAAAATAAATTCCATTCAATATACAATTCTGACACCAACCGGTAATTACCAAATATAACTGAACAAAGTAAAGTAGGAAAAAATAAAAACTTCAGAAGGTATTACTCTGGCGAAAGAAGAGCAAATTCACCCTAAACACTACAATTATCTACATTTCGCACTCTCTCTCTCAACTTTCTACACACACACACACACACACACATATACATATACATATATATATATATATATACATATATATATACATATATATATATATATATATATATATATATATATATATATATATATATATATATATATATACGTATATATATATATATATATACATAATGCATCGAGTTTGGTCACACATTTCTAAACTTTCAAATACTGAATCAAAAATACCCTTTTATGGCGAATTGACCTCAACCTGTTAATAATTTGCATCTACATAATATATGGAACCATATATGACAATATGTATATCTGCCACAGTCACGCTCGACCCTATGACATTTCGACCCTGACATTTGGACTTCTGGCAGAGGCAACGAACCTATCCATTCGGCGACCAAGAGAAGGATAATATAATTTCGATTGAGCCGTACATCTCATTCTTGATAGCTAATGGCTATTTGTCACAAGTGGCTATCTACTATAGTTTTGTCACTCCTACACAAGGGAGTTTATTGTACCCAAAACTACAAACACTCATCGAATTCACATTACCTTAGTGGTAACTTGCACCCAAAGAGAAGTATGCACATATATAGTATGTACATCTGGCATGGTCAGGATTCGGACCTCTGCCTTTTGA
>NC_087207.1:34940476-34947976 GCF_015104395.2 Macrobrachium nipponense | reverse complement strand
ATTCCCGAAGTAGCGGAATTGGATATTAAAAGGACATGTGTACCTTTATCATTATAACACGGTGATGTGATAAAACATTCACAATATACTATATATATATATATATATATATATATATATATATATATATATATAATATATATATATATATATGTATGTGTGTGTGTGTGTTGTTGATGATGATGAATGAAATGAACACAGATACACAACCGCGCACGAAACGCGTATACATACAAACGCGCGTGTCCACAAACAAACACGGGCTGTATCTGCGTTCATTTCATTCATCATCATCAACAACTCCATGATGGTTCAAGTGAAAGTCGATATCCCCTAAGCAGCCATATATATCTCCAACCTAAATCCATTTATGACCTAAATAACCGATCATCAAAGACGAAGACCGAAATGAAAAGATAATGATCACGTGCACGAGCATAATCTCGAACAAACAGATGGCACAAACGAAAGAGCAAAAGCCTGGTACGTGAAATTGCCCCTCTCGCCCTTCCCCCATTATATTCACGGGTCGTGAACCGTGACAGACAGACTAATGATGGCATTGTTAATTCCGTGAGAAAGTTCCGTTGTGTGCGTATCGAATGATTCATGCGCCACGATATACGACACGGATAAAATTTTACCGGAATTGTATGAAGATGTATAGTTTCTCTCTCTCTCTCTCTCTCTCTCTCTCTTTTACACTGAACCAGGTAACAACCACCTTAGGGTAACCTACTCTGATGTTTATGTTTCCTTGCCGTTTGTGGTTAAGAACCTTCCAGTAATATTGTTTCCTTTGCCGCGTGTGTCTTGACAACATCGAATTGAGGAATACCTTGTTAAAGGTCATTCTATTTTTGTTCGTGCTACCGACTGGTACTGTGTTTCACGTGTAATACCGAATTGCTGCGTTACAAATTGTATGCATATCTTCATATCGTATTATCTTATTATCAATCATACAATTTTAGAATTTATAAGTATGTATATGTATATGTGTGTGTGAGTGTACGAAACATGTTAGACAAGGGAAAAGAGAGCAAATTATGAACGAATTAGAAAGACTGCCCAAATTCCACTGACATTACTGAAACACAAGAAAATTATATAATTTCCTCACGAGAAGGGTGGTATATTTACTTACGATAGCTTCTATATTATTACAACTTGATGCAAATATTACTATAACTAAGGGCTTGACCCATATTTTTAACTCTCTCAAAAGTGCTACTAAAGAAATCCTACCTTAGTTTATAACAATCTCGCCCGAACACAATCTTACCCTATTCTTGGCGTCATCCTGTAATCCCTATTATCTAGTTATCTACTTAATGCTGGGATACCGGCAGATTTCTCTTTTTCAGAAGTCAAATTACACCTGAAACTCATCCTTTTCCGGGTGCATACTCATTTACTTTTTTACCAAAATCTAGCGCAATTATTATTGTAGAAACTGTCGCCAATAGATATAATTCGCAGTTCTTAACATTCTTACGGGGTCCTCCCCCAAGAAATAATTAATAAATAAAGAAAGGAAGAAAAATAAAAGAGCCCGTGGTGGCATAAGACCAGCTTAATCAACAACTACAATTTGTTCCATCTTTTTGTCTTCCCTTTCGATCTCGGTACAACAAACTACCGATGCCCCCTATCCTCCATTCACCAGGGCAGAGCTTCAGTGTTGTTTATCATCTAGTTTTGATAATATTTCCTTTTCCAGAAACTTCGGAGGAAGAAACTCTCCCGCGATCAGAGAAAGAACAAGACCAAGGTACAAAGACGATAAGTACATGTTATCTGTTTAATTTCATTCATTATTATTTCAGATTTCTATGACACCAAGTTGGAGAGACCGACTTGTGATTCGGATCCTTCAGAGAAAAAAAAAACAAATAGCGGCTGAACGTGCATTACGCATGCCAAATTGAGCTGGGAAACTGAATTACCATCATTGTCTTTCGTACTGAGAGTGGTTCCGGTTTCCCGGATTCTTTCGACGCTGACAGGGCATGCTTTCGCTTTCTTCCGTTTCCTCTTGTGAGGTTTGATACCAGTAGCGCCTTCCTAAATCCTCTTACGGCGGCAACAGGTCAATTCGCCATGAGACAATGACTGACTGCAAGCAGCAAATACCAATTAGACTAAACTTTCTCCTTCTCAATTAGTTTCTCTTAGGTTTTTTCCTTCGCTCGCTTTCCTCCTCTGGCTTTCTATTCCATGTAAATTATCATTTTTTGCCGAGTTTAGTATTCATCTGCGACGTGATGACAGACCTTCTCCTCGTTGTGTTCGTCATTGTCAGCTATTGTGAGACCTTTAAACTCATGGCAATGAAGAATTTGCCGAGAACATAATGCTCGGCGCTACTGTCACTGCTTAACACGTCAAAACCGGTTTACAAATGTGGCATCATGTGTAACTAATGGCTTTTATCAGGGGCCAGGAACTATGCAGCCTTTTAAAAACGCACCTGCTTTCAATCTTACAACAAGTATCATTTCAAGATAACCCTCGTCATTCTAGCTGTACGTGAATGGTAGTAGATCCACAAAATGATCATCATTCGACTTACCCGAAATAAAAACGGAAATAATAATACTGGATAAGATTAGGTTACAATCACCGACAAGTTAACTCAAACCTTCACTTTACCTATATATGTAAAAAAGAAAAAAGTATAAATTTATACGCACACACACACACACATATATATAAATAATATATATATATATATATATATATATATATATATATATATATATATATATATATATATATGAATTCTATCACATCACCGTGATTCATATGCACTCATTAGGCTACAAATGTCCTTTAATATCTCTTTACCTCTACCTTGGAATTATTATATTTTCATGTATGTTAACCGAAGATGACTTTTTTTTAGTCGATAAGAAATTCGTCGGCTCGTGGGCTCGAACCACGGAACCAAGAATATAGGACGTACAGCGAAGGTCTTTACCCACAAAGCTATCACGATAGGCTATCGTGATGCCTTGTGGGTAAAGAGCTTCATTGTACATCCTGAAATCTTGGTTCTGTGGTTCGAGCCCATGAGCCGACGAATTTCTTATCAACTAAAAAATTCCCCTTCGATTAACATATGAAAATATAATAATTCCGAGGTAGAGCGAATTAGATATTAGGGCAGATTTGTAGTTTAATGTATATATATATATATATATATATATATATATATATATATATATATATATATATATATATATATAGACAGATAGATAGATAGCACGAATGTAGCTAAGCGGACATCTTTTTCCCTACGCACACAAAATGTACATACAAGTAAAAGACTTACTATACTTTCGGCATGAAGCAAAAAAAGAAGAAGAAGAAGAAGAAGAAGAAGAAGAAGAAGAAGAAGAAGAAGAAGAAGAAGAAACCCCTAAATTACCGAGTGTTGTCGTTTATTTTCCGCCACAAATTTGGGAAATCTGAAAAACATTTACTTTCACACTAATTTTCTAAATCATGTTTTTTTCTGTGAATCTAACATTATGATGACACTATTTAGATCTGCCCGTCAATCTGTGTGCGGTTAAAGTTAGTACTAACGAGAGAAAAAAAATGCAACAATGAGAATTGTTTGACTGGTTGATGTATAAATCTGGCTTCTCGACAACTACGGACCTCCGACGTGCGACATGCATCACTTGCTACACGGTTTTGTATCAAGAGAAAACTCACAGAAATTGCTCAAGCTACTCCACTGACGTAATCAACGTAAGCAATCACCGACTAGAACGTATTACAACGTCGTAACTGATACTTTAGAAATTGGACAAGATACGAGACCCTATCACAGGAAATGCTACGGAAACACAAGGGACTGTCTGTCATCTTATGAAACCAATCGGCATAAATACAAAACCACGAACGCAATAATCTTTTAAAACAAGAGATGATAGCCTTTAAAATAATGAATCGATCATCATCTTCATCGAATTACAAATCTGTATATTAAAATTTCGAAATTAAGTTACACAAAAATATATACCATGTATAAATTAAGGACGCCCTGCAGTTACTACATCAATCAAAGTTGGTTTAAAAATCAAAATAGCAATAATAAAAAACTAAAAGCGTCATGGAAATATCCTTTACATACGTATATTTGGAATATTTTGAAAAATCGTTTCAAAGAAAATAAAAATAGTTCCTTTTTATATCTTCGCCAAAGCTCCGCAAAAATAATGTCAAAAATTTTACTTTTTTCTTTACCACAATCTAAGGTAATTGACACTTGGGGCTCATAAAGCCGATGACTAGGTGGCCGGAATGGCATGAGATTGAGTGGGTAGTTGATCTGTAGGTCAGTCGGTTACTCACTCCACACAATGGATAGCTTCATTGTCGTTGGCCGGAAAAGGAAAGGTGAAAACTAATCTCTCATTCATGAAGAATAAAATCATTGCTTTGCTAAGCACAATGGCTTTTAAGTGTAATGTTTTTCTAGCTTTCGAACGACGCCACAATAACATTCTTAAGTTGGCACTTCTAGTCTCATTTCCAGTGCACGTGCTGTAATATCTGGATATTGTGAAAGTTTCCAGAACAATGGAAAATTACAAACTTTCATCACCTACAGAGGGTAGCGCCGTTAATGCACCTCACGTGGTGCCTTGTAAAAGAGATTAGAGTGTCTGGAGCCTTCCCTCCAACCCCTGGTCTCCTGAGTTCGATTCCCCGCTATGCCAACTTGGAATCAGAGGAATTTGTTTCTGGTGATTAGAAATTAATTTCTCGATATAATGTGGTTCGGATCAAACAATAAGTTGTAGGTCCCGTTGCTAGGTAACCAATTGGTTCCTAGCCACATCAACATATCTAATCCTTCGGGCCAGCCCTAGGAGAGCTGTTAATCAGTTCAGTGGTCTGGTTAAACTAAGATATACTTAATTTTCCCAACCCCTGGCTGCACCCACTTTTTCGTCTTCGACTTGACTTCCATTCCCGTTTCCTTTCTTCAATCTTGCTGCCCAACCTCTCCTAATATTGCTTCTTAGTGCAACTATGAGGTTTTAGCCACGTTCCACTTTTGGGTTCTTGTGCTTCAGCACCTTTACTTTCCAGATCTCTGTACGTTGCTGTACAGAGTGACCCAAAATGGCCCCGGTGCTGGCTTGGCAACCCAAATTTCATGAAATCAAAATCAAGCAACCTTTTACCTTTATTTCTACGTTAAAGCGGCTCTTTATATGATCCATCTAAATGTTAAAAGTTAAAATTATTTGCTCCCCCAAACCATACAGGCAATGAACAACGCGGAACGGGGCTTTCATGTTTCTCTGCACATTCTATTTTAGTCTCTAAATTTACCTAATACTTTTGTTGTTGATGGTGCAACAACCGTCTCCTCCCCGCTTCTAGAAGTGTTCATCTTGGTTCTATTCCATAGCACAAACTTTTCGTTCCCTTAATCGACGCTCCTCTCTAGTGCACCTCTTCTCGCACCCATGAATCTTTTTGCCCTCATCCATCCCATTCGAAGAATCCGGATTGTTCTTTCTTTGCCTACAAATCGGACCTCCAACAGAAGTTGGAATGGGAGTGATGGATAGATGATTGTATTGTCATGACAGCTAAGTCGCAGGTCCTTAACCAAGAAGGCCAGATCCCGAGCACAGTCAAGATCAGAGCTTTCCAAGACAGTTTTCATTTCTTCCTCTGCCTATACACTCATCTGAGTTCCACTCTCAATTCTTTCAATATCGGGATACTCGTGTTATTTCACATTTGTTTAGGAAGAATCACACAATTCAACCTGCCAAACCAGCTTATAGAAATTACGGATTTTGCAACTTTCTCTCTTCGTTCCACCCACTGAGTCTTGATACTGTCCTTATCTCTCGCCCCATTAAAAGCATTGTCCTCCCTTTTCAGTAGGTCTGAATAAAGAGGGTATTTTCTGTTGGTACTCATTCGGACTTAGGTCCTTTGAAGTAAAGGAGTCTCTCTCTCCTCCCTTCCGACAGCTTCGTAGTAAAATCTGCCGGGCCGTCAATTTCCATATTTATTTTATGGGTATCAACAATATTCACGATGATGTGTTTCGTGACGGTTTCTTTCCTTCCATGTCAAGATTGAGATTCGCATCGTGTTTCCGCTTAGAGTCCCCTTGCTCCAATTAACATTCTTTGATATTTTTGGTCTCTCTCTCTCTCTCTCATTCAATATGACTTGAGCTGGATGGGTTCTGGGGGTCCACTGGACAAAAGCCCTTGTAAAAACAAAACTAAATAAAGGTTCCTTTTACGTGCTTCATACTCCCCCTAGAAAGCAAAAGATTAGACATAAGACGAATTTTTTTTCGTTTTTCTACGAATTTAGAACTTCGGGTCTATCATCATTTAAGTATGTAATTCAATAAAACAGTATTCTTGCGGCGTTCAACCTGCTTTTGGACAGCGCTATCTTTCTCTGTCTGCAAACCATAAAAGAAAGAAAAAAAATTAAGTAGGAAATGCGAATTTCCCAAAGGCTTACACCAGACGATCAGGTTTCAACATATGCCTGCGTCCATAAAAAACCATACGAATACATGGTTTCTTTTGCTCAAAGCAATATCATCTCGAAAGAAACGTCGATTTCTCCGTTCAGATAATACACAGTAATCGCAAAAAAATAAAATGAAAAAATTAAAACAAAAAAAGCAAAAAAAACCCAAAGTAAAATCGTTGATGTCATTGCGACATTTTGAAAGAGAGACTTCCCCCAACGTCTTTCACTGGACTGGACTTTCTCAAAACGCTGATATTATTACCTCAAGTTAAGGCGGATGACAAATGACATGAGAGAGAGAGAGAGAGACAGAGACCAGACGAGAGAGAGAGAGAGAGAGAGAGAGAGAGATGGGAGCGGGGGGGAACAGCCCAATAAAACAGCATACAAGATAAGGGGCGCAACAAGATATAAGTGAATGACAACAGAGAGAGAGAGTAGAGAGAGAGAGAGAGAGGGGGGGGGTGGGGGGGGGGGGTTGGGGGGCGGATAGCACAATACAAGCAGCAAACTAAGAGAATGTCCACAATCAAGATAAACGTAAATGGACAGAGAGAGAGAGAGAGAGAGAGAGAGAGAGAGAGAGAGAGAGAGAGAGAGAGATCGCCAAGAATTAAAACCGATTTCGTCAAACTTCTCAGTAATAACATAGTTTCCATTGCAAGCCCAACCTGACCGAAATCTCTTTGGAAATTTTGACTTCGGGGAGTTTTTTCTAACCAGATGTAATCGCATTTTTTACTGTAACTTTTTACATGCATCACTACAGTTTTTCCACAGATGACAGCCACTTTCTTTCAAAGTTTTTTCTTTCTTTTTTTAAGCGACAGACCTTTTTTAATGGCAGGCAGCACCACAGCCTTAGGCTGTATAATGTTTTACCTGTATGTATGCGACTGCTTGTCCCCCATAAACACAACTTTCTACAGCCCGGTTCCAACTCACGGTTGATGTTTTTAA
>NC_087207.1:34932976-34935476 GCF_015104395.2 Macrobrachium nipponense | reverse complement strand
AGAGAGAGAGAGAGAGAGAGAGAGAGAGAGAGAGAGAGAGAGAGAAACTCACACGGCTGCGGGGGAGGGAAGACCACCACCTGCCTGCTTCTGATTCCGGAAGTACGAACGCGGGCAGACGAAACTGGAAATATTATCATCATATGTATTCGTATACTGTTTCTTCCGTCCGTATCCCTCTCTTCCGGCTTCGGTTTCAACCAATCTAAATTTTCCAATGGACCTGTTATGACCGCAAGACTTTGTCCCGCACCCCTTTTTTTGCTTTCAAATTAGGGAGAGACAGAGATCAGCCGGGCTAAGAACCTTCGGTCACTCCAGGGTTCATTGATGCGAGGACATTCAAGTGCAGCAGATCATTATCGACCAAACAGAAATTAATATTCTTGAAAGATTTCAAGATGTTACAATAAAACCTGTTAACGATAATCATAATCACACTATATACAGCGGATTCCCTTTCCATCAATCTATTTTTCTGTGTAACAAGTGAGTCTTCAAGTAATAAATTCTATGTTAAACTACTTCTAAATCTTAAAACATAGACTGCAGAAGATAATGCTCTCCCTGTAGTATAAGTATAAGTACGATGCAACTGTTAAATTCATGAAAATTACTGAAACATTGCCGTCTTTTCTAGCGTGATAGAAACTCTGTTAATGCAGCAAAAAACAAAAACAAAACAAAAAGGGGGGAAGCCCAAGATTAAATAAAAATCTCAAGAAATCTTCCTTATCTAATGAAAAGCCACTCCAAAAACTTCCACTGAATCAGCAACAATTTCGTAAACAAACAATAAAGAGAGACGAGCGCGAGGGAAGATCCTCCTCCTTCCCAAAACAAGTCAACTCCGACAGGAATGGGCCATTGAACTCTGGGTTAGGAAAGACGTGCTGATTAAAGCAGTATTCATTCATTCAAAATGTTAATAATAAATTCATAATAATCGCTTCATGTCATTATCACGATCATTCCATAAATCTTTCATAAATCTCCAGTTTCGCGGGTCTCTTCTGCAGCTCAGAGCACGATGTGAATTTCTCGGGTTTTCGTGGTTTCGTAGTCATTATTAAAAAACGAATTGCCCCTCCGAGCTTCGCCAAGTACCTTCCGTTAAGTGAACATTACAAAGTGAGAATAGACAAAAGAATCACGGGCTTTTCACTTCCACACATTATACTGTACGTCCAGTAACATCTGTTATTTTACTGTACATTGTCTGACTGCAAATATTTTATGATGATCTTTACTACGTATTTTACATTAAACTAGCGACCACAAGTTTTTCTTCTTCACAACACAGGTTCTGCGTTTATGAGCGTGCGTATGTAAATGTATTTGTGTATATGAGAAACGGCTTCTCCTTAAAACACTAAATGTGTTAAATTTATATAACCTGACAACTATTACCTGCACTTTCCAGTGTGGGTTGTCAAGTACTTGAAAATGGGAACCAATAAACGAAGTGTGTTTCTGGTGACGCACTGCACAATCCCACTGAGATCAAGTATTCGTACAATTCACAGTCTTCCCAGGGGTCAAAAGCAGCTATGCTACCGCCGAGTTAAAAACATTTTGTTCAAATATGCGTAGCAGCCACAATCTTCCCAGGGGTTAAGCGCAGCCATGTGAGGCAGGTGAAAGCGTTAATGAATCAAATCACAGAACGGCACGGACCTCCTCTTTTTGTTGGCAACGCAACAGGATTTCACCAGGCGACGTCGCCCGGGATTTATAGCTGATACTGAGGAATTTTATGGCAGGAATGACGGTAGTTAACATAAATACTAGCGAATGTCAGAACAAAAACAGTAGGTCACATAAATACTTGGAGTGTTATGAGAATAACAGCTGCTATAAAAAATACTGGGGAATGCCATGAAAAATACATACATACATACATACATACATAGACACACACGACACGAAGATATGTTATTCAATTGTATACCACATAGGAAAATGAAGTGTTTTTCTTCGAAAATGCCCGACAGTTTTTTTCTCTCTCCATAATAAACGGTCCAAGAAGAGGTCCATTGGAGGACGAAACCGTTGGGCATTTTCGAAGAAACACACTTTTCATTTTGCTGTGTGGAATACAATTGAATATATATATATATATATAATATATATATATATATATATACATATATATATATATATATATTATACATACATACTTTTACAACAAAAATTACAGTTGTAACAGTGATTAACAAAGTACTACAGAAAATTGTTAAAAATATTCGCACCACTTAACAAAAATACTGAAGTTTAATAATATACATAGTCTGCAACAATATGAAAAACAATTACAATAACCTGAAAATCTTGCAGACATTAGGTCAGGAATGACGATAATTAACAAAATGAAAGTAGTTCACGGAGGTATATTGCTGGGATTGCACACAAAAAAAAAAGTCAGAATAATAATCTGTGAAAATTCTATTTTTTGTTACGAAAAAGAATAGCACAAAGGAAAAGGCAATTAAAGCAATTG
>NC_087207.1:34727976-34930476 GCF_015104395.2 Macrobrachium nipponense | reverse complement strand
TCCAAAAACTCAACTCATTTTTCAGTATGAAGTCCAAATCGTCTTCCGTTCAGTGTAATCTTGAATCTTTCGTTCACTCTAAGTCAAAATAATTTTTTTCTGGAAAGAAAGTCAAAAGTCACAACTATCCATCAGTACTTTGTCGATAATCGTTCTTCTTTCAGCTAGTCACGTTAATAACTCCCCTTTCAAATAATAAGGTATAATGGTCTTTCTTTCATTTTGCATAGTAACACTTACCTTTCCTTCAGTTTTGTAGTCAAAATTATCTTCCAGTATCATGTAAAATTCACCTTTCTTTCAGTTTAACGTCAAAATCATCTTGTTCAGTATACATCACAATTACCTTGTTCATTCGGTATAGTCACAATTGTAGTATCATCAAAAGTAGATACTATGTTTTATCTAAAAGTTAATGTTGACAAACAACAAATTTGTCAATCTGTGTGAAGTCAAATATTCTTCTGAATTGATCTTTCCTTCAGTGCAGTTAAAATTACCCTTGAAGAAGTCTATCATTCCAGGTAAAATCTGGCCAAAATAAAGCTCTCGGTCAGTGCTCTATAATCCATTCTGAATACAATCTATCATTCTGCAATGTTCAAAATTCCACCACAAAATAAATCTTTTGTTCTAGAAGTCGTAATTCCCACCGAAAAATCCTTTCATTCACCATTCATCCAAACTTGCTAACAGTGGAACTTCAAAGTGATTGCAAAATAGGAAGGGTCTCCTCTGCTCTTGTCTACTCTAGTTAATAAATCCCTCTTGCCCTTCCCTCGATTCCATACACAAGACGGCCTTCTCTCACTAGAAGGACGACTTCAATAGTTTAACAACAAATAACGAGTTATAATATAACAAATCATTGTAACAGTGACTGAATGCTTTTTGTACCTCTGCCCGGCGTCACAAAAGATAAGGTCGTGGAAGCTTCTATAATAGCGGTATGGGCGAACGCTGCTTCGGACACAAAGGTCAAATCGACCTTAAAATCAATACGCCACATAGGAGCAACTACATGTCGAGTCACCTCTAATGCCACGCCCTTTGCGGGGAACGAATGGAATAACGCTCATGACGACCTTCAGCGTCGTTGATGAAGATCTTGGGGAAGAGGAAAACCCCACAGCACGGAATAAGCCCTTTAGATAAGAAAATCATTCAATTCTATCCCTCTCTCTCTCTCACACACATATATACATACGTATATCTCACGTATACAAACGCGTGCTTGCACACATTAGTGTGTGTGTGTGTGTGTGTGTGTGTGTGTGAGAGAGAATCTTACGTATACAAACGCGTGCTTTCACACATTAGTGTGTGTGTGTGTGTGGTGTGGTGGGTGGTTGTTGTGAGAGAGAAGAGAGAGAGAGAGAGAGAGAGAGATAGAGCGAAGAGAAGACGAGAGAGAGAGGGAGAGATGGAGAGAGAGAGAGAGAGAATGGGGGGGCGGGGGGTTATCTTCAAACCAAGACACCACCTGGCCGAAGTTGAAAACCTAAAATAAACCATAGACACGGCACCAATACGTAAAAGATGTGGCAAGACTGCCTCAGCTCCGGCTTTTACCATCACAGTGTTGGTTGTCACTACGAAAAAGAAAAAAATCTATTATTAAAAACACGACAATATTTTGGACTTCTCCAGTCTGTTAGGTTTGAAGTCTTCAACTGGCTGCCTTCCACTATTTTTATATTATTTCACAAGGGCCACTATTACTGTTCGTAACTTACACAATAATCTCGATTAGACATAAAAGAATTATAACTACTGGGAGAGCAGCAACTTCTAACAGAATCTCCAAAATCCGGTGTAAGGTTCAAATGTGTTGTATTTAGGGCCAAAAAAAGGTGTTCTAGGTCATTTTTACACTCCACATTTAATCACGGACTTTCCATGATAGTTTGAAGAGGTGTGCCAGTTTAATAAATGTGATACGATGACTGTTTCTTAAATATGATAAGCAAGTATGGTTCGAGACTGCAAACCTCCCCCAAGTTTGAGGATTTAAAACTACTACGTCAAGAGACCTACGTTTTGTAAACAAAACAATTAAAAACACCGTAGAAAAACGCAATCACCAATATCCCTTAATACAATCTTGTTAACAAACAAGCGAACCAAACAGAGAACATATCCTCTTTTGAGGAGATAATGATAGCGAGTGATGGAATGCGACAGCTTACAATTAAAACACAGCCTCATTAAGATACAAAAAATAAATAAAATGAAACAAGCAACCACCAGAAGATTGAGTCTCCCCCCCCCCACCCATGTCACACGCACTCGGGGCAACTGAGTAAAATAAGAAATAATGACAAAAGACAGTAGAAAGTTATTAGAATAGAAAGTTACCACCGGTAGCGACATTGCTTTCTACCTGACCCTGCATATTCCGTCGGTATGAGATTCCACTGGTGTAAGATTCCGTTTGCAAGAGTCCCTTCTGGAACTAAAGATTTCACTGGTACATGGACACACTGATGCAAGAGATTCCAATAGTATGAAATTCCCCTGAGATCAAGAGATCCCAGTGATGAAATAACGTCCACGAGTAACAGATTCTACTGATGAAAAAAAATTACCGTAATTCTACAGATAATATAAAGAAATGCCATGGGTATTAGGATACCCCACTGCTGAAAGATAAGCCACGGCTATCTAGAGATTCTACTGCTAAGAGAAATTAAGACGGTCACCAACAGATACCAAAGCTTTAAGATCCTGGCAAAAGAAATTCGGCGCTAATGAATTCCACTGCTATAAGAGATTCCATATGGGTGTGAGAGAGAGAGAGAGAGAGAGAGAGAGAGAGAGAGAGAGAGAGAGAGAGAGAGAGCCTTCTTTCACGCCTGGAACAATTAAAATTCCTGGCCTACAGATCATGAGATAAGGAGATAGAAAACGAGAGAAAGAGCTCTTAATGGGACTCCATTACTCGGGCGTCAATTTCCTTGGGGGGCCGAGTAAGGCGGATAGACTTTACGGCACCCAGACCACCTGGCTTCTCCTCCGAAGGACAACAAAAAACCCAGATAATAAAACACCAGAAGGTTACGTGACCGAACGGCGTCAAAAGGACTTATTGCTTCTAGGAGAAAGTGCAGCATCGAAGCTTTCTTACGAGTTCCACAGAATTCGAAAGGGGAAGCTTCGGTTTGATTCCGATATTATAAAAATAACATTCAATAATGAAAATCACACACACGCTATTTAACTGTACATGTTCTGTCATTAAAACCCGATAACAAAGCACTAACAAACTTCATTCCCGTTGTGGCAATGTGGATTTTGATTTATATCACGCACATGATCAATATTTTGGTCGAGTTATATTATGTGGGCAGTATCGAAGTTTACAGAACCTGTTATAGAGGCACTGAGGTGCTCGTAAAGAGTTACTTAGATTAGGTGTGAAGAGGAGAGGACTATTACACACACAACTTGAACAGTATTGATTGATGAAATAAGTCACTCATTTACACACACAATATAATATACATACATACATTTATACATATATTATATGTGTGTGACGTATATAAATATAAATGCGCGCGCGCACACACACACACACACACACACACACATATATATATATATATATATATATATATATATATATATATATATATATTATATATATATATATATATATACACACACACACAATATTCGGTAATGCTCAAAGGAACCATTAAAAACTAAGCTAAGCAAGGGCAAATTACTGGTTAATTACTCGATTTCGGTAAGATTGTGGGATACGCTTTCCCACGATAGATTTTGAAATCCGGAAGAAATTGAATGAATAAAGAAATTACCTTCTCAGGCGGGATTCTAACCCACACTGGTACAACACTGAGGTTAACATTTAACACAATACACAACTACTGCGCAATTCAATTATTTGAATGTAATTCTTACTTTCCGAAACAACTGGTTACGGGTTCCCCCATAAACCAGATGTCTCGGACCTAAGGCCTGGTAAGTATTGGGTTGCAGATTATATATATATATATATATATATATATATATATATATTATATATATATATATATATATATATATATATATATATATATATATATATATATATATATGGTATATATATATATAAAATATATATATAACCGTATCCATAATAGAGCAAAGAATTCAAGTTAAGAGGGCATTGTGGCTATTACAATTTCATATTATATGTATATATACATATATATATTATATTTATATATTATATATATATTATATATGTATATTATATATATATATATATATATAACTATATATATATATATACATGTGTGTGTGTGCGTGCGTGCGCGCGCGTGTATGTATAAAGTTGGTTTATATAATGTGACAGAATCAGTCTTATCACTGCAGACTCTAAGACGAGAAGTCTCGGAACTTATTGAGTCTTAATGGAAATCTGCTTATGATTTAGCTTGGAATTTTCTTTCTCTTTTTTTTGGTGGAAAATTCAAATGAGCAAAGACGGAAGTCGTCTTTCTCTACTGGTAATAACAAATTAGCAAGAACAGAGATGAAATCCCAAAAGAGGTCGTTTTTTGTTTTTCCTGTAACTCAAAAAATCAAATTAGCACAGATCGAATAGCCGAAAGGGGCCATCTTGTCGCGCACAGAGATATGTATGAGACCAAATACCCGAGAGTGTCCCTATTTCTAAAAATGACCAGATCGTTGTAGCAAAAGAAAAAAAAAAGGGCTCATCATATACTAGACAGCAGTTCATCTTTTAGTTCAAAGCATAGCGCATTATTAATGGGAAAAGAAGCTTCAGTTTCCTTTAACATTCACAAAATAAAATATTTCAATTTACCCAATGAAGGATTCATATATAACCAACTACACTGTCAGTTACATTCGACGGAAAGTACACGACTCAAAAATACATTAAGTAACCCAGTAACTAATAAATAAGCCAGATATGACAAGACATCATAGTAGGCGAGTTCACAACAAGGCGGGGATCGTTGCGAGCGTGTGAATGACCAACAACTTCCCGACCTTGGAGGAGGTATTCCAACAGCCTTCCACCCCCCCCCGCATCCATCCATCCAGCACTTCGTTCTGAGAGAGAGAGAGAGAGAGAGAGAGAGAGAGCTCCTGATACCAGGTCAGTTAACTGTGGTCGGCATCGCCGTGTTCCAAGTGGTATTACGTTCCAAGATCGGAATTTGAGATATTCGGCAGATTGCAGGAGTCCCAGTTCCATTTGATGTTCGTGAGGCGTAATCACACCAGGAGAAGTCCCATCTCTCATCGTGACGTCTTTTGAGTTCGAAATTCTATGCATTTTCTGAATACTTAGCAGTCTAAGTCTTCGCAAAGTTTGAAACACGCTCTCTCTCTCTCTCTCTCTTGTAGTGTAATCCAAGGTATTCTTTAGACCTTGGTGTAATCAGCGGCATTTTCGTTTACCATTCAAGAGGTCTCATGTTATAAGTGTTGGGGGAGGGCAGTCGGAAGGACACGCTCCGTTAAAATCACACTCAACCTTTGTTAAATTAACCAGATAATTCTCGACTTGGTAGTTAGATATCTGGCTGTGGTGGTCCCATAAGGCTTACTCCCGGAGTCATCGCCTTGAAGAGATATGTTTCAAGGTGGATGGTGAGTGAGTTTGTGTATGCACATATACAATATATATACATATTACTTATACACATACATACATACATATATATATATATATATATAGTGTGTGTGTGTGTGTGTAATATATATTATCAGTCCACTGATAATACTTCCCCCAAAAAAGGCTGCGTGCGCACGCACAGACAATACGCCGAAATGTAACAGTCGCTCGTGGGAAAATCTCGGCAACAATTTTTTAATGAAAAAAACGAGACGGTCTGAATACGCAAAACTAGTTTTCTTTAGTTAGGTCTGCAAGTAAGCCATAAAACTGTTAAAAGGAGCTTAGAATGGAAACTATTTAAAATACAGGCAGTGCAGAGGCGAAGTGGAATGAAATGTTTACCAAACCGACACCTTCTTGGAATCAAGATTCTTAGCACTACCTTCGTGATTGGGAAAGCAAATACTGACCACCTGACTTTGAGAGCTCACTGTTTAAAGAACAATTTATACGAAAGTCAGAGGATAACGAACTTACGAAAGTAGAATCAATAACAAGTGACAAAA
The DNA here is from genome assembly GCF_015104395.2 of Macrobrachium nipponense. Taxonomy (NCBI): domain Eukaryota; kingdom Metazoa; phylum Arthropoda; class Malacostraca; order Decapoda; family Palaemonidae; genus Macrobrachium; species Macrobrachium nipponense. Next base: position 34,924,308 of record NC_087207.1, on the reverse strand, counting down.
CATGTAAAATATAAATGAGTTCTCATCCGTTAAAAAAGGGAAAGCTAGGAGCCAGGAGTCCAGGAATTAAAAAAATAATTAAAGGAGAAAGTATCGCTCGAAAAACATGATGCAAAATCAGTGGGTTCTCTTGTCTTTATCTCCGTCTTTGGAAGAAAAGGTGACTGCAGAGATGCCAGGCATATCCATACTTGTGCGATCATTTATTATCACACATTAACATGGTTATGTGGCAGTGATACGGCAAACGTCCTTCATAACAATTTCCATGACCAACAATGATCAATGCCCTGCACGTCCGCACAACAGCTACAGTTGCGTAAACACCACCTTGGTATGCAGGTACAGGACACTTGCACATAAAAACGGGTCCATTTCCGTACTACTGTACTACTCATTGCCATTACACGGCACGTCTTGTAAACGTACTCACCACACCACGTGGCATTCTTATGAGTCACAGGTAGCAGGGTACATTACAGTAACATATCTCTGTATGATTCGATATGATAAATGATTAATAAAACGACATTTAATGAACGGAAGTGAAAGGTGTAAGATGTAACGGCAACGACATCATTCATGAGACAGATTAATTCCTCGTTGGACGAGTCGGTTACATGCTCGACTACCGACTAAGAGTCCGGGTTCGATTCCCCGCTCTGCCAACGCGAAATCAGAGGACTTTATTTCTGGTGATAGAAATTCATTTCTCGATGTGGTTCGGATCCCGCAATAAGCTGTAGGTCCGGTTGCTAAAGTGAGCAATTGGTTCCTAGCCATGTAAAAATCTAATCCTTCGGGCCAGCACTAGGAGTGCTGTAAATTGGCTCAATGGTCTGGGTAAACTAAGATATACTGACTTACTCATGATACAGACAATTCAAATCAAAGAGGCATATTTTGGTGTATTAAACAAGTAAAGATGAGTTCAAGACACTGAATTACACGAATCCTGTAACTGTATGCCCTTGCGTTTATATATTCTAGCTACAAAAGTGCTCACACGATGTGAATGCTAAAACCCACAACGGTCACAAAACAAAACACTGTGCAAACCTACAATTTTCACTCTTCGAGGCATCAGCACATTCAAATTTCAAAGCTGCTCTAGATTCTTCATCTTCAGAAATAACCTTCTAGAAAAGTATGAAAATATGAGAGTCATACTTTAGAAATTGCAAGTTAACAAAAAGTGAGAATAGTATACTTCAGCATTACGGTCAGCTTGGATGAAAAACAAGAAAAAATATTAATCTTAATATTTGGGTAATTAAAAAACTAAAGGTTTTTACAAATTAGTTATATATACATTGCTGAACACGTAGATGATATTCTTTTTCTTGAAAATGAATTCACTTAATCAATATGGTGTCTCACAATATATAAGAATTTCAGGCACACTTATTCACGTTTTTCGTCCAAGTGCGTCAAAGAAACTTTATCAGTATATTTCTGCCAAACTGTTATTTATGTATATATCAAACACGATATACAATACGCTCATAGCAAACTCAACGATTATGCACACACTGAAACGGCTTCTTTTCTGTTATACAAGGCTCAGTTTTTTTTTTTTTTTCATAATACACCGATTCTCTATCACACACACACACACACACACACACACACACACACACACACACATATATATATATATATATATATATATATATATATATATATATATATACACACACCTGACTTTCAAATATTAACAAACAACATGCCAGAAATGTCGTTTAATATAGAATACATTATAATTTAGGAATAACTTATACGCAAAGGGAATTATAATTAACCAGCATTTACCAATTATAATTCAAAGGCCATGGTCCAAAAGATGCACGAGTCACTTATAATTCCCACTGGTTGTTTTAACTCCCACAGTATAATAAATTCGATATTCAACGATATATGTTTCTTAATATTTGTGAATATAGATGAGATTTCGCTAAACAAAAACTGCTTTGAGTTTGGGGAGAGAAATTCCAACTTTTTTTCGCCTTGTTACAACATGTACACAAGAAAACTATCTTACAAAACAATAACAAAGAAGAAAACTTCACTACCGACAGGGAACAGCTTTATCTAGCTTATAGTTTCATTTGTATTCTCCACTTGGATTACGATAAACCCTATTTAGATAGATCTATAGATGGATAGAATTGCCGGCAAGTGTGTGCTAAAGATCAAAAGGTCGGTGACTGGTGTAGTAGTAAGAGAGGTTTAATCCCAGCATATCTATAACTTCAGTGCTTAACTGCTTATGCACCACGCTCCCACTAAATATTTCAGCCTGTTTACGTGTTAATTATACTTAATGGTACTGAAAATTTGAATACATTTGGACTTATCTTTGACAGCAAACTTACTTATTCGCAGAAATACTTAATGGTACTGAAAATTTGAATACATTTGGACTTATCTTTGACAGCAAACTTACTTATTCGCAGAACTTTAACACAATACGATTCAATATTGTAGGAAAACTAAGCTCGTTTGTATATCCCTAAAACTATATTTACAGTGGCATTAATGGCACTTGTTTCAAATCCAAATTTCACCATCGTTCAAATATCTTTCTTCTGCCTTGATGTTTGCAACATCCTTGAATCTTCATCTTTGTGAAAATGGATCGTGTAATGGTTTTCTTCATCTTAACCCAAGCTACAAAGACGTGGAGCACCATCAGGTGCGGTGTCCCGACTGACAGTCCAAGACTTCATTCCAATAGAAATCTTCTGCTACCGCCTATAATGCCTACCTGTCTGGAGTTAACGCACGCTGCTCGGACAATCCCACTGTCACCCTTCCTATAGCACTCGTCTGGAAGTCTGAAGGTATTATAGTGCCTTCTACCAGTCACCACTGCGTCCTGTTTCTTATCAGCATGTAGCCACGGCACGCTACCGAACCCTTCAAACTAACCAAGGTCCAACTAACTGGCCATGTTTAGACTTGCAGTCTAAACATGGCTCTCAAATAATCACGCAGAAAAGCAGCTTTCCGGATAGCACGTAATCAAGAACAATAATTTTTTGTGTATGGATCCACAAACTACTATTAATACTACTACAAATAATGAATGATGCTTCTTTACAATAGTACCGCACATCATTTGAGTCCTGCTCAAGGTTTCCTTTCCCCCATTACTGGCGTATTTCTTCTATAAAACAAAGATATGCAAATATGGTTTCATCAATTTTGGAGTGAAACCAGTCTTTGTATGAAAAGCCACTGACATTGCAGGGTGTCCTTTTTCAAAAGGGGAACCCTCAAAACAACAATCTTCTAACGGAAAAGCTGTATCCTAATTACACAAGAAAGAGCTCTGTAACATTCAACTCATGCAATACAAATGACAAAACCCTGTAAGTCGACAGGGAAAGATTTCAGCAGCATTTAATAACAACGAAAACCCGAGTAAGGAAATATAATTATGGAAAAAACTACGTATACCATGCAACACAAGAAATGACCTTGCTATCTCTTTTTACACTAGCGTTCCTGCTTCACAACTGTGCAAGATGTAAGTAATAAAGAAAATGACATATCATGGAATTTCTACAGATTCCCTGTCCATTGAAGTCAGTTACTGAAAACTTACGAAAAAAACAAATCTATCTAACTAATACATATTTGTCTATACACGTGTTTCATACTTTTCACTTAATCAGCATCTGAAAAGTATACTCTGTAATAAAAATTATATATAACAAACATAGTATGTATATATATGTATATATATACTGAAAACTATACAACATACAAAATCTTAAAAGAACTACAGTACAACTGAAACTCAGTGCTACACAAAATGATAAAAACGAATAACCAAACTATTTTTTACCTTGAGGTCGTCAGTACCGGTTCCCTCCCCGAGAAATAGTTGGTCACTGGCATATTATTATGCTGCCATAACTGGACTACAACCACGGAGAGAGAGAGAGAGAGAGAGAGAGAGAGAGAGAGAGAGAGAGAGGAATGTCTCCTCCGCCTCGTGTTCCACTTGGATAAGGCCCAAAACGATCCCCTCCCTCGAGGTCCTTCGCCTCTTTAGATATTGCTACAAGGAGCAGTTCCGGAGGTCCGACGTGAACAACCAGCGCGAGGCGTACCAGGTGTCAGGGGTCCCTGTAGCATCTGACCTGGTTTGTGCGTGGCGTAACGCCCAGTTTGGTCATCGTGAAGATGCTGGTGGTGCGACCTTGCTCATCAGTGGTAGTATGACTGATAATAGAATGATGGGCATCATCTGAAAGTTACCGACATAGGGTCGACGAAAATACTTGACACTTCAACCCTTTCACATAAGGTTCCTGATTTGTTACAAAATCGAAAACGCTGGCTTTTTAACCTTGTGTGTGTGTGTGAGAGAGAGAGAGAGAGAGAGAGAGAGAGAGAGAGAGAGAGAGAGAGAGAGAGAGAGAGGTAAACGTAATGAGCTTACCTGACAAATTAACCCTTTCAACTTGAAGGTCACTGATGGGATAATTTACAGACAATCGAGAAACTGAGAATTGGCTCCTTACGAGATAGAACGCGAGTGTGCTATTACCACTGAACTAAGCATTTACTGGATGAATGAACCGGCGTTAAAACAAGAAAGGTTACAGACGAACCTGCGATACAAGAACCGAGAGATCTAATAATTACGCTAAACGAGAGAGAGGAGATGGACGATATGAGAGAAGTAGAGAGAGAAGATGAGAGGAGGAGCGAGAGGGAGGACGAGGAGAGAGAGAGGACCTCCAGTGTCTCTCCCTTGTTGAAACACGTCAATCAAAAAAATAAAAATGGTCTTCGTACGTCTGATGTAAACCAGAAACGTCGATACAAATTAAAACGTTATTCGCCCTGCTGGCCATCGTGTTAAGTTAGACTGCAGTATCACACAAAGCAAGATTTCTTGTTGAAATCTTACAGTACTGAAAAGTTGTCTTTCCATTTTTCTTCGAAATCCAATTTCATCATTATATCAATTACTTAGCGTAGGCTAGCTTTTGATTTCCACCACAGAGAAGAGAGAGAGGAGGATCGAGTTCTGATTTCCACAAGAAAAAAAGGAGGGAAGAAGAAGGAGAAGGAAGAGGAGAGAGCGAGAGAGGAGAGAGAGAGAGGAGATTATCTTAAAAAAAAATTTCATATTTTCATATAAGAAAAAAAATGAGTCACTATAACCGAAGAAGGAGATAAGGAAGAACATGAGAGAGAGAGAGAGAGAGAGAGAGAGAGAGAGAGAGAGAGAGAGATTATCTTCAAAAAATTGTCCATATCATTTTCAAATAAGAAAAAAATGAGTCACTATAACCGAAGAGAGAGATAAGGAAGAACATGTGAGAGAGAGAGAGAGAGAGAGAGAGAGAGAGAGAGAGAGAGAGAGAGAGAGAATTACAACACAGGAAATGTCCTTACCAGTACGCTATTTGTAATTTCTTTATGGTCTGCGAAGTATGTTTGACAATATCGTTTTCTCTCAGACAACAGAAGAAGAAGAAGAAGAACAGAAATACAATTAGGAGAGAGAGAGCGAACGGAAATGCTCTAAAGAACAGTCTGACTTTCCTCAACATCTGGTCTGCTATAAAGCAAGCTGTAGCTTTCTGACCACCACGCTGTAGGATCTAGAATTATTTGGCTTTAATGACAAAACAGACTGAGATGAGGATAGGTTTACATTAATCTGGCGCCACGACAACATGGATCACCGAAGCATTTTGAAAACTAGGATAAACTTAACATCGTACACTTGATTAAAGCCTTTTTAACAATAATGATTAGGCGTAATACAAGGTATGAATATTGATAGTAACAACATCAATAATGATAATAATAAATTATAGGTACGATAACTGTAATACGTATATTACAACAATATCATATATCAATATATATATATGTATATGTATATGTATATGTATATGTATATATATATATATATATATATATATATATATATATATATATATATATATATATATATAGTATATATATATATATATCTATATATATATATATATATATATATCTATATATATATACTATATATATGCATACATACATACACACACACATATATATATATAGTGTGGAATAGAAGTAAATTTCTGACTAACATGAGGACCGATCCCAGGTCTATCAATTAAAAGACCAGACCGCTGCCAACCAGGTGTGGGCCTGGTTGGCAACGGTATGTTTGTTTGTATGATATTTTTACGTTTGCATGGAACCAGAGGTTATTCAGCGACGGGACCAAGAGCTTTACGTGACTTCCGAATCACGTCGAGAGTGAACTTCTATCACCAGAAATACACATCTCTCACTCCTCAGTGGAATGGCCGAGAATCGAACCAGCGACCACCGAGGTGGGACGCCAACACCATACCAACCACGCCACTGAGGCACTTTGGCAACGGTATGGACTTTAAATTAAGAGACCTGGGGTTCGATCCTGATGTGAAGTCAGAAATTCACATATATAAATGTTTAAATATATATATATACATATATATATATATATATATATATATATACATATATAGTAGATATACTATATATATATATATATATATATATATATATATATATATATATATGTATATATAGTATATATATATATATATATATATATATATATATATATATATATATATATATATATTATATATATAGTGCATGTTTGTGTATGCGTGACACTGATAGTATAGTTTAGCTATCAGAACATGCCAAGCAAGAAAATAAAGAGCAAATAATATATTTGATATACGCGTACGATAAAACTGCACAATGACTTGAATAAATTTATGACGTCGTTCAGTCCTCTTTATAACCAAGCACTGATCATCGGAAGCATCAACAATTCCTGCGGAGTCATCAATCAGCAGCAGCGGAAGCAGAAAAATTCAAAGTGGCTCGGACCCGTCGTGGGAAGCGACTGCCAGAATCGGCCTTTCGATGAGAGTGAAGCCGTTTCGTGATCACGAGGATCCCAAGGACTAAAGCTGGTTCACTATGACTCTCTATGAAAGTTGAAGTTTTTGACTGAGACCGTAAGAAGGAGTCATAGTTGCTAAGCTTCCTACCTCCTCGTGGTCCCGCTGGAAACTAGGCATAGTGATATGCCTAGGCTAAATGGAAGCTCACCCCCTGTCCCTACAGGCAGGGGGATAACCCGGCTATCTGGCCAACCGAAAGCACTCACAACGCCGGCGAGAATGAGAATAAGAAATTGAAGGATGGATGTAGAGAGTCCAACATCAGTACCCTTCGCCACCTTTAGTTCAAATGATGCTGACAACGGACATCAGCTGTTGGGGGGCGCTGATCCTGTGGCGCCGGATAGGAGTAAGTGTCCCTATTGCACTAGAGATTTCGCCATGTTTGCAGGTAATAGGCTGCACCAACGGAGAGCCCATCCGAGTGAGTACCACCAGGGAGAAATTCAAAGACTTGAAAGCCGCCCCAATCAGATCTGGTAAGATGAAGAGCTTATAAGTATGGCAAGCTATGAGCTCAAAAATTACAAAAACCCCTCCCTGAATAAAGCTATCCAAAAAGAGGTGCTCCCACATAGAACCATCGATGGGATAACAGGAAAAAGGAAATCTAGCAAATACAAGCAGCTACTGGAGGATCTTAAAGCAAAAAGGGTTAAAAACGAAGTGGAAAAAGAGTACGACGGAATATAAAGCCTGGACAAACCAAATTAAAGATGACAACCCGAAGACGATAAATAAATGCGGTAATAAGGAAATAGCAGGAATGAGTAGCAACGGAAGTAAACCGCCTAAAGAAAAAGGGAAAAGTGACTGGACATCTGCCGAGCTACAGGAGATGGCAACCTTTGAGTACAAGGTGGGAGCCACCTATCCCCGGATAAATAAGAAAATCAAGGAAAGTCTCTATCCCAGCAAGACTCTGGAGAGTATTAAGAACATTAGGAGAACCAAGCAATATCTGGAGATACTCTGCAGAACTAAACAAAGGGCTCACCTTGAATCTCCAAGTACCAGCAAAGAGCCAAGAAGAAAAAGTCTTGAAACCTCGCCAAGGACGCCAAGAAGGAGACTGTCGAACCTGCGTAGATGGCCGGTGGTCTGCTTAACACCTGAGAACACAGAAAGTGAAGGACGGATCCATCAAGTAAGCGACATGGAAAGGAGCAGGGACGGCAGTCATGATGGAATGAACAACTATCTCGAACAATGGACTACGGAAAAGGAAGCGGAAAACAGAGAAGAAGTAAGGACACCATCATCGCCACCAACACCTGGCACCCCTTCAAGCAGCAACAACGATGTATCAACGTCCTCGTCAAATACATCAGACGACGAACCTCAGGAGGACATCCCGTCTGAGGCTGATATAGAAGGAATGTATATAGACATCTTCGGAGTGAGGGAAAGAGCCAGCAGGAATACCCAAAGGATAGCAAACCATCGCAACATTCCAAATAGAATAAGAAGAAGAAGGGAGTATGCTGTTACCCAAAGGAAGTGGAAAAAAAACAGAGGGAAGGTAACAGCAGCCATTCTAGATGGGAAGGACCCCCTAGCAGACCCCTCCCTTCCGCCAGGGACTGAGGAATTCTGGGGGCGATTGTTTGGGAGAGAAAGTCCGGCGAGTTATGGAAACCCACACGAGGGAATCACGATCTTCCCAAAAATATCGATAACGGAGCCAGTATCAATTGAAGACATAAAATGGACAAAAGGAAAAACCAGGCTGGGATCGGCACCTGGACCAGACGGGGTACGACCAGGTGAATTTAGATCTGCCGATGACCGAAAAATTATGCTGCTGTACAATACCATCTTGAGACACAGCGTAGTTACTAAAATGGCTGCTACGGGACAGACCACCCTCATCCCAAAGAAAGATAACCCAACCGACCCGAGTGACTTTAGACCCATCACAGTCACCTCGGTCGTCACTTGGGGGCTACATAAAATACTGGCTAAGCGGCTGGCGGACCGGATCCCGACTTCAGCTAGGCAGAAAGGATTTAAGGCAGAAGACGGGGTCGGCGCTAATCTACTGATTCTTGAAGAACTGATCAGCAAAGCCAAGGCCAATTCCACGAGCCTTTATTTAGGATTCGTCGACTTCAAGAAGGCCTTTGACTCGGTTGGCCACAACGCCATTTTAAAAGTCCTAAAGGAACGTCAGCTAGACACGAATTCAATCAAGTATCTAGCAAACTACTATAAGAAAACCCGAACCAAGATCTTAAATGCGGAGATCCAAGTAAAGAGAGGCGTTATGCAGGGAGATCCTCTCTCCCCCATAATATTTAACATCGCCCTTGAAGCTGCTTTGGACAAGCTACCAGCTGGAATTGGGGCCCAGCTGGAGAATGAAATGATAAAGTATATAGCCTTCGCCGACGATATCGTTGTGGTGGCAACCTCAAGAGAAAAGTTGACAGCTGGATTAGAGAAACTCTTAAATGAAGCAGGCAAACTGGGCCTTGAGCCTGGACTGGAAAAGTGTGCCACCCTCGGGATCATCGGCGATAGGACGAAGAAAACCTGGTACCAGGATGGCCGACCAATCGCATACCAGGGAACCGAAATTCCAGCAATAAAGCCCGGCGAAGTATACAAGTACTTAGGAATAGAAGAGGGCGCTGACACAAAGACAAATGGGAAAAAGGATATAGGGAAATTAAGAAACTGCCTGTGCCATCTACAAAAGGCCCCGCTGAAGCCCCAACAAAAACTCTGGGCTCTGAAGAAAGTGGCCATACCACGAATGAAGCACATGGCAGTAAACAGACGGCTCAAAAAATACCATCTAAACCATCTAGATGCCGAAGTTAGAAAATTTGTAAAGAAGGCCCTACACCTCCCAAAGGACATCCCCAATGCGGCCCTTTATACTTCGCTGGAGGAAGGAGGAACAAAACACTTGTCCCTGTAGAACTAAGGAACAAGTGGGGCAGACTCAAGTCAGCACAAGACCCAGTGGTGGCTGGACTGGCGAGAGTTAAATTCGAGGCAACATCGGAAGAAGCCACACAGAAAAATGTACAGAAGCTGTGGCAAGAGAGACTCATCAATTCAGTTGATGGATCGGGTCTGAGTGAGGCAGCCCAGGGACTGAGGCATAACTGGATTGATGCCGGAACATCACTAGTCCCTGGAGGAAGGTTCTGTAACCTAGTTAAACTCAGACAAGGAGTCCTGTCCACCCCTGCGAGAAGTGCAAGAGGAAGAGATGTGCAAGGACTTTGCGACCTGGGGTGTGCCAGCCAGGGCACGCTGCATCATATTTTACAAAACTGCCCTAAGATGCAGCCCTGGAGAATAATAAGACATAACAACGTCATGAACTGGCTGGCCACCAAGTTAGAAGACCGAGGACACCAGGTAGTGAAGGAGCTGCACATCTCGACCTCCCAAGGTCTAAGGAAACCAGACCTAACAGTCTGGACTAACCAAGCAGCCCGGATATTAGATGTCCAAATTGTCGGGGATTCAAACGTCAGCTCGCTGGTCCATCTGGACAATTTGAAAATAAGGAAATACAATACCCCCGAAATAATTAGCAAAGTGGCGGATTTAACGGGCCACACTCCGACAGTGGGAGCCATCACCATAAACTGGAGGGGGGTGGCCTGCAAGAGAGCAGTGGCGACGCTCAGGAAGTTGGGCCTCAGAAATAAAGACCTTAATATCATGATCCTGAAGGCCATGGAGGGAGGCCTGTCCATATATTCAAACTATATGGGCATGGCAGGAGGAGGAGATGTTACATGATTGGCGCCCCACAGCAGATTCGGCCATGCGACGTTTCCTCGGCTCTGTGCCGTTGAGTGGAGATCGTGCCGGGACGGGAGGCAAGTTGGATGTCACCTGGAAGCCTCTCGTGATCTGTAAATAGTAAAATTAGCTTAATTTTAGGAAAGCAAATGAGGTTAGCGCTAACCATAGAGTTAGGAAACATCTGGGGTGTAGGTAGGTAGGTTAGGTTAACCAATAAAAAAAAAAAAAAAAAAAAAAAAAAAAAAAAAAAAAAAAAAAAAAAAAAAAAAAAAAAAAAAAAAAAAAAAAAAATTCTTGGATGAGCCAAATGCTTACGAGACGTTTGTTTGGCGACAGCTGATTGGCTGGTACCGGGAGGTAGGCAGCTCCCAGCCAATCAGCGGCCGCCAAACAAACGTGTCGTAGGCATGGGGGTCATACAAGAATCTACCTTAAGTGAACCAGCTATAGATGGATGTATGAGTTTTAGGGCAAAAGCCCAGGAACTGGGGCCAAAGAAGCCATTCAGCGCCGTAATGGAGATTAAATAAATTACATTATGAATGAGTTAATAAGTCTAAGAAGAAAATGGTTCATATATAAATTACCATATGAGAAATGAATGAATTAATGAAGAAATAAATGAAGAAGATGCTTAATAAATAAATATATATATCTATGATGTGATAGCTAAAAAATAATAAATGTTATTAAAATATTTTATAGACTTTAAAAAGGAGATGAGAGCAGAAATATCTGCTTCATCTCCCAAAATATCACAAAGGGATTTACCCTAAGATATCTCTCTCTGGTTAAAATATCTGGCCAAGCAACCAGAATGTGCTCCACTGTTAGCATCTCGCCACCGCAAGCACACTCTGGGAGGCTGCCCCTTCTAAAATAATCTGATGGGTCAAATAAGTGTGCCCAATCCTCAGTCTGCTTAAAACTATTTCTGTTCGCCTATCAGACTGGAAAGACGAAGGCCACGGCAATATATTGTTTCTAATATTTCTGTACTTTCTATTATTGGCAAGATGAGGAGAAGTCCACCTTTCTTGCCATTTGCTTAAAATATAAGACCTAGAAGGACCTTTTAGATCTGTATGAGGCACCTAAAGGCTGTTTCTGAGGAGACACTAGCAGCTTTCGCTTCCCTATCTGCCATCTCATTTCCGCAAATCCCGACATGTGAAGGGACCCAACAGAAAGAGACAGATTTACGCAAATAATACAAATGGAGGAGCGATTCCTGAACTTTTTAAACTAACGGATGGAAGCTATTGAATTTTTTAATAGCTTCTAAAGTGCTTTTCGAATCAGAGTAAATGACAAAATTAGTGTCGCTACTTTGAACAACTATATCCAGGGCAGAGACTATGGCTGTTAATTCTGCTGTGAATATGGATGCAAAGTCAGGTAGTTTAGCTGTATATGCTGTATCACCAAGGATAACTGCACAGCCAACACCACTACTCAACTTTGATCCATCCGTATATATTTTTGTCACATTAGTATGGACAGTTTCGTGCTCCAAGAATTTTCCCCTAATCTCTTTCCTCAGGACAGTCTTTTTTGTTAAATGCTTTTTTGCACACGGATGCTTTCTGGAAATAAGCGATGGAGGGATACACAGGATGTTTTACTTCCATGACTTTCTGGTATTTAAGATTATTACCCCCTAACATCTTCATTTAGTCTAACTTGGAATGGTCTAGAGGCTCTTATACCAGAAAAGACCCGTGAGTCTGCTTCCCTCAGCACCTGGAAAGAGGGATTTTGGGTAGCACTTTTAATTCTAGCCATGTACTTAATCCTAGTTCTTGCCTTCTCAAATCAAGGGGAAGTTGGTTAGTATCAACATATATGCTTTCAACAGGCGAAGTTCTAAAAGCCCCTGAGCATAATCTCAGCCCCATATTGTGTACAACGTCCAGTTCCTTCAGCCTGGTTTGACAAGCTGAGGAATAAATCTGACAGCCATAGTCTAGCTTGGACCTACACAACGAGTCATATAGTCTCAGCAGGGATTTTTTTATCAGCTCCCCAACTAAATCCAGAAACAATCTTTAAAATATTCAGATTGTTTAACCTTAATCTTTAAGGAGTTTATGTGGCTGGCCCATGTCAATTTCTGGTCAATGGTCATTCCCAAAATTTCACTTCATTTCATAAGGAATGATAGATCCTTTTAAAACTGAGTGTGGGAACCTCTTCCACACGCTGGCACCTAGTAAATCTTATTACAGAAACTGTTTTAGGAGGAGAATTTAAAACCACCTTTCTCATCAGCCCACTTTGTAATGGCATTAACAGACCTTTGCAGATGTTTACATACTGACAAGGCATCATATCCTGTGCAGTATATTGCAAGGTCATCAACAAAAAGTGAGCATTTAACAGGTGATGATATTTGTTGGACTATACTGTTTATTGCCACTGAAAAAAGTGTTACACTTAAAACGCTTCCTTGTGGAACACCCTCCTCCTGCACAAAAGGTTGGGAGAGTGTGTTGCCCACTCTAACCTTAAAAAATCTCTCTGTTAAAAAAGGAATATACAAATTTAATCATTCTTCCACATATGCCAATCTTGTGCAATTGTTTTATGGTGCCAATTCTCCAAGTAGTGTCATATGCTTTCTCAAGGTCGAAAAATACGCCCCGATAGTCTGACATCGTTTTGCAAATCCTTGCTGGATTTGATTGGTCAGCTTCAGCAAGGGATCAAGGGTGGAACGATTTTTCCTGAAACCAAATTGAAATGGAGATATTAGTCCTTTTGTTTCCAAAGGTCCAGCCAAACTAATCTGGTGTTTATCATTTTTTCCATCAAGCTTACACACACAGCTGGTAAGAGCTATTGGTCCTATTAGCCTGGTGGCTTGGGAAGCGTTCTTTATTAGGCTTTGTTTTTTAATGGGAAGCAATTAATTTGGATATTTTCCAGTCCTTATTGGGTAAAATTCCAGTTTCCCATATTTGGTTTATAATCTTAAGTAGATACTTTTGGCATCATCTGGGAGGTGTTTAAGCATTTCATATAAAACTGAATCACCCCCTGGAGCTGTTGATTCAGTTGAAGATAGGGCCTCCCGAAATTCTCTTAAGGAAAATTTGTGATTGTATGGTTCAGATTTTCCAGATTCAAATTTCAGAGTCATTTCGGCATTCCGAATTCTTTGAAATTCTAGAGAATAATTGTCAGGGCTGGAAACTTGAGAAAAATGTTTTCCCAGTTCATTGGCAACTTCAGTGGGCTCTGTGATCAGAGTGTTATTGACCTTTAATGAGGGTAATGGTGACGCAACAAATTTTCCACTTAGTTTCCTAATTTTGCGCCACACCACTCTCATTGGAGTTCTGGAATTGATTCCATTGATATAGTAAAGCCAACTCTCTCTTTTGGCTTTCTTGTCAAAGCGCCGCTGCTTGGCTAACGCACGATTATAGATTAATTTAGACTGAGGGGAACCACTAGTTTTGTATCGTCGGTAGCACTTCCTAGTGACTTTCCTCAGAATACCACATGTCTTATTCCACCAGGGAACTGCAGGTCTATGAGGTTTACCTTTTGTCTTGGGAATCGAGCCCTCAGCACTCTTCAGAGTGGATTCAATGAAGTAGTCATAGGCATCCAGGTGAGAGTGAAATGACTCAAACTCCCTATCTAGATTGACTCCTTTACTGAACTTGTCCCAGTCAGCATCCTCTACCTTCCACTTAGGTAATGTTTCAGATGGAGCATTTACAACATATTTCAGATGGATCGGGTAATGATCACTTCCATTCAAATCTTCATTAACGGACCAGTTAAAGTCAAGGTGGATATTTGTTGAGGAAATACTAAGGTCCAGTGCAGAGAGATGATTATTATGAATGCTGTGGAAGGTCATTGACCCATTATTATATAGGGCAACATCATTCGTGTCAATAAGGTCCTCGATTATTTTCCCCTTGCTGTCTAAACACCGACCTCCCCAAAGGGGGTTGTGGGCATTAAAATCTCCTAATAAGAGAAAAGGAGTGGGAAGTTGGTTAATCAAGGACTGAATATCTCCAATGTTAAAAGAAAGGTCGGTGGGATGGTATAATGAACAAACCGTTATCCTTTTGTCTAATATGACTGAGACAGCAACAGCCTTGTAGAGTTTGTTATTTAATTGTATTGTGGAGTGCTGCAGAGATTTATTAACAATAATTGCAGCACCTCCATGGGCACGATCACCAATTGGGGGAAAAGAGTTAAAAATAGCATAATCAAGTCCAGGATTATAAGGAGAGTTACCTAACATAGTCTCCTGCAGGCATACAATCCCTGGATGAATTCATGCATTAAAACTTTAAAGGTTTCTGTCCGGGCTCTGAGACCCTTACAGTTCCACTGAAGGACATCGAACTTGAATGTTAAGGTGGTAATGTACTACTTCCCACTCTTTGGAGGGGAAGTACTGATCCTAGGGTGGAGAGGAAAATTCTCCTTAATAAGAGATTGTTTTCTTGATCCCTTTTCATCTTTATCAGAGATTAGGGTTCTTGGCTGACAAACAGCTTTCTGAATTCGAGGCTGATGCTCAGGATTTTTACTGTGATTATGTGCATCACTACTGCTATTAGTCTTGGGGCAGCAAGACTGATGAGAACTCGCATGTCTTTGAACTGGATCTGCTTTCGGAACTATCTTCCTTGGCGGAGATATCTCTTCCAGAACACTGTACCCATTTGAATTTAAGTTTTTATGATAAAACTTTCATTATTCGGGGACGCATTTCTTATACGCTTCCTAGTGGATGCAGCTGTGGTCTTGTAAGGTTTCTTAGTGACTGTGATAATTGATGGATCCGAGCTAGATCTCTCTAGTTTGGACCACTCCTTTGGTTGCTTCTTGGTGAAATTTTTATTTGTGCCCATTTCCAAAATTTGCTTAGGGGCTGAATGTGCAACCGTTACATTTGTATTAGCTTGAGAAGATAAATTGTCCATGCTTTTGGAAGAACAATTTTTAGTATTGGGCTTCATAATGCGTACTGACTCAAGTTTCTGATTTTTTCCATTGCAAGGAGAAACAGGTTTCCGATGCTTACTGTTAGATTCAATTACTGGTGGCCTCTCATTGCTAGAACTCTTCATCAACTTTATTACAGAAGCATAGGTAGAGTTGGCACTTTTGTTAGACCCCCATTACCACACGATTTGCATGCACTGATGCTGAGATGTTCATTATCAGCCACTGCCAACACGTCTTGCTCAAACCTGTACCTGAGGCAAGAATCCTAGTGTTTGGAGAGTGATCACCCTTGCACTGGAAACAATAACGGGCTGCTCACTTGCTCCAAATTGTCATGCTCAGCAGAGCACACAGAGCATCTCTTATTATTTCCACACGAGTCTTGAATGTGGACCATATTCAAAGCATTTGCGACATTGTTTAGGGTTTCTTTTATATTTTTTTTGACTTGCATCCTCTCATGGCCAACATTGATGGTATCAGGCAAGTAATTGGAGGAGAAGGTTAAAAGCATAGCTGCATCCCCTCCCAATTTTTTAACATGAGAGCACAAGGAGGGCACCTAAGGAGAATCTCCTCCTCATTAAAAAACATGCAAGTCTCGGGAATAAACTACCCCTTTCAGCGTGTTAAAAAATCTGTGTGATGTGATAGCCTCAATATTTCCACTTTTAGGGGGTTTGAACTTTGATAATAAAACAGCTTGCGGTCTCATTGCCTGCTTTTATGAGCAAGTTCTCCATATCGTTTCAGATTACCGATAGGAATAGAACCTACTTTGTTCTCAATAACAAATTCAGCCGCTTTAATGAAATTTTCCTTTCCCTCTTTATAACTAGCAACATGCCATATAGGGGGAGGAAGCGTCCTGGTGTATGTTGCTGGTCCACATTCTTCGTCCTTAGGAACAAAATCAAACGGCTCATCGTTTCAAATTCCTCACTGAAAACACCTTAGTACTTAGAACAGAGTCATTTAGAATGTGCCATTTAATTGCAGTGTGCCTCACTAGCTTCTTGGGGAGAGGAAAATCTAATGTATGCAGAAAAGACTGCTTGTCTTTTTCTAGAAGCATCTTAACCTCTCCACCTTACCAAACTGGTTTTGGCAACACTATGCAAGCACTCGTAGTCCAATGAAAGGCTTACATTAGTGGGCAATAAAGTACTCTATTAGTCACATCAAATCACCAGTTTTTAATAGCACCCTGGTGTCGCGGTGCATGGTTCCGTGTGATAGCCAAGCTCATATCCGTGTCCATGCCTGAAGTTGTCGCCAGTGCCGTTAAGTCGTCTGATCCAGGGGAGGGCAAACATTGGTCGATATCCATGTTTTCAATATAATTGTAGACTGCTTGGTTATATCAAGAAGGTATCGTGGGTCAGTCAGGTAATCAAATTCTCCACCAATGGCACAAGTGAGAGTCGACTCCCAATGGTCCACCCCTGCCATACCCTACCCTTACGGGATAGCACCAAGACGCCTGCAGTGGGGCCCAGGTATAAGACCTATCCGCCTGCTGGGAGTTCTGCCCCCACTAATGGGGACCGACTCCCCACTCCAAACGTATGGTGGGCTTCCGGACAAAAGCCAGGAGTCCCATCCCAAACCCAAACCCAACCCCCCCTGGATTCCGATGGGCTGATGTTTGAGATGGTTCCGCCCTCAAGGTAGCAATGGGAGGGTCCCCATCACTACCTCTTGGGTCCAAACCATATCAGGTGGCGACTCAACAACCACCACAACTCCCACAATTAGCTTCGAATGCAAACCCTTCCAAAACATGATCCCTTCTCAGACTCACCTAAGCAGTAAAATTTAACAAACGTGGAAAATTCCACATAATTAATCCAAATGCTAATAAAAAATATTACATGAAGGAGAAGGATGTAGTAAGAATGAAAAAATTACAGAAAGAAGGAAAAGTTCTGACTAATTTAGTTGGATCAGCAGCTGGGCCCCAAGGACCACTGAGAAAGCAACCCCACCAGGCATCAGAGCCCAGCTGCTGGTCCCTAAGCCCCCTACCCACGTCAAGGGGTCAGCATCTAGGGGGTGAACCAGCTATAGAATCCTGTCCCACGCAAGGGAACATTGTTTGGAAACAAAATTTGCAAACTGTTTGCAAACGGTGTGCAAACGGGTTACAAACAGTGCTCAAACAGTTTGTCAATAGTATGCAACCAGTTTGGAAAGTGTCCAAAAAGTTCACAAACTGTTTGCAAACACTTGTCACCTTATATTTGTTTCCTATCCAGAATGGAAAATATTTAAGCGTTTCTATGTATATGTATATATGCAAGTATAATTTATATTTATATATATTATACAATTAATGTGTGTGCGGGTGTATACGTACATATATATGGGTGAATATATAAATACATATATACACGTATATATATGTATTATGAATAATTATCACATCACCGTGATTCATATAAATCATTCGAGTTACAAATGTCCTTTAATATCTAATTCGCTCTACCTCGGAATTGACATATTTTCATATATGTACCAAGGGGAATTGTTCAAACCTGTTCCTTTTTCTAAAAACTTCCTCACGCTTATTTATTCATTTACCCTTCCTCGAGTATTAACACTGCTAAAAAAAAAAAAAAAAAAAAAAAAAAAAAAAAAAAGCTACCTCACCAACAGGCATCCTGACGACAATTGAGGTCTGAACATGAAACATTTTTTGCCAACAGTTTCCAAGCCGTTTGCTAACTTTGTTTCCAAACGATGTTTCATAGCGTGGACAGGCCTTAATACTGCTGTAATCCGCATAAGTCCGAGCCATCAATCGCTGCGAAATGACGCGTTATTGGCGCCATCAAAGCCATTGATTTCATTTACGCGGGAAATTTCGCGCTTAGTGGCGGGTGATTTTCATGAACAACACACGAATCGTCATTAAACGATTGGGCATTAAGAAAATTGAAAATATAACTTATCGTGGGCACATTTGTAGCCATTAGAAAGATCTAAACTTCATAAGCTGGCGTCACAGCAACGAAGGTCATATACGCAATTACACATACACACACACAGAGAGAGAGAGAGGAATATTTTAATATTGAAAATTAGAGTTGCAAAAAATTATCTCCGAAGCAGAGAGAGAGAGAGAGAGAGAGAGAGAGAGAGAGAGAGAGAGAGAGAGAGAGAGAGAATTAATATTATCAGTTAATAAAATATAATAATAGTGACAGCAAAGACACTAATTATAACGATGATTCTTTGTAGTTACCACATGCAACAAAGAAAAGACTCAGTACCTGAAACAACGTTTTTACGCTCATCAGAGTATCTTTAATAAAAAATAATCGTTATTAGCCGCATGATATCGAGAAACGATATTATGACCAGTCTTCCTCAAAGGAAAGCACTCTTACAATTGACAGTAATGAACTACCTTATATGACAGCCACCCTTATTCATAACTTCGATAGAGTTAGCGCTTTTGATCACAGGCGTCACAGTAATCACGATCACTTATACAGAGATCAAATCAAAATGCTTAACAAAGCAAAACCGTTGCTGGGGTGCTTTAAAGCTTATTCACTGAACCATCGCTAGGTGAAACTACTCACAAAAACATACAACCGAACGTGAAAGTGCAATACAAATTCATTAGCATGAAAAAGAAAATTCGTAAGCAGCCACGAGAAAGTATGTGACGCACTACAGATAGGACAAATGACTGATTAGAAGCAACAGTTGCTATCAGTAGAAAGTCAGTATAATTAGCATAACAGTTGTCTTTTGAAAAACAAAACCGCCCCCATAAACAGTTTCATTCACGGTACAAATCCTTCCAACTAAGAGGGGCGAGACTCCAGTGTTTCAGGATTATCAACTTGGAGGTTCTAGATTCAAGTGATTCACCATGAAAGACTGGAATCTCACAGACTCAGACGTTCAGGATTCAAGTGACTTCATCAAAGACTAGGACGTTCAAGACAAATGTTTCAGCATCAAAGTCTTGGAGGTGTACGATTAAAATGTTCCGGATTGGGAACTGTGATGTTCAAGATGAAATCATTTCAGCATCCAAAAATGGGAATGACAAGATTCACTTTTTCAGAAATAAACATTGGAAAATTCAAGGCTCAAATAGTCCGTGACACAAGAGTGAGATAATTATGATTCGAATGTTTAAGCATCTAAGTCTGGATGTTCAAGAATAAAATGTTTCCGGATCAACAACTGGGACACTCAAGATTCAGTTTCAGAATCTAGGATTGGAGCATTCAAAATGAAAACACTCCAGGATCAATGACTAGGGAATTCAAGATGCAAATATCTGAAGATAAAAAAAAAACTGCGAAGTTTAAGAACAAGGAGTTGTAAAATCAAAGGTTAGGACGTTTAAGAACTAAAACTTTCAGATCAAAGACTTGCATGATTCAAATGTTTCAAACATCTCAGGATCAAAGAATTGGATGTTGATTTCAATGTTTCAGGATCAAAGGCTGCAATATTTAAGACTCAAGTGCTTCAGGATCAGAGACTAGAGAGTGCAAGATTAGCCTATTGCTTTCAAATCAAAGACAGCGATGTGAAGATTTACCTGTTATGATCAGACTGCCACGTTCAAAATCTCATGTGTTTAAAAACCAGTGACTGATACGTTGATTCAAATGTTACAGGAATAAAGACAGCATTCAAGATTCAAGCAATTTAGGATCAACGAATAAGAAAATCGAGATTCAGCTGTTTTAAGATTAAAGACTGGCAGGAACACGATTCAAATGTTCAGGATTCAGATGCTTAAGGATTAAAGATTTGACTTTTGATTCATGCGTTTCAGTGTGAAAGACTGGAGCATTTAATAATAAACCGTTTTGAGATTGAAGACTGAGACGGTCGAGATTCAAATGTTTCAGTCTTAAAACTTAGAAGAGGATTCAAATGTGGCAGGACCACAAGGAACAACCATTTTCCTATAAGCTTTTATCTTCAAAACTGCACATACCAAATTCTGTTTTTTTAATTAAGCAGTCTTTTTCAAATTCTATTTATTCTGATCTTTTATTGGAAAAAATGTTCCCTTCTTCATGAACAGTATTTTATGAATTTTCTTAATAAATCTACAATAATTTGCTGTTTCCATCCACATTATAATGAAGATCACTAACAGGAAAATATTGGAACTCAAATAATACAGGATAGGGTCAAGACATCAGGTCTTCCCCATTCCTTTTCCTCTTCTTCCCTTTCCCTTCTTCAAGCACACACCAGATAAGGGAATTAGGCCGCCTGTCCTAAGGGCATTTGGATTTCAAAATCCCAAGATGTACTAAAATGCAGCCGTTAATTTTCCCATAATGGCGTACTTAGGCGATTTCTCCGTACTTTCCTGTTAACAATAAAAAAAATCCCTTTATACAGATCCGGGAGACTAACCTACAAGTACTGATTATCATCTACGTGTTTTGATCTTGCCTGGCACGTCATCCAGGTCAGGAGAGAAAGAATGGTTTGATCGCGATTTCTTATTAATTCAGTAGGCCTCTGTTAACACAAGCAGTGAATCAAGTGCTTGATTTGTTAGTTGACGGCTGTGGGTGGGTGGGTGGATGGATGAATGGATGGATTCAATTTAAGGTCACAGCACTAAGAACGGAAAAGTCTTTCGGCGCTAAATATGACAAAGCAATGAAATGACACGATCTAAAATATGGACACTTTTTAAACACTTTCACTGTACTCAGCTTTCAATAATGACTCGTATTCCTTTCATTAGTTACTCATTACACTTACGGTTATGCAAGGAAAATTAATCATGGGAACAAATTGGAAAAATGGACTACATATCTTGAGAACATGTTTCAAAATGTTACGGAAAAAAATAAGGCTGATAGACGTGATTGATTGGTGCTCCGTCGAAATGTATACCATCATATGAAAGGAAACGTGAGGGTCTCGAAGGGTAATCTTCGTTTTATCACTATTCCTCTCTCTCTCTCGTACTTCCCGAGTTCCATAAAATCTGGCAACTTTATATATTACGATCCAACTTCGGGATATCTGGCAGTCAGCTCGGTCACCATTTTTCCCCCTTCTTGTCGTTAAAATCACATAATTTCTCAAAAGCTTATTTACATCTATGAAATTTACTGATTTAGAAGAAAGAAATTTTACTGAATTACTTACAGGATCTGGTGTGACACCCAGTGAGGTCTCCGAAACAGAAAATGTGTGGAGATGAAGAATACTTCTGATTGAAAAGAAGACACTCCTGACAAACATTTTACAAGAAACTTAAACTCAGCCTAAACCATCTTTGTGCATACTTTCCCGCCACATGTACTTATAATCAAACATGACAACTGATGCACCTGACAAAAATTATATTTCTTTAAGTAACACTCACAATGTTAAGCATGAATCGAAACTAGAAAAAAAATTACAAAAATGTAATTTGTTATACATTTCTCAAAGCGGTTTTTTTTTTCACTTCTTCCAGATGAAGATTATAAGCTAAGGCAGCTTAGACAAAAGATGCCGCACCAGGAAACGTGACGAATGATACCACTTCTTAATTAAAATCCGCCGGATATTAAACCTGCATGCAGTTCTCGTGAGAACTCCCTCGCTCTAAAAGTTCTTTGGCTTTCTCATAAAAAAAACTCTCAGTCCTGCTAATAAGTTTACCATGATTCTGTTATTATCTTTCCTTTGGAGGGAAATCGACACCAGAGCAATAAAAAAAAAAAAAAAAAAAAAAAAAAAATAAAAAAAAAAAAAAAAAAAAAAAAAAGGGGGGGGGGGGGGGCAATGTCACACTTTGTCAATGTTGCACTCCAGTATACGTAGTACTGTTGATGCGCTTTGATACTTTGCCCACAATTTATTATCAAGAGTAAAGCTCAGTCATTGCTAGAAGACCTTACACAAAATTAGTACGTATTAAACCGCTAACACTGCAACGAAAATTAGTGTCACAATAACGATGATCATCGACACAGGATATATATATATATATATATATATATATATATATATATATATATATATATATATATACACTAATATAACTGATATAAAACAAAAATGAAGTCACATTTCACTGTTGTTTCTCGTATGTCAGTAGAAAGAGAAATGAGTGTTCGATGCAAACGACATTTCGAACCCCAAAGTTGAACCTGCTTTGAGATGTTCGAAACTTGCCATCTCATATAGGGTACTCGAATATATGGGGAACCCATGTGGCCGCTGCAAAAGTCTACGTCAGATATCCTGATTTAACTTTTTTGAGGAGGTATTTATGAATACATTGATAAAAATTATACCTACGAAACCAATGATCTGGTTATAGCCATAGAAGGCTATAAACCAACTCTGATCAAAGCTCTATCCAAAGGTTTTAGTTTGGTTTAAATCCGTCAAGCCGTTTGACTGTGATTGAATAACAAGACAGACAGACATAACGCCCATTGTAGTATGATGATATATATACATCCTGATTCTCATTATTCTCACCCACATCTCCCCCTACCCACAGAAAAGGTGCTTAAAATGCAATGACACTTCATGACGACCAGCATCTTCAAAAACATAATAAAAATATATCACTGAAACAGAAGAATAAAGCTTGATATAACTAAATAAAACTCCAGTACCGGTCTTACGTCATTATCTTAGAAACGGAATGGAAAAGGACAAATTGTATACGGGAAGATGGAGCCCTCACATATATATATATATATATATATATATATATATATATATATATATGTGTGTGTGTGTGTGTGTGTGTGTGTGTGTGTGTGTGTTTTCGTTCAATAATGTCTTAGTAAAGACGACACCGCTTGGATTCTTGCCTATCATTTTCCTGTGGTATTCGCTTATTTAATGAAGTCACGTGCATCCACTGTGATTTTTAAGCTAATATATTTTTAAGCATAAATATATATACCTATATATATGATATCTATATATATACACACACACACATATATAGATATATATATGTATATGAGAATATATATTTACACATACACATATATATATACATATATGTGTATATATTATAGTACATATGCAGAACAATTTCTAAATATGAATTTTACAAGACAGCAAAGAGCAAAGAGGGGCAAAATAAATATAATTAGATACCATCATAAGGAAAACTCTTGTTTTCATATCATAAGCGAAAACACATGACCCAAAAGAAGTCGCAGAACGACAAGTTTCTGTGGTCATTCACCTCACGATGTACTTTAGCTTCGACACCTCTATCAGTTTTAATGGAGTACAAAGACTGAATTTGGGAACAATCATATGATGGGAGAACTTTTTACAACAGCGTAAAGAATTACAATGTATAATTGTGTGTGGGGCTTGCGTAAATGTGGACACGTGTGTTAAGCATTCAACATATAAATTATGTAGCATTGAAAATATGCACTTACTACTCAATTCCACGAGACTTCTGCATAACATAATCTTAAACTAATTTTGGCACGGTGTACTGTTATTCGGCATCAATTTAACATTAAAAGAATAACCAACTAGAGAGATCTGTTTCTAACGGCGGAAAAACATGCCCAAGTTCATTCCCATGCCTACCAATCCGTACAAAAACGACAACAGAGCGTAAATAGAAATGACGAAATTTAAAAGCCTAAATTACAGTACTTACCTACTGGCGTGGCTTCCGTCCCCCAAGGTCTCCACTCACCTACCTACCTGAAAGTATAATTATCATTTTGTACTACAAAAAATATTGCAAGTAATTTGCATCTTCACAGGTCTGTAAAGCAAAGCCTTTTATACATAGGTATCCTTCAGTTAGCACTGATGGATATGCCTATAGACTAGGCGACGATTTGTATTTCATTGAGAATGAATAACATATGTCCGTTAGTATTTAATTTTATTACTACTTAAAAATATAATGTTCAGGGAAAAAGGACCTCTAACCGTTAACTTTGAATACTCTGATGCATGACTGCTAACCGGTAACTTTGAACACCCCAATGCATAAGGACTGCTAACCGGTAACTCTAAATACTCCAATACATAAAGACTGTTAACCAGTAACTTTGAATACTCCAATGCATAAACTGTTAACCGGTAACTTTGAATATTCCAATGCATAAAGACTGTTAACCGGTAACTTTTGAATAACTCCAAATGCCCATAAAACTATTTACACCCGGTAACTTTGAATATTCTAATGCATAAAGACTGTTAACCAGTAACTTTGAATACTCCAATGCATAAAGACTGTTAACCAGTAACTTTGAATACTCCAATGCATAAAGACTGTTAACCAGTAACTTTGAATACTCCAATGCATAAAGACTGTTAACCGGTAACTGAATACTTCAATGCATAAAGACTGTTAACCAATAACTTTGAATACTCCAATGCATAAACTGTTAACCGGTAACTTTGAATACTGAAATGCATAAAGACTGCCACTGGTAACTTTTGAATACTCCAATGCATAAGGACTGCTAACCGGTAAATTTTGAATACTCCAATGCATAAGGACTGCTAACCGGTAAATTTTGAATACTCCGGTGCGCAAGGCCTGCTAACCAGTGACTACAAACTTGAATACTCCAGTGCATATGGACTGTTAATCCGTAACTGCGAGTACTCTGTTGCATAAAGGACTGTTAATTGGTAACTGAATACCCTGATGCCTAAGGACTGTTAACCAGTAACTTTAAATTTTCCGATACATAACGACTGTTGACTGGTAACCTTGAATGCTCCCATTTAAAAAATAATAATAATAATAATCGGACATCGGAAAAGTCTGCTACCTAGCTCGCGATGTGGGAGGATCTGACTCTCGCTATCTTTCTTCCATTTCTCTCTGGCATCATATATTCCCAATACCATGAAATGTCAGTTTTATATCTTGCTCTTTAAAATATACTAAAGTCGCCTTTAAAATGTGCATTATATACATACATACATAATATATATATATATATATATATATATATATATATATATATATATATATATATATATATGTATATGTAGGGGTAGACAGATATTATGGGAAAAAAAAAAAAAAAAAAAAAAAAAAAAAGGAGTCGATAATTTGATGGAAAATATCATTTAAAGTTTTGATAGGAAGGAAACGAAGGCAAAGAAATGCTTTGAAGGATGGTATGAAAGCGTTGGTGGAAAGAGAGGGCCTTACTATTTAAAAAGTGCGAGAAGTGAATGACAGTTTGTGTAGGGGATTTGACGCAGTACTATTAAGCTGTCTTGTGGAAGTGTATGAAGAATATTATTTAGCGAAAGTTGCATCGTAATCGGCTGTCGGGTTTTTTTTTCCTGGAATCATTCTTTTGGGAAACATCTTTACAGTGATATTATATATATATATATATATATATATATATATATATATATATATATATATATATATATATGTCGTGCGCCCACAAGCGCGTAATTGAAAGTTGTCACGAGGAAGTTTCTAATCATTTCAATTCCGCAGTGAAAGGCTTCTGCTCGAACACTTTCTTTTCTTCTTCGTGACGTCAGACGTATCTCTTGGATTATTCAAGATCATATCCGTTAAAGGAACAGCCATCTGTATGGAATAACGAGTTTATACGATTGGAGAGGCACTTAAAACCCAACACACACACTGCACGACTACTCAATTCATTTACCTCGGTTAACAAACTGTATTTATTCTCTTAGATTAGCATATGTAGCCTCTTGGTTATATTCTTAATTAATAAACACTACTTCGTTGAACTAAACATTGGCATATGTAACTGAACAAATCACCTAATATATTCATTCTCTGAGATGAAAATACAAAAAAATGAGTATCCAATCAAGCCATTACTGGGAGATATCTAAAATATACAGTACCTAAAATACTTTTAATGCTGCAGGCTATCTTGCGACATAAATAGATTGAACTTTATTAGATTGAGATTCAGGATTAAAAGCAAAGAATCACGCAGCACAAACCACGAATAGGTAGGAAGTATACAATACACATGTACATTTTTTTCAGCAAACATTGCCTTTTAAAGAAAAACACAAATCATACTACAATGGGCGTAATGTCTGTCTGTCTGTCATTCAATCACGGCCAAATAAACGGCTGGTCAGATGGGCATGAAACGTGGCAGAGTTATGGTGGGGACCCCTAAGATGGTTTGTAATGGGGTTTCATCCAACCTAACCCCCTCCTTTGTAGGGGGTGGGGGTGAGAAGGAATTCCCTGAAACGGAGCTGTTTCTAGCCGTGAAACGAGGCTGGTTATTCCCGTAGACTTAGTTACTTTACGATTTTTCATACATAATTTCTGTACAACTTCCCCAGAGAAAGTCGCGAATATTTCAGCTCAGACACAATAGAAGATGAAAATTATCATCAATATCCGCAAGATTTTTTGAATAACTTAAATCCATTGGGACTGCCAGTGCACAAAATAACGTTGAAGAAGTACTGCCCGGTAATGTTGCTTCGGAATTTTGATCCTGCCAATGGACATAGCAACGGAACGAGGTACACTGTTATGTAGCTAAACTCCCAACTCATCGAAGCAGTGATAGCAACGGGCCCTCACACCGGCAAACGTCTGTTCATCCCCCAGATTCCTTTGATGCCTACAGACAACCAGTTTCCGTTCCAGTTACGTCGCAGGCAGTTTCCCATCAACCTGGCCTTCTCATTCACTGCAAAGAAGTCGCAAGGCCAGACTTTGGATCGTGTTGGTGTGTTTCTGCCGTCACCCATGTTCACGCATGGCCAACTGTATGTGGCGATGAGCAAGCAACCGACTCTGCCAACTTGAAATTAAGTTGTGGACAAACTGATAATATTGTGTACAAAGAGGTTCTGTAGAAGGTATGTATAAAAATCACCCTTATTTTAATATTGCTGAGGAAATAGTAGATATAAATTTTTCACTTCTGCACCCGTATTTTAAGTTTGCTAGTAATAAAAACACCCAAATCCACTAATAGTCCAGAGAATGCTTGTCAGTGGCCATTACCAGACATTAGATCAATTTACACACGTTATATATGTATGTATGTATATAAATAAGCAGTCATTCACCTTAATACGGAATGTCCTCTAAATACACAGAAGTTTACTCCAAACATGCAGTGAGAATTATCTTTATTATACATCCAATTCATTTTCTTCTTAGCCTAAACATTACCCACAAATAATTATGTAAACCTGCAACAAAAACCAGTATTCTAATAGGTACTAAATTTAGTCTTACTCCACAGAATTTAGTGCAATAGGTTGGTATAGCCCGTTCGGGTGTTTCTTTCATTCTCTTCTATCCTTTTTCTTATCATCATTATTAATATAATTCTTTATGCGAGCACATTTACAATCACTTAGAACATGCCAAAAAAGGCAACTTACGCGTCATGAGCAATCCAGCATGAACAGATCACTAATGAATGAGAGAGAGAGAGAGAGAGAGAGAGAGAGAGAGAGAGAGAGAGAGAGAGAGAGAGAGAGAGAGAGAGAGAGAAACAAGCTGCATAATCTGTGACTTCTCAAGGAAAAGCTACTCCTTCGACAAGATATCCCAGTACGCTGTGATATCACGTCCTAATTCAGTCTCAACTTCAAGCATCTTATAAATTTATGTGCAACTTTCTTATTCTAATTCAAAGCCTGTTGCAAATGCAAAATGTGACTCCCTGTCCTAACTTCAGGCTCCTTGCAATAACTGTACAATGGGATTCCAGGTCCTGATTGCATACGTTTTGCCATTGATCATGAGGTTCCGCGCCCTACTCTCAAGCATGTTACAACTGCACATCGTGATTTCATATCTGAATTTCAAGCATCTTACAATGCTATTTTCCACCCTAATTTGAAGCTCCTTATAACTGCAATGTTATTTCATGCCCTTACGACTGTATAATTAGATTTCATGTACTAATTCCGAGCATCTTACAACCGCCCCTGTGATCCTGAAAATAAAATTCATATATCATACAACCGAACATTGTGGTTTAATGTCCTAGTGTCTTATAACTAAACGATGGGATATCATGCCATATATCTATGTGCCAGGAACGTTTATGATGTGAAATTGGTCTTACTTTAAACAATCTTATAGTTGTAAAACGCGATTTCACGTCCTAATGTTCAGCATCCTACAATGTACGAGGAGATTGCAGATCGTGATTTCTGGTGTCTCACAACTACGTATAAGGCCTCACAACTACGTCAATGGCCTCATTTCATTCGTCTTACGAGTTTCAACCGCATTGTAATCATATACCATGATTCCATGTCCTAATATCCGACATCCTACAAAGGTGCTAAAGAATTCCTTACTCTAATTTTACCTGTTTTGCAAATCGCTATTTCAATCCCTTTCCTTATCCCAGGCGCCTAAGGTGTAATTCCACGTGTCCTACAATTATTATACAAGGCAATTCCATGTTGTAATTTTAAGACTCTTAAAACTGTTCAACGTTATTAAAAATCCTGGCTTCAAGTGTCCCACATTTGTAGAACGTTATTTCATGTCCTGACTTCAGTCGTCTTACAAATGGAAAGCGCCATTCCACGTCCTAATATAATCCACCGAAGTTTTATGTTTTCACCAAGCGTCAGGTAGTTTGACTACACACTATAGAATGGATAAAATTACCAACCTAAAATTCTAATTACATAAAACCCATAAAAGTTCCTCATTACTCAAAAGAGCCTTTAGAAGTGAGCAAGGGCGGTGACCTCCTTACCAGTTCTGCAGACACTTTTACCGAAAACAAAAACATACAAGGAAAAAATGCGCCGAAGTTTCTTCGGAGCAATCGAGTTTTCTGTACAGCGAATGATGCTGTATAAAACTCTAATCCACGTCCTATGGAACTTTCAGCAACGGTGAGGTGGTGGCCTGTGTTGTTGGCTAACTTCAACCTAAATACAATAAGAACTACCGAGTCTAAAGGGTTGCAATTTGCCGTTTGATGATTGGAGGATGGATGATCAACGCACCTATTCCTAGCCCTCTAGCCACAGCAGTTTATAAGATCTGAGGTTGGGCAGAAAAAGCACGGACGGACAGACAAACAGCCAATCTATATGAAATGAGTGTTTCTGATCACCGTGTGACCGTCGTCCGTATGTAAGTAGTAACTGTTGTGGATTTTCCACATTATTTTTCTACAGAAACTCTCAGCGAGTTTCCATCCAATTCACAACAAACGTCCTGGTGTCGAGAGATCATAGTTTGTTAAATAGGGGGTCACGTTCCAAACAATGAAAACAAGGTGGGTAATGTTTGGAAAAATTTTTTTTCTGAAACTAGTGACATGATAATAAAACCCGCG
Organism: Macrobrachium nipponense; assembly: GCF_015104395.2. Classification (NCBI taxonomy): domain Eukaryota; kingdom Metazoa; phylum Arthropoda; class Malacostraca; order Decapoda; family Palaemonidae; genus Macrobrachium; species Macrobrachium nipponense. Next base: position 34,894,241 of record NC_087207.1, on the reverse strand, counting down.
TGAAAGCTTCCATAACTAGTTTGACTTAAACCATGCCACCAGGAAGAGGAGAGGGGCATCCCAGTTGCTCTATAATTTTACAGTGGAATGTGAGAAAAATCTTTAATATACAATCAAACTCTTAAAATGTAGATTCGTGTGTTGAAGGCACTGCCTGAAGACAGGGATGTGACTACAACAAGTCATGTTTTAATAAAAATCCTCTAATATAGTGCTTGCAATTGCAGCAAGGTGGAGGACCAGACGACTTCCGGCATGAAGCAGCAGACAACTAAAGAAGAAAGACCTCTCTTCGTGCAGGTAGTCATTTTCACTAACGAGGAGTGAATCTAAAGAAAAAAATATTAATGTAATTATATATATATATATATATATATATATATAGATATAGTATATATATATATATATATATATATAATTACATAATATATATATATATATATATATATATATATAATTTATGCATCAAGTACTGTTAAACCACACTCACTGTGTGTGTGTGTGTGTATGTGTAAGAGAGAGAATGTGTCTGCTTGATAATACTTGATGAATAAATAAATATATATATATATATATATATATAGATATATATATATATATATCTATATATATATATATATATATATTATATATATATATATATATATATATATATATATGCATCAAGCACTGTCTGCCAAACACATTCTCTCACACACACAATTGTATATATTCTCTCTCATTTAAAATATTATATATATATAATATATGTATATGTATATATATATAGTATATAGTGCATAATATTATATATATATATGATATATATATTATATATATATATATATATATTATATAATATATATACATATAATTTATATATACATATGTATATATATATATATATATATATATATATATATATATATAAATGCTAAAAAATCACAGTAGATCCACGTGACTTCATGATATAAGCGAATACCACAGGAAAAATAATAGGCAGAAATTCGTAGCCGAGCGCTTTCGTCCCTTAATAAGGCATTGTCGAGGCACAAATGAGATACAGTTGAGAAGAAAGTTACAAGGTAAACAAAAAGATCAAGAATACCAGATGGTTAATTGTCAAAACGGTTCAAATCAAAGAGATAACCCAGGATAATCAGACATCACACGGTCCCACACTAAAAGAGACTTAGCCGTAAGAAAAACGGAAGCTTAACCATACAAAGTAGAAAAACATTTATACAACTGACTATATTAATTTTGTTGCTTATATCTATCTACAACTTTTTAAAAATTTTTATATATATATATATATATATATATATATATATATATATATATATATATATATATATGTATAGTATGTATGTATATGTTTGATTTACTGCAACACAAGTACTATAACTACATGTGTCTGCATATTCAGGTATAAATTTCACGTGTACATAGTAAACTCTATGCAATTATACATGCACACCCCTACAAATATATATATATAGATATATATATATATATATATATATATATATATATATATATATATAAAATCATTCATAGCTATACCTAAGGAACATAAATCTCTGCGTACAAACACACATAAGGAGCAAACATGGCACATTTGCATTAAAACAATCTGAATACGGTCTAATTTACTATTTCCTTTCCTTTGTCTATTCTTTCAAAAGCATCTATAATCTTGTGAACATGTAATACATCCCCCCTCCGTCAACAAGCATCAACTGGCAAGACGTTGTTCACTGAAATACATCCTCAGATATATTATATATATATAAAAGGAAATAAACCGTCGTCACATACCAAACTAATCTATCCTACCAGATCCCCACGCCAACCACTGACCCCGTGACCTCGATCAAGTACATACCGGCCTTGGCAGCGTGACCGATACCCTCTGAACAAAACGACTCCTGTAAATGGAAATATAGAGTCATTCCAGGCCAACGTTTATTTCATCTGACGCCGATTTCACAGAAGCTGCGATAAAAAGGATATTCTCATTTGAAAGCTGAAGGCGCCTGTTGACACAGATACTGCACGCGAGCGTTTCCTGGATCACATCCCCGAAAGATGTTTTTACCAGAACCAGTTGGGGCCCCGGAAGAAGCGTAGCGAAAAGAAAAAAGCGGGGGCCCCGTAGCGAGCCCGGCGATGTATTAAAGGTGCGTCGTCTGCTGTCAGAACGTCACTAGTGAACTTGTTGGTGTGTGATGTGCTAAGGAACCCAACGGAAAAGAACTCGTCTTGTTGGTGTTAATATAATATAAGTGACTCTTAAAAAGTAAGTTTAAGAATCAAAGTTGTGTGATGAAGTGCCTGCATGTTGGCTTTCACGATTTCCACGTACGATACTCGATTCATTAAGGACTGCTCGAGGAAATGTCTATATAATTCAGGGCTGACCCAGCACAAATATTTTAACAGAAAACCTCTTGTTAAAGTTGTGGAGCAATTTTCACCAGCTTTGTTTAGTGCAATTGGATTACTACTTACTGCAACTTCGGAATCTCCAAGCAGCGCCAGTTCCCATTACCTGTTAAAATTCCAACTTTTACAATATTATGTAGTATTCAATGTGTTTGAGAATGTGAATTCTTCTCTCAATCTAAGGTTTCCTTGTATTATATATTTACACGTTGCTTAAGAAACTTAATCAAGTTTGTTTTGTGAACGATCACATTGGTGACCCGTTGCCGAGTAATAAAGAAAAAAAAAATCTTTGACGCCTAAAGTTAATAACCGTAAACTCTTTGCTCACATGAACGATAAGTTTATTCGTGTCACATCAACATTTCTTTCAAGACCATTCATTTAAATACTGGTAAATTGCCTATCGTCTCATGTTTAACTATATTGTACTAAGAACTTGTGGAATAATATTCCGATAACTAAATCCAAAAGGCGTCGCTAAAAGCTGCTACCATCATAAAACCGAAGTCATGGCGCCCATTAAGTTCACTACAAATAAAAAAAAAATTGCCAAAAATGTTCCATTTTTACGTTCATCAAAATAGCTTGTCGAATCACTGCCGGACTGCTGAATCTAATGTAAAGGCATAAACTTCGCTTTAACACTAAAGGAATCATAGTCGCGCGTTCTCACTCTTTGAAAATCACGTTACATCCACCGACATTAAGTTTAGTCTTGCGCATATCTATATCTTATAATGATAATTTGTTACTATTGCTCAAAATATTTTTCTTTTCGAAATACTCAAACTATTATTTTAAAAATTAAAATGAAAAGTTCCTCATGCTCCCTAGACAGCGCACTAACCCCGTCTCCCTCTCGCAGATGTATTCTTGGCTGCGCGTGTTGGTGCTCATATCGCTGGCGGTGTTTGCCGTCACAGCGCTCGAAGAGGACACCCAGGCCGAGGAGGCGCAACCAGTAGAAGAGGAACCCGACTTTGTGGATGACGGTGATTCCCCTCAAGGTATGAGTAAATAGAAGTCTGATACCAGCAACATGTAATTTCAATGTGTCCCTTTCTGACCTGTAGGTACTAGCCACGGGTATGTCTACTAGACGGTGTGAGGGGAAACTTGAATAGCTAAAAGGGGGTTAGACTACCAAATGACTACATATACATACATATATATATATATATATATATATATATATATATATATATATATATATATATATATATATATATATATATATATATATATATATATATATATATATATATATATACATTATATATTATATAGGTTACCCGCACATGAGAGGGGCTTGGGTTCTCCTGTGAAACAGTGAGATAAGGCAGGTTCCAATGATAAAATTATAAGTTGCTCTTTAAAAACAGGCCTTGATATTTCGAAGGTTTCAGTAACAGGAATGCTGTATATGTTTGCAATCTGCATATTTTTTATTAAAGACGCCATTAAGGATATAGTTTACATGCCGGGACAAGTTTATCTAGTGATAGATAGATCGTAAGGGCCCCGTTATTCATAGAATAACTTGCGATAACGTTTAATGATAATAAATCGTGGTCTATCATTTTATGAACTCGAAGTTTTCAAGCAATCGGCCAGTTTTCAACCTTTGCACCGACGTTTTAAATGCTTCACTATGAAAACAAAAACGTTTTATAACAAAGACGTATAAAAATCTTGCCCCTAACCTTTCGGCGACTCTTAGCAGCCAAAGACCCAATGCAAAATTCTTTACTTGAACAGTCGAGTGTCCAGTTTTTGTGCTGGTTTGACGTGGACAGGTAATAAGATGCTCTAAATCTATCCGGGTCAGTGTAAAAGGGATGGGGGTGGCTTTACTGAAGGACCTTTGCTCAGTAACGCATTATGTACTAACCAACAGTCAGCAGTAAGACGGGAGAAGGACAAGCAAAAATCGTTTATTCATAACAACTGAAGGAATGAAAAGATTACGAACATGGCAAAACACTGGAAACGTTTATGCATTTGCACACATTATTGGCTGATTAAGAAGACAGACTGGAGGGATTATTTCCGTTCGATTTTTTATAATAAACATTCAGTATCATGACATAAAGTTTTCAATATAATATACCGCTAAGGCTTTCAACTGAAGGAAAAAAAAAAAAAAAAAAAAAAAAAAAAAAAAAAAAAAAAAAAAAAAAAAAGTCAGATTTTTAAATATGTATTGCTTTCACACGCATGCAGCTGTAGCAGATTCTCCAACCTTATTTCAGGTCGCACTCTTAGTGAATGGAGCGAATCTTTCTGGAGATGGATGGGCTATGACTACGACGAGTACTATGAGGAAGATTACGACAACAACTTCATCTTCCAGGCTGCCAGTCCTCAAATAGGATACGGGCTTCCAGCCGTCGGATATCTGTCGCCTTCGGGAGGATCACCCCACTCCTCCTACAGCAGCTACGTTCCCGTCCAAGCTTCCCCGCAATCGTTCGCTCATCCAGCTAGAGATGATGAGTGAGTACTATTCCATTCTTTTTTCATGATAAGGACGATAGTCCAGAAATTGTGAAAATGAGCTTAAAAAACAAACAGTTTGTGCAAGGACAAAGGTGTGGGGCTTAATCCCAGGAAGTAACAGCAGACTATAACATGTAGCTTCTTGGTGGATGCAAGATTTTCACTTAGGGAAGATAGGGCCACATGGAGAAATCAAAGTTCTGGCGTCAAGAAAACGAACTGTTCTTACAGATGCCTTACAATTCCCCTGTGTGGTTCTGTTCTGCTCCTCGAAGCATTTTTATTAACTTCTCTGACTAGCGCCCAGTCAGAATTGTACTGATGGCAAAATAAAGAAACGAATAACAGTTAACTCTACTAAGGATCAATCTAGCAAACTCTTCATGTACTGAAATCAATACCATATCCTAATGATCTTTGCAGATCAAAGAAATGCGTTCTCCGAGGCATCACATTCAAATTTTGCTTTCTTTCTCTTTCAGCTACGACGAAGACAGCTGGTCAATCACGGATATGTTGTTCGATATGGCAATCACTGTTGTTCCCGTTGGTCTCCTCCTTTCTGCTTTGCCAACTGGTCTCTTCACCTTCGCCATCAGAAGGTTATTTGGATTCTTTTGGTCATTCAATAACTTAATGAATTACTGAATATTTAGCATATTAGATTCAATTAATCATCAACATTTTCAAAACCTGACAGTAGGAGACCCAATAACCGTTTTTTTCTTCATCAGGCGTAGCTTCGATGACAGCAACTTGCTGATCGACAGTCTGGAGCCCACTGAAATCAATCGCATCGTCTCCCTCCTGAAGAGCGACCTGACTGACCGTAGGTGCCAGGAAGAACTCTTCTGTGAGCTTAGCAAAGTTGGCGAGTATGAGGACTCTTCTTACCTACAGAAGGCTTTCTACTACATCTCGACTCTGTAAGTATACTTCTCACATAGCCTATATTATGTTATACCAAATCTACACTTACTAAGAGTACAGTTCAATGTTTTCTTGTTACATTACAGTTTGTTTCGGGCTGTGTAACCATGCAATTTCATAAATTAACTCTTTCATGTGAAAAAAGTAGGAAATAATTTATTTATACATGCAAATTTTGCAGGACACCAGACTTCCTGGCCAGCAGATTTGGTGTTGGCAGATTGTTCCGCACCACACGCTCAGGGTACTGCCAGGCACTGCAGTGCCCTTCTAAACCTTTCCTAGAACCTCCCAAAATAACCCACCAGGTTACAGATACCAACCTCATCTCTGAAGTTGTCACAGATGCCGAAAAGGAGGCTACCGAGGTGTCCAAAGAATGATCTGAACCGCTGCTTACCTTGAAATAAAACAGCCGATCGTGACAAATGAATCATCATCATAATCATCATTCTGCAATTTAGCTGACTTTTGTTCTTTGGAATACCTTAGTTCTGTTTAGTTGCTGGCAACAAACTCTTCAAGAGCTGCTTATCAGTGAAGTCAACCACAGCAGACCTGCGAGCAAAAGCAACGTAAGCTAGTCATGCTAACCAAGGATGCATACGTAGGCGTCGCATCACATCATAATGCACCCAAGGACATGGCTATCATTTAAGTTATTAGTAATCAGTACATATATATATATATGCAATGTTCTAAAAAAACTAATTTTTTATTCTCAGTTTTTCTAAATCTCTGGGTAGGTTTCTATTTTAACCACTGACGTGAACAGGTGACCGATATCTGTAGACAAATGAAATGTAGACAGACCTGCAGCAGACGCCACGGAACCACGTGACTTAGTTTAAATCTCTCACGGTGCCATAGCAGCCACAAAGTCTGGAAATGCTCACATATGCTAACTTATCTGCTACCATTAACGCAACAGCTCGCGCAATGCACAATGACTGCTGTGAGCTTATGTCAATGGAAAAGCAGATAAAACTTTGTGACTGCCATGCTGACTTGATGGACTTCAATTTGTGCTCCCTAAACATGTGTTCAGTTCTGCACACGAATTATCTATCAGAATCAAAAATATTTTTTTTTCCTGATGAAATGGCATGCAAAACGGTAACGGATTTCACTCCCTATCCAAGGCTCGGAAAGCAAACCGTAAAAATCAAATGAAAATGGATGCCAATCAGTGTGTACTTTTTGTGGTCCATTAACAAGATTCGCATTGTATTTTTGTAAGCATCCCACAACCCACACCATTATGCGTTTCACATTTCCGTTCACGGGAGATTCATTCTGCACTACTACATAACCTTCCGTAATTTAAGTGTGTGTGGTTAACGTGACTGATAACGATGTAGATACTGTATTTATTTTTGTATACGTAGAACAATGTATCATCTAGCTATTGGGGCTGGCCCTCAATCCGTTTTATACTCAGGCTCTCCTCCTGAATACTTTCCACAGTACTTTTAAGGTTGCTCAAATGACATTATTAGGACAGAACGCTTGACGCAAGGAGTCGGTAACACCTTTGCCAAGATAAAAACACACAGCCATACGTTTGGTTTATGAATTAGACTTAAATGATGTTGAAATTAAATGTAAAATTGAGTATTCTACTCATTGAAAGAATTACCATTTCAAAGCCGAGTATTTCTTAAAATAGCAAAATATTCACATGGCAAAGGTGAAACTGAATCTTTTCATGACTACGGGTAGACTTACAGCCAAAGACTTCCAATGGATTAGCACACGTCTGACATTCAGTATCTAAGGTTGCACTGATAGTTACAGATGACTTGTAAACATTGACCCTACTATATAATGCAACAGCCCAAGTCCAGTGGCTGCATCTTCATTTTTCATTGAACACAGATGTTTATTCTCAGATCGGATCGAAACAAGTGACAATAAAGACATGTGACATTACAAATGAAATGTGCTTAAAACTTACGCAACGACTGTTCAACAAGTCACACAAATGTAACTTATCACACAATCACTGGATTTTATTATGCAAAAGACACAAGCATATACTTAAATTTGCTCAGCTCTTCACTGTTTCAGATAAATTTCATGAAATGAGTCATTAGGCAGCAAATTTCATGTAAGGCTGAAGTCACTCTGCCCTTTTTGTGAACGTACACTTCACTTATCCTAGACATAATAATCATAGCATGCTTATCAGAACATAACTACCTGGGTTATTTTTTTGCCCCCAAAAAACCACTGGTGCTATTTCGTCATTGAAGTGAAGAAATAGAGGTCCAGAGACGGAAATGGACTTTACCTAAGACAAGACTGTGATATAGATTTATGTTAGCTAGACAGCCCAGAATGCCAGACATAGACGATAGCAATGACATGATTTATAAATCTTTTCTAGCATAGTGAATCGTTCTTAATTTTTCACAGAATGACAACTATCTGACCTTTTCTTTTAGTATATTAATAATAATATCTCATTCAAGAAAACTGTGGAGCTGCATTAAGGCTACGATGCTACAGAGATACATCTGGCCAGAAGTGAAGATCTGAAGTTTCTTACCGAGTTACTGACACTTGAAACTATCACTTCTAAATTTCTTAGAAGACAAGTGATTGGAAAAAAATAAACTTTTCCATAATATCTAGTTAAGGAGGCATCAAACAATTCCATTAACTGGAGATATGGAAACTGACTTTCCATGACAGAAACATTACATAATACAATACACACGGTTTAACTCTGGTTCACTTTCTTAAAGCATGCACAATAAAATTCACGGGTTATGTTGAATGTTGCATTTCAAGTGACTGACGCCAACGACTACACTTCAGTTTCGAGTGAGTCTCGGTCTGCTAACGAAGTGAACTGACCTACTGACTTCTGTTGGACCAAAAATGCAATATGAATGTAATCACAATATAAACAGTATATTATGACAAGAAACTCTCTCATCTAAGTTTTTCTTTGTTCAGACTTTTAGCACAGGACTTCTATTATATTTATGATCATGTTTTTTTTATTTGTTATCACCATTTTGTACTTCCCTTTTGTTATATTTATTAAGAATATTTATTTTTGTTCTATCAGTACAATAAAAAGCATCCTTTTCAAAGTGTCGTTATTCTTACATACGAACAAGGTCACCACAAAGAAAAGTCTCATTTCACTAACATCACACTGAAAAAACAACAGCATATGTCAATAAATGATTTTGAAAGTTCACAATTTGTGACCACTATTCCGAGTGACAAAGTTTCTTCGTTCCCGTTTCTACTAAAAAGAAAGTCCCTCTGGCACCATTATGGTTGCTGAGGTTACTATTGAGTTTAACAAGTGAGAATCGTCCTTTAGTGTCAGGCCTAAATTTCTCAAGTTCCACATAAATATTCAATTTGTGTGTACAGTATATTTACTTATCTGATTTGATTCATGTTTAATTCTTGTCTTGTGTAGTCGTATCATCAAATGAAGGTAATATAAGAGAAGGTCGAGACTGCAAGCCCTGAAGCTACAGACCTTCATCCAGCATATTTATATAAGTTAGGAACCGGTGTCGAGAGGCTGGATGATGGCAATTCTACTTGTGGAGTTCATTGCCTCAACACCGTTGTTGTTACACAGGACAAAAAAACATACTTCAAATGCCTTCTACTTTGTATCACTTCACTTTGCTCCTTTGCCTTCGTTCACATTAACATTCTAATCTGTGGAAGCTTAACAACTTATGGCCTTTCTTGACTCGATCTAAATACTATTTTCTTGTCTCAAATAACAGTATGTAACAACACCTTTCAAACAACTTTTATGTTGCAAGTCACGATAGCTTAGTTACAACTCTCAGTCCAGCTTCAGGCTCAAATGACAAAACTTCCTATCTTTGGCTTCCCTATCTATATATAATGTTTTCATGAAATTACTTTACATAATAAACTGTTGTTCCGAGTTTTCAAATTTCAACCTTTCCTTATTTCTTATGGTTTACCTCGGTGATCTTTTCTGTCTTCTACTCCTTATCTTCCTCTTTCTCGATATATTGTATCTTCAATATACTGTAAAGTGCACTGAAAAAGCAAGGCCTGTTTTCTGCCAGTGATTCAAACACTCTACATCAAGCCCTTACTTTTCAAGCATCCTGTGCTTTTTCACTTCATCCAATTATCTGTTCTACGTCTTTTGCCCTACTGCCTAATCAACAGGTCCTTACAATACCTGACACAACATAAGTCAATACGTACTGGTCCTGCCTTCCCAAAACAATCAAGATCATCATACTTCAACCTTGTTGAGTCGAGTCGAGTCGAGTTGAATATAGAATTTAGGCCATAGGCCAAGCACTGGGACCTATGAGGTCATTCAGTGCTGAAATGGAAATTGACAGTAAAAGGTTTGGAAGGTGTAACAGGAGGAAAATCTCGCAGTTGCACTAAGAATCAAGTACTACTATGAGAGGATGGATGGATGGATGTATGATATTTAGGGCTAAAGCCCAGGCACTGGGGCCAAGAAGGCCATTCAGCGCCGTAGTGAAGGTTAAATAGTTGAATTATGGTAAATGAATTAATGAATTAGTGAAAGAGATGATTCATAAAATTAGATGTGACCAATAATTAAAATAAAAATATGAAGTTTAATGAATGGTGTAATATATATTAAAAATAGTTTAATGTCTTTAAAAATCTGTATATGATATATAAATAATTATCTAAATATTATTAAAAAATTTATACACTATAAAAAAGAGACGAGAGCAGAAATATCTGCTTCATCTCCCAATTTATTTGAGAGGGATTTACCCTGGAAATATCTTTCCCTTTGGTTAAAATATCTGGGGCAAACCATCAGAATGTGCTCCACTGTTTGTATCTCGTCGCAGTAAGCACGCTCTGGTGGGCTGCTTCCTTCTAAAATAAACTGATGGGTTAAATAAGTGTGCCCAGTCCTTAATCTCGTTAAAATAACCTGTTCGTCTGTCAATCTGGATGGTGAAGGCCATGGAAGTATATTTTTCCTAATACTTCTATACTTACTATTATTGGCAAGAAGAGAAGTCCACCTTCCTTGTCATTTACTTAATACATAAGACCTAATAGGACTTTTTAGGTCTGTATGAGGCACTTTCATTGAAGGTTGTTTCTGGCAAAGCGCTAGCAGCTTTTGCTTCCCTGTCTGCAGTCTCGTTTCCGTGAATCCCCACGTGAGAAGGAACCCAATAGAAAGAGACTGACTTATACAGACAATATATACGAAAAAGCGACTCCTGAAGATTTTGGATTAACGGATAACAGCACACCCAACACCACTACCTGACTTTGATCCATCTGTATAAATCTTCACATAATTGGCATGGGTAACGTCGTGCTCTAGAATTTTCCCCTAATCTCTTCTTCAATACAATATTTCTTCTTAAATGATTTCTTGCATACTAATGCTTCAGGAATAAGCCACGGAGGATTTACAGGATGTTTTACTTCCAGGACTTTCTGGGATTTGAGATGGTTATCCCTAACATCCTCATTCAGTCGAATTTGGAATGGTTTAGAAGCTCTTGTACCAGAGAAATTCCGCGAGTCTGTTTCCTTAAGTACTTGAAAGGAGAGATTTTTGGGAGAACTTTTCATTCTAGCCACGTATCGCAACCCTAGCTCTTGCCTTCTTAGATCAAGGGGAAGATGATCTGTGTAGACATATATGCTTTCAACAGGAGAAGTTCTAAAAGCCCCTGAGCATATTCTCAACCCCATGTTCTGTACAACATCCAATTCCTTTAGCTTGGTTTTACAAGCTGAGGAATAGATCTGACAGCCATAGTCTAGCTTGGAGCGACACAGTGAGTCATATAGCCTCAAAAGGGATTTTTTATCAGCCCCCCAACTAAAACCAGAAACAACCTTTAAAATATTCAAAGATTTTTTCACATTAATCTTTAGGGCATTTATGTGGCTTGCCCATGTTAATTTGTGGTCAATAATCATCCCTAGAAATTTTACTTCACTTTCATAAGGAATAATAGATCCTTTTAAACTAAGTGTGGGAACTTCTTCCACACGCCGGCATCTGGTAAATCTTACTGCAATTGTTTTGGAAGAGGAGAATTTAAAACCATTCTCATCAGCCCACTTAGTAACTGCGTTAATAGACCTTTGCAGATGTTTACATACTGACAATGAATTATATCCTGTGCAGTATATTGCAAGGTCATCAACAAAAAGTGAGCATTTACCAGGAGGCAAGATTTTTTCAACCACACTATTTATTGCCACTGAAAAGTGTTACACTTAAAACACTTCCTTGGGGAACACCTTCCTCCTGCACAAAAGGTTAGGAGAAAGAGTTTCCCACTTTTACCTTAAAAAATCTGTCCGTTAAAAAGGAATATATAAATTTGATCATTCTTCCACATATGCCCATCTTGTGCAATTTTTTCATGATGCCAATTCTCCAGGCAGTGTCATATGCTTTTCGAGGTCAAAAAATACTCCGATGGTCTGACATTGTTTGGCGAATCCTTGCTGGATTTGGTTGGTCCGCCTCAGCAACCGATCAAGGGTGGAGCGGTTTTTCCTGAAACCAAACTGAAATGATGATATTAATCCTTTAGTTTCTAAGTGCCAAACTAGTCTAGTATTTATCATTTTCTCCATCAGCTTAAACACACAGCTGGTCAGAGGTATTGGTCTCTAGCTGGTGGCTAGGGAAGCACCTTTATTAGCCTTTTAAATTGGAACAACTATGCATATTTTCCAGTCGTTGGGTAAAATTCCAGTTTCCCATATTTTGTTTATAATCTTCAGTAAATATTTTTTGGCATCGTCTGGGAAGTGTTTAAGCCTGGAGTTGTGGATTCACTAGAGGAGAGCGCCTCCCGTAATTCTCTCAAAGAAAACCTGTAGTTGTATGGTTCAGATTTTCCTGAATCGAATTCCAGAATCATTTCAGAATTCCTAATTTTTTTTAAATTCTCGAGAATAATTCTTGGCGCTGGAAACTTCACAAAAGTGTTTTCCTAGCTCATTGGCAAATTCAGTGGGCTCTGTGATCAGTGTGTCATTTATTTTTAATGAGGGTAATGGTGACACAACAAATTTCCCACTCAGTTTCCTTATTTTGCACCACACCACTTTCAGTGGAGTCTTTGAGTTTATTCCTTTAATATAGTAAAGCCAACTTTCTCTTTTGGCTCTCTTATAAAAGAGCCGTTGCTTGGCAAAAGCACATTTGTAGATTATTTTAGACTGAGGAGAACCACTAATTTTGTAAGGTCTGTAGCACTTCCTAGTAACTTTCCTCAGAATACCGCAAGTCTTATTCCACCAGGGAACTGCAGGTCTACAAGGTTTGCCTTTTGTTTTGGGAATCGAGCCTTCAGCCCTCTTCAGAGTAGATTCAATAAAGTAATCATAAGCATCTAGATGAGAATGAAATGACTCAAACTCCCTATCTAGTATGATGTCCTTACTGAATTTTCCCATTCTGCCTCCTTTACCTTCCACTTCGGTAAAACTTCAGATGGACCATTCACAGCATATTTCAAATGGATCGGGTAATGATCACTCCCATTTAAATTTTCGTTAACAGACCAACTAAAATCAAGGTGGATACTTGTTGAAGAGATACTAAGGTCCAGTGCAGAGAAATGATCATCATGAATGCTGTGGAAAGTCATTGACCCATTATTATATAGTAGGATAACATCATTCCTATCAATAACGTCTTCAATTAATTTCCCTTTACTGTCTAGAAACCGACTTCTTCAAAGGGAGTTGGGGCATTAAAATCACCTAGGAGAAGTAAAGGAGCTGGAAGTTGGTTAATTAAGGACTGAATATCTTCACTGTTAAAAACAAGATCTGGTGGAAGGTATTATGAGCAGACTATCCTCTTTTCCAAGATGACTGAAATAGCAACAGCCTGTAGAGTTGTATTTAATTGTATTATGGAGTGCTGCAGAGCTTTATTAACGATAATTGAAGCACCTCCATGGGCCCGACCACCACTTGGGGGAGAGGAGTTAAATACTGAATAATTTAGTCCAGGATTATAAGGAGAGTTACCTAACATTGTCTCCTGCTCTGAGAGTACAGTTCCACTGAAGGATATCGAATATGAATGTTAAGGTGGTAAAAAGTGCTACTTCCCACTCCTTAGAGGGGAAGTACTGTTCCTAGTGTGGAGAGGAAAGTTCTCCTTTATAAGTGACTGTTTCTTTAATCCCTTTTCATTTGAATAGGAATTTAGAGTTTTTGGCTGATCATATTTCTGGTATTGATTCTGATCAGAATTTCTACTGCATTTGTCTTAGGGCAGCAAGACTGATCAGAACACAAGGTTCATTTGTCTTAGGGTGGCAAGACTGAACAGAACACAAGGTTCATTTGTCTTAGGGTGGCAAGACTGATCAGAACTCATATGTTTTTGGGCTGAAACTGCTTTTGGAACCACCTTTCTAGGTGGAGAGATCTCTTCCAAAACACTGAACCCATTTGAGGTTTTTATTTAATGCCATCATTATTTGGGGATGTATTCCTTGTGCGCTTCTTGGTGGTTGTAAATATAGTTTTGTTTTCATTTTTGTTTGTGGCTATTACAATTGATGGCTCTGAAGTAGCTCTATTTAATTGGGATTGGTACCTTGGCTTATGCTTGTTGGAAGTGTTTTTGGAACAGCTTCCTGAATTATTATTAATTGATTTTGGCTCCCTTTTTTAGGTGAGCCTGCAACTATCATATTAGTCACCTTTGTATTGACTTTGGTGGGCGAGTTTTCTGTACTTCTTTAAGTACAACTTTTGGTGTTGGACTCCAAGGCACTAGCAGATGAAAATTTCTTGACAGATTGAGGATTTTCATTATTTACAGTCCGTGGAGTAGCAGGTATGTGATACCTATTATCAGAAGCAGTTATTGGTTCCCTTACATTGCTGGAATTTTTCATAAGTTTTATTACTGAAGCATAGGTAGAGTTCGCACTTTTGTTTGCCCCCATTACCACACGCTTTGCTTCGCTAATGCCGACATGTTCATTGTCAGCCACTGCCAATACATCTTCAAATCTGTACCTGAGGCAAATCCTAGAATTTGGAGAGCAATCACCCTTGCATTGAAAACAGTATTGGGCTGCTACACACTCGTCAAAATTATCATGCTCCACAGAGCACACAGAACATCTTTTGTTGTTTTCACACGAGTTTTCAATGTGGCCATATTCAAACCATTTGCGACACTGTTTAGGGTTTCTTTTATATCTTTAAACCTGCATCTTCTCATGGCCAACAATGATAGTATCAGGTAGGTAACTGGAGGAGAGGGTTAAAAGGATAGCTGCATCCCCTCCAAGTTTTTTTTATGTGAGATACACAAGGAGGACATCGATGGAGAATCTCCTCTTCAAAAACATGCAGGGCTTTCGAGTATACTACCCCTTTCAGTGTGTTAAAGAATCTATACGTGCAATGCATTCGATATTTCCACTTTCAGGAGGTTTAAAATTCGATAGCAAAATTGCTTGAATTTCATTACCAGCTTTTATTAGCAAGTTCTTTCCATAATGCTTCAAGTTTCCAGTGGGAATGGAACCTACCTTGCTCTCAATACATTCATACATTCAGCAGCCTTTATAAAATATTTTCCTCCCTCCTTGTAGCTAGCAACATACCATATAAGGGTAGGAGGCGCTCTGGTACATGGGGCTGGTCCATTTTCTTCGTTCTTAGGGATAAAATCAAATGGCTCATTTAAATTTTTCACTGAAAACACTTTCGTGCTAAGAACCGAATCATTAAGAATGTGGCCATGGAGTCTTTGTTGTGCCTCACTAGCTTCCAAGGGTGAGGAAAATTTAACATAAGCAGAAAATGACTGCTTGTCTTTTTCCAGAACTAATTTCATTCTTTCCACTTTACCAAATTGTTTCATTACACTGTAAAAACACTCATAATCTAATGAAAAGTTTATATTAGTGCAATGAAGGACTCTATTATTAGGATCAAATCCACCAGATTTACTAACACCCTGGTGTCTCAGTGTTTGGTTCTGTCCGATAGCTGAGCTCATATCCATCTTCAAGGCAGAAGTCGTTGCCAGTGCCAGTAAGTTGTCGGATCCAGGGGAGGGAAAACTTTTGTCCTCATCCACAAAATAATGCCGGTTCATATTCAGAAGTCCAAAAAGTGCGTACCCAACATCCAAGAGCCCCGCTGAGACCCCAACAGTACAACAGAAAGGGAAATCAAGGCAGTCTCTAATGCCCAAACTCCCCAACCCAACAAACTGTACAAGCCCACAAAGTGATCCCAGGATACTAAGCACGCACACCCCAGACCACCTCACACAAACCGGCTCACCTACACAACCAAAACTGCTTGGTTTTATCAAGAAAGTATCGTGGATCAGTTACGCATTCACATTCTCCACCAATGGCACAAGTGAGAGTTGATTCCCAATAGTCCACCCCATACCCTACCCTTTCGGGATAGCATCAATATGCTTGCAGTGGCCCAGGTATAAGCCAATCTGCCTGCTGAGAGTTCTGCCCCCACTAATGGGGACTGACTCCCCACTCCAAACGTATTGGTGGGCTTCCGGACAGAAGCCAGGAGTCCCATCCCAAAACACCAGCCCACCCCCCCCTGTATTCCGATGGGCTGATCCCTGGAGATGGTTCCGCCCTCAAGATGGCAATAGGAAAATCCCATCACTATCTCTTAGGTCCAAACCATATCGGGTGGCGACTCGACCACCACAACTCCCACAATTAGCTTTGAATGCAAACCCCTTCCAAGGCACGATCCCTTCTTAGATTCACCTAAGCAGTAAAATTTTTCAAAAAGTGGAAAATTCCACTAAATTACTCCAAAACATTTCTAATATTTTAAATACATGAGACTCTTGGACTCAAACCCGGGAACAAATTCCAGGGGTTTAAGAGCCCCCTCACCACGTCAAGGTGGTCTCACTTTGAGGAGGCTACTATGAGAGGGTGGAAAGTAAGATGAAGAGAATATGAAAGGCGGCTGAAGGCACGCTGCAAAGAACCTTAAGTTATGCCTACAGGTTGCAACCTTGTCATCAATCTTGTAAACTACTACAGTACCGATCTTTGATATCTTATGGTAATGAGCCTGCACACTGGCACAACATAGTAGCTGCCACAAGATCAACTTCTGCTGTTTTTTTTTTTTACTTCTAGGGTAGCCATCTCAGGAGTTGCTTGATTGCAGGGCACTTCATTCTTTCGACCTTGCTATACACGTTATGCTTTACAGCTTCACGATACAGTCAAGCCCAAGTTCAACCCTATAAGGAAAGGGGGTGATAACCAAAATGACAGATATTAGTGTCTAATCCACAGTTTTCGAGGTTGCTCAGAGGAACAGTGACACCTCCCGATGCCTTTAAGTCCAAGTTCAGCCCCAATAGGAAGGGGCAAGAGAGGCAATGTGTAAAAATAATAGAAAATGACAGATATTGTTTAATCCACAGATTTTATGGTTGCTGAAATTAATAGTGACACCAATGCCCTTCAAGTTCAAGTTCAGCCCTGATCGGAAGGGGAGTAAGAAGGGAGTAGGAAGGGGTTACATGTAAAAATAACTCGAAATGACAGCCAGAAGTGTCTAATCCATACTTTTCATGGTCACTGAGAACAACAGTGACTCTCCCAATGCCCTTCAAGTCCAAGTTCAGCCCTGATAGGATGGGGGAGGGGTGTTAGAAGGGGTGGGAAGTGGGTGACATGTAAAATTAACTGAAAACAACAGATACTAGTGTCTAATCCATGGCTTTTGACGTCGCTGAGATAAATAGTGACAATCCTGATACCCTTCTAGTCCAAGTTCAGCCCTGATAGGTAAGGGGGTAAGCAAGGGGTGGGAAGGTGGTGATATCTAAAAAAAATAATAATAAAAAAATAACCAAAATACATATATTGGTGTCTAATCCATAATTTTTGAAGTTGCTGAGACTAATAGTGACACTCCTGATACCCTTTATTTCCAAGTTCAACCCTGATAGTAAGGAAGGAGGGTGAGAAGGGGTAGGAAGGTGGTGACTAGTAAAAATTAACTGAAAACTAAAGATATTAGTGTCTACCGCATAGTTTTTGAGGTAGCTGAGATGAATAATGAAACTCCTGGCGCCCATTAAGTCAAGTTCAGTCCTGATTGGAAGGGGGTGTGAGAAAGGGTGGAAAAATAAAATGTAAAAAATGAGATACAGTAGAACCTCGAGATACAAAATTAATCCGTTCCGAGGCGCCTTTCGTATCATGAGGTTTTCATATCTTGGACCACATTTTACATGTAAAATGGCTAATCCGTTCCAAGCCCTCCAAAAACACCCCAGTAAATTTCATAATAAAGCTAAATTGACCTATAAACAATGAAATACTACAACAATTTGGACCATTCAATACGTAACTTAATAATAAAAATGCAAAACCTGTAAATAAAGTGTATATTAGTGTACAAGAAATATTATTACTTTAACGTAAAATGTGGAAGCTTACCTTTCGAGTGAGGCTATCTCCGAAAGTGGCGGCAGAGGAGGAGGACAAACGGCAGATAACGTACGTACGTACGTACACTTAACTTTACGAAAACACATAAAAAATTTAAGGAAAACTATAAAACTAAAACTTACGAAACACATTAACCCTCTTACGCTGGAGCGGTAAATAAAAAATTGTCTCCCGTGTGCCGGAGGGGTTTCGGAGTGAGAGCGGAAGCGGAAAAAATATTTTTTTCAAAAAATCACAGCGCGCTTAGTTTTCAAGATTAAGAGTTCATTTTTAGCTCCTTTTTTTGTCATTGCCTGAAGTTTAGTATGCAACCATCAGGAATGAAAAAAATTATCATCATATATAAATTATGCGATATATGATAGCGCAAAAACGAAATTTCATATATAATTGTATTCAAATTGCGCTGTGCGCAAAACGATTAAAGGTAACAAGTTACTTTTTTTTTCGTTGTAATGTACACTAACTTGCAATAATTTTGGTATATAACACATTGTAAAACGATAAAAGCAACACAAAGAAAATATTATCACAAAATAATGCATGAATTCGTAACGCGCGGACGTAAACAAATATTTTTTTCAAAAATTCACCATAAATCTAAATACTGTCCTAGAGACTTCCAATTTCTTTCAAAATGAAGAAAAATGATTGAATATTACTATACTGTAAGAGTATTAGCTTACAATTGCAGTTTTCGACCATATCTGACGAGTTAAAGTTGACCGAATGTCGAATTTTTTTATGTATATATTTTTTATATGCAATTATTTCGGAAATAAGAAAAGCTACAACCTTCAAATATTTTTCGTTTTATTCTACATGAAATTACGCACATTTTCATATATAAAACACTATGAAATGCCTAATATGAAACGGAGCAAATATTCCGAGAATGGGACGTACGCATTTCGGAGATCTGTGGCGGATAATCCGCGCGCGGAGGGAAGGAAAGATTTTTTTTTAAATTCAACATAAATCTAAATATTTTGCTAGAGACTTCGAATTTGTTTCAAGATGAAGATAAATGACTGAATATTACTAGACTGTAAGAGTTTTAGCTTACAATTGCGTTTTTCGACCATTTCGGTAGAGTCAAAGTTGACCGAACGTGGTTTTTTTCTATTTATCGTGATTTATATGCAAATATTTCAAAAATGAGAAAAGCTACAACCTTCAATTATTTTTTATTGTATTCTACATGAAATTGCGCACATTTTCATATATAAAACTTTATGTAACGGCTAATTTAAAAGGGTGCAAACATTACCACAATCGCACATATGATTTTTTCGGAAGAGTTGCCGCGCGGACGTAAAGAAAATGTTATTTTTTTCATAAATTCACCATAAATCGAAATATTGTGCTAGAGACTTCCAATTTGTTGCAAAATTAAGGTAAATGCTTGAATATTACTAAAATATAAGCGTTTTAGCCTACAATTGCGTTTTTCGACCATTTCGGTAGAGTCAAAGTTGATCGAAGGTTGAAATTTTGGCAATTATCGTTATTTATATGAAAATATCTCAAAACTGATAAAAGCTACAACCATGGTTTGTTTTAAGTTGTATTGTGCATGAAATTGCGCACATTTCCATATATAAAACTTTATATAACGGCTAATTTTAAAATGGTGAAAACATTACCACAATCGCATGTATGATTTTTTTCGGAAGAGTTACCGCGCGGACGTAAGGAAAAATTTTCATAAATTCACCATAAATCGAAATATTGTGCTAGAGGCTTCCAATTAGTTTCAAAATTAAGGTAAATAATTGAATATTACTAAAATATAAGCGTTTTACCTTACAATTGCGTTTTTCGACCATTTCGGTAGAGTCAAAGTTGACCAAAGGTTGAAATTTTGGCACTTATCGTTATTTATATGAAAATATCTCAAAACTGATAAAAGCTACAATCATGAGTATTTTATTGTTGTATTCTACATAATAATGCGCACATTTTCATATATAATACTTCATGTAACGGCTAATTTACAATGGTACAAAAATTATGTCAAAGTGACGAAATAATTTCCGAGATGTGTCACAGATACTTTTTAGTGCGGCAAGAAAGAAATTCGCGCTTGCGCGCCTGCGTAACGATTGTAAACAAAACAACACCTTGATCCATGAACTCCCAGCATCCCCCGAGGCGCGTGATTCAAAAGTTTTAGGCTGGTAGGCCTATAAGTATTTTTCCGCGAATTTTAAAAAAAACTTTTGTAAGTCGACGTAAAATACGTCCAGTCGGCACACGGGAGACAAAAAATGTCGACGTAAAATACGTCCAGTCGGCGTAAGAGGGTTAACAAAACTGTAACACTTAACTTTACAAAACTAAAAATAAAATTTTTTTTCTTTTTTTTATTTTTAACTTTTTTTTTACTTTTACATAAGGCTTTTTTTTTTTTTTTTTTTTTTTTTTTTTTTTTTTAACAGAATTTCAACTTCATCACCACTTTCAACGTTCTGTTTTTCATCACTTGGTTCTTCCTTTTTGCTTTCAACTTTGTTTTTTATCACTTGGTTCTTCCTTTTTGCTTACTCCTGCTAATGCTGAAGGCCTCTTTAAAAAATAACGATCCAAGGAAGATTGCTTCTGCCTACTTTTCACAATGTTCCTGAAACGACTCAGGCAAACGTCATCGAACTGCGCAAGTATACGACCTGTGTGAGCCTTTTCGGGGTGTCTTTTTTCGATAAACGATTGCACTTTGTGAAAAGTGGCTAGAACATCCTTAATTTCTGCCGTTGTCATAGGGTCCTCCTCCTCTTCCTCGCCGCTGCTAGAGAACTCCTCTTGAACAACGTTATGTTGCATGGCCTCCAACTCCTTCAGGTCATCCGTCGTAAGCTCCTCTTGGTGCTCCTCGAGAAGGTCATTGATGTCGTCCTCGTCGACGACTAGCCCCATGGACTTGCCGAGTGCAATGATCTCGTCAAGACCTGGTTGGGAAACAGTTTCGGGATTGTCAACTGTTTCTGACTCTGCAGCACCAGCTTCGCCCACGTCAAATCCCTCGAAGTCTCGGGCGGATACGGCATCAGGCCAGAGTTTCCTCCACGAGGAATTCAAGGTTTGCCTCAAAACTTCCTGCCAAGCTTGGTCGATGAGTCTGATGCAAATGACGATGTCGAAATGCTCCTTCCAAATTTGAAGCAAGGTGAGGTTTGTGGTATCGGTGATGTCGAAACATCTCTTGAAAAGATGTTTCGTGTACAGCTTCTTAAGTTTGCTATCACTTGCTGGTCCATGGGCTGGAGGAGAGGGGTGGTGTTGGGCCAAAGAAAAAGAATCTTGACAAAGGAATACTCCGCTAGGATATCTTCCTCGAGGCCAGGAGGGTGGGGAGGGGCATTGTCCAACACCAGCAGACATTTCAGGGGGAGGCGCTTCTCTTCCAAAAATTTCTTGACTGTCGGACCGAAACACAGATTTACCCACTCTGTGAACAAAAGCCTCGTTACCCAGGCTTTTGCATTAGCCCTCCACATCACTGGAAGCTTCTCCTTCAGCACTTTGTGGGCCTTGAAGGCTCGAGGAGTCTCGGAATGATACACCAGTAGGGGCTTCACCTTGCAATCCCCACTGGCGTTTGAACAAAGTGCGAGCGTAAGCCTGTCTTTCATAGGCTTATGCTTGGGTAGCTTCTTCTCTTCCTCCGTGATGTACGTCCGACGAGGCCTATTTTTCCAAAAAAGGCCAGTCTCATCACAATTGAAGACTTGCTGAGAACTGTAGCCTTCCTTGGTCATCATCTCGTCGAAAGTTTTCTTAAATGCTTTGGCCGCTTTTGTGTACGAGCTGGCAGCCTCCCCATGACACACCACCGAATGAATGCCAGTCTGTTTACGGAATTTCTCGAACCACTCATGCGAAGCCTTGAACTCTGGGGTTTGCGTTGAAGTCCCTTCCCCTCCGTCGTCTTACGCCTGCGCAATCAAATCGCCGAAAATAGCGCTGGCCTTGTGGGCAATTGCTGTCTCCGTTACCGTATAGCCAGCGATTTCCTTGTCTTTTATCCAGACGAGGAGCAGCCGTTCCATCTCGTCGTGCACGTGGCTCCTCTTGCTGGACAAAATAGTGATGCCCTTTGACAGTGTAGCTGCTTTGATGGCATCCTTCTGTTTAAGGATGGTGCCTATTGTCGACGGATTACGGCCGTATTCCTTTGCGATCACACTCAATCGCATACCAGCTTCGTACTTCTTGATGATCTCCATCTTTGTCTCCAAAGAGAGCATGCGCTTCTTTCTGTGAATTTCAACTTTCTTGGGACCCATGACTACGTTATCTTGTACGTAATTTACGTGTAAGTAACACAATAAAGTTTTCGCACAACACGATAATAGTACTGCAACGAAATCACTAACGAATTTACGTTACTAAACGAAATCGTTGGACCAAACGAATGCCGTGTGCGTACGATAAAGATGTTGGTACGAAGAGGCCGAGATAGGTACGCCACCACGTATACGTATAAGATGCAAGATGGGAGGGATGCTGTCCAATAGGAGAGAAGGATTTCATGGTGGTGACTAGCATCAGGAACCAATGGGAGAGCAGGAGGATGGTGGCAAGTCTACTAGTACCAAGATGGCGGCGCGCGGCACAAGTTTCAAAATTGTTATCCGGGCGAATCTCGGACTTTCAAAAACCTTTCGTATCTTGAAAACTTTTCGTATGTAGAGCCGTTAAACTTTTCGCATTGGCTTTCGTATCTCGAGTTTTTCGTAAGTTGAGCCTTTCGTATCTCGAGGTACTACTGTACTAACATCTAATCCATAGTTTACGAGGTCGCTGGGATGCATAGAGATGCTCCCAAAGCCCTTCAAGTTCAGCCCGGATAGGAAAAGGGGGGGAGAGTGAAATATAAAATGTATCAGTGGTCATTTAGAGATTTCCCAGTCAGTGCTGGGTTGGTCACCTAGTAGAATACAAAATTTAGGCGCCAGGTGCTGGGACCTATGAGGTCATTCAGCACTGTAAAGGAAATTGACAGTCAAAAGGTTTGAAAATTGTAACATGAGGAAAGCCTCGCAGTTGCACTATGATCAATCATAAGGAAAGACTGGAAAGTAAGATAAAAGAAAATATGAAAGGTGTACAGTTTAAGAAATGAAAGTGGTTACAGCTAAAGGCCGAAAGTATGATGCAAAGATCCCCAAGTAATGCCTACAGTGCACCGCATGAGGTACGCTGATGGCACTATCCACCTATGGAGGATGAGTTTAATCTTATACAACAATTTATATTTTTAACACAAAACTGCATTTTTTCTGACTTAATAGCTAGATAAATTGGATAAATAGCCAATGATGGGGAGAGGGACCAACCTCCTTAACCATTTTACACCAAGAAAACCATCCCAGTGATCAAGAATGATGTCGAGTAAAAATAACAGGTTTTGTCTCTATTTTTCATGTTCAATGCCAAGTGTTAAACTTTACTGCTCAAAGTTGTAGCACTATAAACTAAAGATAGTAACTGCACGAATGCACTTCTCTACTGTAAATTGCAGCATACTTTGAGTCTGGCTGACATCAGTCCCTTGAAACTACTGTTCATGGTGGATAGTTTAAGTCAACACGAGGCTAAAAATTAAGAACACCTACTATGGGTTTCAAAGTGTGTGCAAGCACGTTTTTGGGCAATAACTCTGTAACGAACACTCGTATCAGTACGAGATTTTGCTATAGTGTATTACACCCAATGCCGTAATTTATAAGAGAATTACGAATCCCTAATTGTAAAGAATAAAAACACTTGTTCTTGTACCAAGAGGCAAAAACTCGATTAGCCAGAAATGGATACGAACACAACAGTACAAAAAAGCTCCATCTACTCTCCCTCACTTGCCCCTCGCCCTTCTCTCTCTCTGAAAGTTGCTTCAGTTTATAATTATTTTGTATGATTTTTTTCTACCTATCTATCGATCTATCTTCTGTCTAATAATTTATAGTGTTGTATATATCTAATGATGTACTCGGTTACCTGCCAGTCGACTGATTTATCTATGCTCATCTCATCTCTCTCTCTCTCTCTCTCTGTGGTACTGCAAATGGTTATTAGAATGAGAGATATCTGAATGTATGGTGGAGTAGTAGAACGATAGACACTATGATTGATGGTAAAGCGATCGTTATACTTATGGTTGGTTGCCTTCTTCGTAATCCCATTTGGACTCGGGTCATCAGCCATATACTTGTATTACAAAGGTGAAGAAGAGATGGCTACCTCGGAACTTGGAACATAAATGTCAGCAAGATTGCAGAAATGCATTTGTCATTAGATTAGATTAGATTATAAAGTTTTTGGCACATAGCCAAGCGCCGGAGCCGAGGGGCCATTCAGCGCATATATATCTTAAGAATAATAAAATTCGCTATTACACAAAGAAACATACACACAACCGATCTAACATACAA
Source organism: Macrobrachium nipponense (assembly GCF_015104395.2). NCBI lineage: Eukaryota > Metazoa > Arthropoda > Malacostraca > Decapoda > Palaemonidae > Macrobrachium > Macrobrachium nipponense. The sequence goes on along the minus strand of NC_087207.1, from coordinate 34,869,445 downwards.
ATCATTCATTCATAAAAACCAAACAAGAAACATAAACCAATTAAAAGATAATTACAATTCGTAAAAAAGACCAATATTTTTTAAAAATTTCATAATTTGCTCTGCCTGAGCACCTTCACCTAAAATATTGGCAAGTGTCTTATTTGCCAGCAAACAAGCTCTACGTTTGGTTTCAAAATGAGGGCACTCCACCAAAATATGCACCACAGTCAAATCCACATGACAGGTGGAACAGCGAGGAACCTGCCTATCCGCTCCACTCATCATTAGATACCCGTGAGTATATTTAGTGTGGCCAATACGTAATCTAGCTAAAACTATCTCAGACCTTCTATCCATCCGGCTATGAGGCCAAGAATGAACAGAAGGCCTAATCGACTTTAATTTAAGATTATTATCTAAAGTAGACCAGTGGGCCTGCCACTGGTCTCTACAATAAAATCGAATGGTATTTTTAAAATCGGAAACAGGGACACCCATGTTGGAAATGTGCCTAAGCCTAGTTGCAGCCTTAGCAGCAGCGTCGGCTCGCTCATTCCCAACAATTCCAACATGGGACGGAGCCCAACAAAACCTAACAGAAAAACCTCTTCTATTAATTAAAAGATAAAACCAATCTTGTACTTCTTGCACTAAAGGGTTGCAAGAGACTAGGCTTTTAAGAGAAGATAAAACACTTAAAGAGTCGGTAAAAATGGTAAAAACCTTGTTAGTATAAGAACTATAAAAAATATACTTAAGAGCAGTCAAAACTGCCAGCAGTTCAGCTGTAAAAACAGAGGAATTAGATGGAAGCTTCTTTTTAATAATATTATCACTAGTCACTACAGAGCAACCAACACCATCAGAACCCTTCGAACCATCAGTATATATATGTTGAGAATCACCATGTTCAAAAGCATGGTCCAAAAAACTTGCCCTCAACTGATCACCAGAGCTGATACTCCTGCTGTCCCTAATTGGGCAGATTTCTAAAAGTGGCCTATTCCAAGGAGGAAATTTTGAGGGCGAAATTTCAGCTACTGCAGGGGGTAGTAATCCCACCTCCCTGGCAGAGCTTGCTAGTCGAACTTCAAGCGGCTTTGGCAGTCTAGGTCTATTTGGGGCTCTATCAGTTGGTTCTCTAACATACTTATAATTAGGGTTCAGCTTTGATGCAAGTACTCTTGATATGACTCTCAAGCCTAATTCCTCCCTACGGATAAATAGTGGGGGAAAACCTGACTCAACATATAGGCTTTCTACTGGAGAAGTTCTATAGGCTCCCGTACAAATACGTAAAGCCAAATTATGGACAACATCTAATTTCTGCAGTTGTCTTGCATGCACAACCATAAATTTGACAACCATAATCAATTTTGCTTAGGCATAAAATCTGGTACATCCTCAAAAGGGTGATTCGATCTGCCCCCCAATTAAAATTAGAAACAACTTTTAGAATATTAAGACGAAGCTTCACGTTACATACAACTTCATTAACATGTTGAGTAAAAGTTAATTTCGTATCAAATGTAATACCTAGATACTTAATGCTATCTTCATAAGGTAAAATCGAATCATTTAAAAACAGCGTAGGGATCTCTTCCACTCTTCTTAATCGGCAAAATCGTATAGCTTTGGTTTTTTCTGGTGAAAATTTGAAACCTTTAGCACTGGCCCATAATGTTGAAGCATTAATAGCAGTCTGGATCTTTTGACAAGCTTCGACAGCTGTAGACTTGCTACAGATTATTGCATAATCATCAGCAAAGGCCAGACCATGCACCCCGACAGGAACTTGTTCTAGTAGGCCGTTGACAGCTACATTAAAGAGTGTTGGACTAAGGACGCTTCCCTGAGGTAACCCTTCTTCTTGAGGGTAAGCAGAGGAAATGTAAGAGCCCACTCTTACTTTCAGGTAACGTTCTCACAAAAAATCTTTCAGACAATAGAACAAATTACCCACAACACCCCACTCTACAAGTTGCAAAAGGATACCCCCTCGCAAGGTAGTGTCGTAGGCTTTTTCTAAGTCAAAAAACACTGCAACAGTCTGGTTTTGCACAGCAAAAGCATTCTGTATCTCCCGAGTAAGGAACATCAAAGGGTCAGAAGTACTTCTATTTTTCCTAAAGCCAAACTGCCGATTAGATAAAAGATTCTTTGAATCCAAATACCACACAAGTCGAGCACTGACCATCCTCTCATAAATCTTGCTAACACAACTGGTTAGAGCAATTGGCCTATAGTTCTTAGGAAGGAAGGAATCTTTAAAAGGTTTTAAAACAGGCACAATAATCGATATCTTCCAAGACACTGGTGAAGTTCCTGAAAGATAAAAACTGTTTAAAATGTCTAAAAGAAACTGTTTTGTACTTCTAGGCAAATTAAAAATCATTGAGTACAGTATATCATCTTCCCCAGGAGATGTTGGGGAAGATAACGAGATTGCTTGATCTAATTCTTTCATGGTGAAAGGAAGATTATATGACTCTGAATTTGAACTAACAGCAGGAACAACCGTGGTACCGTCCCTAATATTCCTGAATGCAGTAGAGTAATGTAGGGCACTAGATATATTAGAGAAATGCCTACCAAAGGTTTCTGCAACTTCTCCAGAATCAGATATGAGTAAGCCATCAATTTTCAATATAGGCAAGGGAGGTGGAGAAAATTTCCCTTGCAGCTTTCGGATTCTGTTCCAGACTAATGACATAGGGGAATCATATTTCAACTCTCTAATATATCTGATAAACGATTCCCTCTTTGCCTGCTTAAATGTTTTCTTTTGCTTAGCAAGAGCTCTTTTATAGATAATTTTATTGACCAAGCAAGGATATCTACGATATCTCTTGTAGCAAGTTCTTGTTATCTTTCGGCTCAAGGCACATGAATCGCTCCACCAAGGTACTAGAGGACGACGAGGTTTACCAGAAGTTCGAGGAATAGACAGCATGGCACCACACAGCAATATACTGATTAAATACTCATAAGCAGATGTTGGGCTCTGAAAATCAGTTATCTCTTTATCAACTTCAGTAGATTTTTTGAATAATCCCCAGTCAGCCTCCCCTACTTTCCATTTTGGTAAACATGGAGATGGAATATTTTTCATATACTTTAAGTGAATGGGCCAATGATCACTGCCATGATCATTCTGGTCTACTACCCACTGATAATCTAACCTCAAAGACGAAGAGCAGATAGTGAGGTCAATGGCTGAATCAGTATTATGAAAAACATCATGTCTTGTAGGGGAACCATCATTCATTAAAGTGATGTCATTTAAGTCAAGCAGCTGTTCTATTATTAAACCCCACCGGTCGCAGTTTGGCTCTCCCCAGAGAGTGTGCTTGGCATTAAAATCCCCCATCAGAATGAAGGGTTTAGGAAGCTGGTCTATCAGTGTCTGAAGATCGTTTAATTCTAGCTGACGAGGATTACCCTGCGCATCCTGCAATCTACTTTCTAATGATGGATCAAGGTAGAGAGAACAAATTGTGATCCATTTACAATTAAAAATTTGGACTGCACAAGCCTGCAACACAGAGTTCAATTGAACAACCCTGTGATTAACAGACTTGCGGACTATGATGCCTGTGCCTCCCTGAGCACGTACACCTATCAGGGGTGGAGACCTGTGAAATGAATAATTAAAACCCACATTGGGTGTGTGCTCTCCCAACTTTGTCTCTTGTAGACACATCGCAGATAAATCATGTTCCCTAAACAGAACCCGAACTTGCTCTCTATTTGGTATAAATCCACGGATGTTCCATTGCATGAGCGCCATTATTTAGAGGAAGGGATCTTAAAATTCCCTACTAATTTAGGAATCTGTGTCCTGGTGAGAGAGATCTTATCAGTTTTACCAGTACTATTTGACCTAGATCTAGGTGTTACAGATCTTTTAGAAGATGGGCTTTCACTTGCCCTTTCAGTTTTACTTTTGTTCTTTCTACGATTGTTGAGTGACCGTGAATGAGGCGAAGAGGGAGAAAGGGCCCTCTTCTGACGAATAAAGAGGGCCTCTATCTCCTCACCGTCATCTCCACGGTGCACTGTAATGTCAAGATCAGGTGAGGGCTCAATGTCAGGCAATGTCCCTGACAGAGAAAAGTCGTCAACAAATTGAGACCTGGCTTGAACCCTTGAAACAACAGGGTCCCCTGGCTTGACCAGTGTCTCTACAACATGAGGAGCCCCGCCAGAGGGGCCATGAGGAGCCCCGCCAGAGGGGCCATGAGAAGCCCCACTAGGGGGGCCGTGGGGAGCCCCACCAGAGGGGGCGTGGGAAACCCCACCAAGGGGGGCACGGGGAACCCCACCAAGGGGGGCATGGGGAGCCCCAACAGGGGGGGCACGGGGAGCCCCACCAGAGAGGGCATGGGAAACCCCATTAGGACACCCCCGGGGAGCACCACCTGAAGGGGCACCAGAAGTAGCAATATCCAGCTGTTGTGCCTTCAAGGCATCTGAATAAGTTTTCCTTCCCAATAGCTTCTTGGCCTGTCCCACACTGATGTGTTCAGCGATAGATTTAAGTAATGCCTCCTGTTCTTTTTTAAATTCACTGCATTTCTTATCTCGGGCTCGATGTTCACCCTTACAGTTCACACAAATTACCGGTTCAGAACATTCCTCGTGCTCAGGCTTGCCACACGATTCACAAAGTTTATTTCTGGTGCAAACATTTGAGGAGTGTCCAAAGCCAAAACATTTAAAACACTGGAGCACTCTCGGTCTATAAGGACGAATTTTCATAATTTCATTGTCAAGAACAATTTCAGATGGCAAAAAAGGACTTACAAATGTTAAAATAATCATAGACGAGCGGGGCACCTTGAAAACCTTCCAAACCACGTCTGGACACATCTCCAAAATTTCCTCTTCGTCCATTTCATGTAAATCTTCATTGAAGATGACACCCTTTGCGTAACTAAAATTATAGAGAGGTTTTACCTCTTTTATCATACCTTTGGGATCAAGCTTTAAATTTAGGAGCATTACTGATTGAACATTGGTCTTGGCATGAACTAAAAAACTACTACGCCCAAAGCGAGTTACTTCTGGGCTCCCAACATTGCCAATCTTCTGGCTTACCAACCTTTTCACCTTGAAGAGGTTGCCTCTCTCACCATGTGTTGAAATAATCAACCACTTAGCTGGGTCTGGTGATCTGGGGGTTTTACTTATTTTATTCGAATCTTTAGTTTCAGTTGGTGGTCTATATATCTCAAGATACCTAGGGACCTCTTCTGCCTCTACAAGTCCAACACTCATAGAGTCTGACCTAAACTCTCTGTAGGCTCTGTGAGCTTCCGATTCATTGTTGAAAAATATCCAAAATTCAAAACAACCGTAATTTTTTCCAAGTCTATTCCGTAATTCTTTTACATTCCCAAATTTACAAAATTCATTGAATAAGGTTTCATAATTCCAGTCTAAAGGGACTGGTTTTACATACAAAATGTTTGTAACAAGGAGCTCATTAGAAAAAGGCTCCAAAGTCACAATGGAAGAATTACCAAAATTTTCCTTGTCCTTATCCTTGCCCAAGTCGTCAACAGAAGGTTTTAGTGTGTCCATAAGACGTAGAATTGATGATTCGTCCAGGTAGTCCCCCACCCACCATGGAGCCACATTTAGAGGACAGTGTTATCCCATACAGGGCTGCCCTAGGGGTACCACCCAGATATACACCCCACCCTCAGTGCTTAAGGCGTCATGATGTCCGTCGAGATCAGACCCAGCACTAAGAGCGGGGTTTGACATCTAAACTTTCCCCTCGCTCGACCACGTTAGGTACTCGAGTTCTACGGATGAGGTGGCATGCCAACCATCCTCACCCTCCATCAAATCCAATGAACAAGTCCAAATCATGTCCAAAACCAATCCAAGTCATCAACATAAAAACCGTGCCTTATAGAGGGAGGAAGCAGAAGGAAGAAAAGTTTTAGTAAAAGGAAAAGGGCTGACTTATTTAGTTGGATCAACAGCTGGGCACCAAGGCCCAGCGAGAAAGTAGTTCCCACCAGGCATCAGGGCCCAGCTGCTGAACCCTAAGCCCCCCATCCTCGGCAAGGCTTCAGCATCTGGGGGGTGCATTTGTCATGCAACTTTTCAACTTTTATAGCAAAGAGAAAGCTGCCAATTTCCTTCAGATTGCTTTGAATAGGTAACTGGTTATAGTTACTCTGAGTTACAACTAAAAATGGAGCCTTTCTCCGGGACATTCATTAAGAGTTAAAAGCCTTCATTATATCAATGCACATATTTTCAAGTCATGAATGCTTATTTCATATATATAAAATCCCTTCCTTCATACAGAACTTACCATTGTGTTACAGCGGCCCTAAGTCCTAACACTAATAACCATTTACAGTACCACTACCAGAGAGAGAGAGAGAGAGAGAGAGAGAGAGAGAGAGAGAGAGAGAGAGAGAGAGAGAGAGAGAGAGAGAGAGAGAATGGGCAGATCAGTGCAGAGATAAATTAGTCAAATGGCAGGTAACAACCGTGCGGATCATTAGATGTATGCAACAATGTAAATTATTAGATAGATAGATAGAAAAAAATCATACAAAATAAGTTTAACCAAGCAACTTTCAGAGAGAGAGAGAGGGGGGGGGGAAGGAAGGAGGGGGGTGGAAGTGGAGGGAGAGGGCAGACAGAGCTTTTTATACTGTTGTGTTCGTATCCATTTCTCGCTAATCGAGTTTTTGCCTCTTGTTACAGAGAAAAGTGTCTTTATTCTTTACAATTAGCGATTCAACTACTCTTATAAATTACGGCACTGGGTGTAATAGTACACTATAGCAAAATCTCGTACTGATAAGTGTGTTTGTTAAGTGTTATTGCCCAAAAACCTGCTTGTACTGTCTGTGAAACCCACAGTAGAAGCTGTGACACTGACAGAACCCAAGAACTAGGTGTGGATATCATCTTAAAGAGCCACTGAGAAAGAATGGATCTTGCTACTAGCAATTGATGAGCAAGTTAAATTTTATTTTACAATAATCTCAAGTAGTCTGACCAACCACCGAGATAATTAATTTAGCTTACACAAGACTTCCCTGAACGATTTTTCTAGATTAACAATATTTAGATTTTAGTAAATTGTGGATTTTTCAAAATTTCATAGCTGGGTTAAAAATGTAGGAGATTTTCACAAAATTTCTTTGAATAATTTGTTTCCAAAACTTTACATCAGTTTTTTTTATGTATTATATTTTGGATATTCACACACACTAAAATGTAACTGTTAAGTGTTACATACTCTATATTAGGTACACACATGGGAGCTTCCATGATTTACGGGCTTAAAAAGCAACAGCATAATTCAAAATGGAATTACATAATTTTGGTTATCACTTCTGAGCGACTGATTATTGTGAGGGATAAACACATATGGAGTGGGAGGTGCAGGGAGTGTGTGAATTAGCACCTTTTCTCTTTGGCATGGTGTACAAAAATTACAAATTCTTTCTTGTCCAAAATGCTCCATAAATCTACTTTGGCTACCATATATCACTGGTCAAACCCTTGGGTAATCGAGTAATGCAATATGTTTTCTGATTAACACAATTAGTGTATAGATCACACTTAAATAAGGGATACTGACTTCTGAGACTATAATCATGCACAACGGAAGTGTGTCAGCGAACACACATTAATATGACTTTTTACTCAACTTTCACAATGTAAATGTAATTATATAGGACAGTGCTTAAAGGTATATTGCATTTAGTTCTTGTTCACTAGACATTTGGTCATAACCATTAAATTAGAATGCATTTATGGGCAACAGATTGCACATCAATGCAAATCCAAGTTAAGATAAAATGATTAGGTATTGCATTTAGACCTTGCTTGCCATTGTTGAGTTTTAACTGTTTAAGATCACTTAATATCTGTAAGTCTCTCTCTGCAGGTTTAAAAACTCTTGGAATGAATTTAGTCAAAAGTGTGATGTAAACTTTTCAAACGTAATAACAACTAAAGTTTGGCCTCTCTCTCATTATGTGGCACATAACAAAATCATTCCTGTACGCATACAACAAAGCTGTCCTTGTAAATAATTTTCTTGATTATAAAAGGTAGACTCCCATCGTTTACTGCTAGTGTTAAGAGGGTGCTAATAAAATCACTTCCCTGTGTAACTCTGTCTGCAAGTGGGAAAGTCTTTGAACGATTATTACAAATTTTATCTTGAACGATATGGTCTGTTACAAAATTTTCAATGAAAATTGACAAGTTACCACATACAAATTTTTTTATGATGTTTTTAATATGGAGTGCACCTCCGTGCAGTATCATAGACTTTTTGTATACTGTATCAACAAAAATAACTGCTATTCTAAGTCTGTATTCAAACCCTCTATGGATGTGGTCTTCCGGATGAGAAAGAGAATCTTTTAGGGATCAAAATCTTATTTTTATGTAAATGTAATACAGGTTTGACATGCACCATTCCCTCTACAATTTGCATAGGCAACTTGTTAGGAAATTGGGAGTTAAGAAAGATCCACAGAGCATATTATATGTAGATGACATTGTGTTGTGTGCCGAGTGGAATGGGGTACTGGAGGGAAGTTAGAGATTAGCACTGGAGGATAAAGGAATGAGGATAAGGAGGTCAAAAACAGAATATCCTGCATGTGCACCACCACTGAAGGGGATAACAGGGAGAGTAGGCAGTCCCTGGTTATTGCTGATCCAATTTTATGGGGCTTGTCTATCGCCGAAAATCGGTAAAATGTGCCGATTTCCAGTTAGTGGTGCCAAAACCCAGTACGCCGAAACTCTTCGATTTTCGGTTATCACTAAGTTGTCGGAATGGAACCACCACCAATAACCAGGGACTGCCTGTATGAGGTTAGATGGAGAAGAAATGGAGTAGGCAAGTTCAAATAGTACTCGTGGTATATAGTAGAGGCTGGTGAAAGAATGGATGGATAAGTAAAATATTGGATATAAGCAGGTTACAATAACTGGAGGGCTGCCTCTGGAATCCTTTGGGTCAAAAAAGTGCCATTAAGACTAAAGGGAAAGTTCCATAAAGGAGTGGTAAGACCAGCTATTTGTACGATATGGAATCAGCACGTATGCCAAAGACAGACAAGGAGAAAACCGATGTGGCAGATATGAGAATGTTAAGATGGATGTTTGGTGTAACAAGGGAGGATAGGGTTAGGAATTAATATATTAGAGGGTCAACAAAGATGGTTGAAATATTTAAAAAGTTGAGGAGGCGAGGCTGAGAGAGTACAGACACCTACCGAGGAGGGAGGAAGACCTTATTGGAAGGCATACTATGGAGATGGAAATGCACGGTAGAAGATGAGGAGGAAGACCAAGAAAGATATGGAGAGAGACTGAGGGAGGAATTGAAAGAGAAAGGTCTTAAGCAGAAGCACACCACAAAGGTAGATGGAAGCAGCTCATCCAAAACGGTTACCTCGTACAGAAACAGGATTAGGCCGAGATGAAAAACTTGTTAGGAAATTGGTCTGTAATTGTTCCTTGGTTTGAAATGGGAATAACTGCAGCTTGAGGAAACAAATTTCTGATCCACAAACGATTATAAAGGTGTACAACATTAACCCTAATAATTTTACTAATTAACTGATGGCCATTACTTTCTCTTTCACGTCTAGTTTGATATCATAGATAGTTCCATATTGTAGTACCACCTTTATAGAAAATAACTTCGGTTTTCAAAACACACTGCTGAAATTCTTGCCGAGGAAGCCCTGGGCCAACTTAAATTATAACAAAATTAAGGATTCATCAGACATGTAGCAGGTTTAATACTTTGTAACTTGAGTAGGTAACTGCACAGAGTATCATTACATGCCAAGATAAACAGTGTTACTCAAACGCTACCTTGAAGAAAGCTATTTTCTCTATTTTCATCTTTTTATTTATCAGAAACATACCATTGAATACCTGATAAGTTCAGTCAGTTAAGACATTTATGAATAAAAATAAATATCCATATACAGTACAGTACAGTGTTATGTACTGATTCAGTAGTAGATACAAGAACCACGATTGAGATAGTATGGGCATGTGTTAAGGACTGATGGCGAGGAGGGAGTGAAGAGGGGTTGGGAAGAACCTGTTAGAGGAAGAAGATCGAAAGGGAGACAGAGAAGTAGATGGCAAGATCAAGTGAAGGAAGATATGGAGAGAAGAGGCTTGATGGAGGATGATGCCTTTGATAGAAGGCAGTGGAGAAGGCGCATCAGGCAACCGACCCCTTAATGTAGGGATAAGGTGGGCAAGAAGTTATGTACTTATTCAAGAACTGAGTATCTCCAAGTTGTGTCACGCCTTATAAACACTGAAGAAGATAACCACAGGTGTTTACATTGAAAAACTTCAGCAGGTATACTTTCTAAATTAAAGACTTTGAAATCTTAAGCTGTCCTACAGTTTTGAGAACCAAACTGTGACAATTACAATTTCAGACCCTTGCATATACCACAAATTCATTCATGTATTTACCACATCTGGTAAAGCACATTTGTTGTTATTTGCTTTGCTTGTGTCTTTTCTCGGTTAAGCTACAGAGCATATTATGGGAATGCCGTATTTTTTCGAAAGTTGGTAAGAAGAGGGTTCCTTACCCAGTTAACTGTAGCAGTGTGATTTTTGTGTAATCGATCCTACAGTGTTTCAAAATTTACTGTAATTATTTCTGTACCAATTTTGATTTTACAGTAGTACTTTTCTATATTAACGATGAGATTAACATTTTCATAATGTATTCCCAAATTGTGAGTAATATTACAGTTACTATAGTGATTTCTACTGAGTAGAAGAGTTTCTTACTGAGTAGAAGAGTTTCTTACTTGATTAGAAAAAAAAACTTTTTATTTCTAAACACAATCTGCTATATTAGCCAGAAAATGTTAATACTGGATATACCCAAGACATATGACCTCCAAGATTATGTTCTTTTTATCACTTTTCTGAAATATTCAGGGACCTTACTGTATGCTGCTCAAGTGTGTTACCAACATTCCTATAGCAACATGGCATTTGCAATGTCACTTTCATGGTTAGTCTATTCTGCAATTTCTTGCATCAACTTTTTAGTGTGCTTAGCTGTCCACCTAATAAGTGCTTTACTTCCACCAGTTTTGATAATGTGTCAAACCACCAAGGGGTTGTGAGTTTATTAGGGAGGTTGGGGACATGAAGGTAAGTAATGGAATGATGTGATGCAATTCGTTTCCTTGTGCTTTCATATATATTGATGTTGAATTTCTCATGTGCAATCCTTGGGTGTAAAGCTACACTCAAAGATCCCACCTTTTAATCCATATTCTTTTCTCAGAGATCTAAGGTATATGTTGCTGCTATTTGTTAATACAAACCTTTAAGTGATTTCTATATGGATGCTGTTGGGTACTTGGTACTAAATCTTCAGCAATTTTAAGAAATGTTCATTTTCAACATACAAGCCAAGGACAAAAGCAAGCAGCTATGGACTTAAAAATTAATAAATCTAATAATGTACGTACATACTATACGTACATCTGAGTCACTATGTACTCAGTTTAACTACAAAATTAGTTATATTAAAGAAAAAGCTTATATGTACTGGAAAAGTTGCACACATTATATTTGCAAGGCTATTTTCAAAGGAGGACTTTAAATCTACAATGCAATTGATAAAGCTTTGGCCCTAACTGTACAATAATAAATTTTCCCTAGATTTACAGAACTAATATCTCTGGATAAATATCACATACCATGACAAATTATATGAACATTAGAAACAGTCATTCAACAGTCGCTACCACAACCAAATAACATATCCAAATTCCTCAAATAATTGCATAACTCCTACTAAGCAATCCTCAATTAAGTAGCGGAGATAAAAATTTTTAGGGGTAGGACTAAATGAAAACCTTGTAAACTCTTATGTGTAATTTTAAAATATTCACTTTTAGTATACAAAATTTCTATTAAAATTATATGAAAGTATGAACATTGTTGTTTAATGTCTTTATAACTTATTAAGACAGGAATAGCAATGAGTTACGGTATAAAAAAATAAAATAAAACAATACAAATTTTTGTTGTGTCTTCAAAATCTTCCCTTAGTCTTGAAATATAGTATTGGATAGTTTACAATATTCCTCTATTACCTATTTTAATTTAGTCACTTTCAAAAACCCTTGGGTCATTGAGGAGAAAACTATCAACAGGCAATAGAGGAATATTTGGAGGAGTTATTTTACTCTTAGAGGTAATCATTAATCTGCCATGAAACAGACTTTTTCTCAACTTGATATCAACGAGAGAGCTTTCAGATGTTTCAACATCAGACTTGTTGTCTGGCATACCATCATTTTCTGTTTCTACTTTATACTCTGTTCCATTTTCATCATTTCTTTGGTTAGGCTGGTCTGATGAACAGCTCTTCTTCTTTGTTTTCTTAACAGGCAATCCAGAAATACGAATCAACTTCCATGGCACTGTAGGTTTTTTCACAAGTTTAGGATTGTATGAATACTGGCTAGAAAAATGTTGATATTGACGAATAACCGTTTGAACTTCTTGGTGGATATAAGTTTTGTTTCCAACATCTGTTTTATCCTCTGACAGCTCTTGCGTTTGAGTGTGCACTGAAGAATAAGATTTACTATCTATTTCATCCTCTGTTTGGGAGCCCCTATTATGTAATTTTTTCTTCCACATCTGAGTCCATTTATTGTGCATTAAACTCAGCATCTTGGGGGTTACTTGCGATTCCTTTGAAGAAAACAAGGTACCTGTCCCATGAAATTTCTTGACAATTTCTGAATTATAATCTTTGGTAAATTCAATTTTATTTCCGCCAGTCTCTTTACAATTAGTACCAGGTTTGTCTTCCGTCTTTTTCAACTTTCTAACTTTGTCAGTTTCCCCAGAGTGCTTCCTTTTCTTGGAATGAGATTCAGATGCAGCAGCAATATCTAAATCAACATCATTCTTCGACACCTGTCCAGGACACTGCGATTCCAACTCACTGGATATAAAATAGTCTGATTTTTTTTCAACCACTTCATCTTTTAATTTCTTACTTTCAAAGTAATTTGCATTACTTTTACATAAACCTTGTAACTTACACAGAGATTTGATGTCTAGAACTGGGGCAGTATTTGTTTCAAGGATATGAAGTGTTGCTAAGAGCACCCAGTGAGACCATTTATCCGATGCATGTAATGCCTTCCTATACAGCACGTTAAACACCATCTGAAATACAAGTTAATCAACTCACCAAAAATTTTAAAAGATTGTATAATCTAAACTATTGTAATAATTTTACACCAAATCACTAATGCACAGCTTAACACAGATTCCAATTTTAATCTTATAATACATGCTTTCAATAAATACCTATCACAGACAAAAGTAGGACTGGGTCCTGATAGTGCAGTATTCTCAGCAGCACCAGATGATATTCTGGAAAAATTCTCTCGGCATACAAAGACCATACATTTATACATTTAATAATAGTATGGTGTATGCTGTCACCATAAAGTTATCAGGGCCAAGGTATTTTCCTAAAGTCCTGAGATAGCAATCAAAACTGCTATCATGAACTAATAAACCTAACCTGACTGTGCCCTTTGAGGCAATAACAAACAAGCAAGGTGGAATAAAAATGCCTGGTGCCATCTGATGGATAACTGATGCTACAAGCAAAAAAAACTATTTAGGAAAAGTTGTCACTTCAGATAATTATAAACAAAATTTTATGCCAAAAACTAAGATCTCTATGTATATGGGTTACTATAGCTGGTTCACTTAAGGATGTTTTTCAGCTATTTTTTTCTAGTTTCTTTGATATTTATGTTTTGCTCCTAAATTCCTATATAGGGACTACTCTCACACTGATATTAAAACAGTATATGAAAAAAAAAACTTATTTCATGAAGACATATGCCCCGACGATCGATTGCCGAGCGTAAAGTTTTGCCATGTACCGGTATGGTAAGTACAGTAATGTACTGTATTTTGCTAACGAATACAGTAATAGCATGAAAACATTCTTAACTTAGAGGTTGGTTTCCAATACATACTGCATATCATAATAGTGCTTGATAAAAAAAAATACCATAAGAAACATGGTTCTTTGATAAAAAATTAAGTCAGTTTTTGTTTTCAGTTGATTCCCAAACATTCAAATTTTTTATGGTAAGATACTTGTACATATCTTCTTTATTTACTGACCAATTTTCACCATTTATAAATCATTTTATTCAGAATTTGAAACTGAAAAAATGTATCAAAAATTTTCTACATTTGTATGCATATTTTCTATGATGAATTTTGGAAACCAACATTGCATGAGTGGTAGTGAAACCTTGTGCACTAGCCCTCACATGATTATGAAATATATAAATTTCTTTAATAAAAATTTTCAGCTTGAAATCCTGCATAAAATGAGACCAAAACCATAAAAAATTGATGCATAAATAAGAGAGTTATTAACGATTATATTGTTGCAGTACAGTATAGACAGAAACCATTCCCTTAAGGTAGATTCTTGGGTGAGCCTTATGCTTATGAGACAATAGGCCATGATACAGGCGGTCCCCTTATGACGCCAATGACAGAGACTTGTCCTGTTATGGCTCCAAAAATCGCCGATTTTATAGCGCTGGACAAGCCCCATAAAACCGGATCGCCAATAACCGAGTCTCCCGATAACCAGGGACCGCCTGTATAGAAACAACAGGTAGCCCCACGCGCAGGTCCTGTGTATTTTTATGTAACCGACCATCATCTGTGACGCCACACAAACTGGTCGAAGCGACAATTTATTGATGTACATAGGGATAATTGCCTTTATTACACTTCTGAAATGTGATTTAATAAATATCCCTCCATAGATTTCAGCGATGAATAAAATTTTGGACGTCCAATATTGTAGTTCAAGTGAACATCGATACTGGAGAAATCAAATATAGGCGAAATTTTGCACAAATAAGGTTTCTTTTGTGTGAAACTTTTAGAGACTGATGGGATCCTGGAGACTGAGGTTACAGGATTTTTTCCACGGTTTTTTTAACTTCCCTGTCTTGGCCTTGTGTGTATTTGGAACTTCGTTATCAATTGCTTTAAAGTTTAATTCTTTTTTTAAGTTGTCTGTTGGCACGAGTCCACCTTACAGTTCATTTATTTTGTCAACTTTGCATAGCGTAATTTTGTGATAAAATTGTGAGACCCAATTTTATGACATTAAATTATGTTAATTTAACAAAATACATAAACTGAAAAGCACTCATGCCAATGAACAACTTACAAAAGGAAGGAAACAAACTTTTAAAAAAATTGATAACAAGGCCAAGACAGGGAAGTTTTAAAAAATCGAGGAAAAAAATATGTGACCTCAGTCTCCAGGATCCCATTAGTCTCTAAAAGTTTCACACAAAAACAACCTTATTTGTGCAATATTTTGCCATTCGATTTCTCAAATATCAATATTCACTTGAACTACAATATTTAATATGTCCAAAATTGTATTCATTCCTTAAATCTATGGAGGGATATTTATTAAATTACATTTCAAAATATAAAAAAGGCAATTATCCCATTTTTAAACATCTGACTTACCTGGTAGTTATATATATAGCGTAAGTCCCTGTGACGTCACGGCAGAATTTCAAAACTCGCAGCAATCGCCGATTGGGTAGTCAGGTGTACCACCTGTGCGCCCTCTACCCAGGTACCTGGAACCATTCCAACTATTCCTCAGATCTTCCCTGCCGCCGTTTCGGTGACATCGTGGATTTTCGCTCGCTTTGGCCCGTGCTTTTTCGCAATTGGTTTGGTGAAGTACACTTTGGGTTTGGCTTTCACTTGTTTTGGAATTTGTTTATGGGATTTTCTTGGTGCTGTTTAGATTTTGTTGGTTCGACCCTTGCTTGTCTTTATCTCTCTCTGACTTTTCCTATATGTCTGACTCTTCGAGTGTTAGGAGGGGTGTGAGGGGATGTAAGACCCGGCTCCTAAAGCCGCCTCACTCCATTTGTATGAAATGTAGAGGTAAAGTTTGCAAGTTGGATGATAGATGTGATGAATTTATAGGTTTGGCTGATAATGAGTGGATGGAATATGATCATTATGTGCGTAAACTTGAAAGAGACAGGATCAGAAGGAGTAAAAGTAGTATGTCTCGTTCTTCTAGGGATAGTTCTATTCCCCGTGTTAACGAGCCTATTGATCCTTCCCCTGTAGAGGTAATTCCTGATCCCACTCTTGATAAACCTAGTTGGTAGCCATTCAAGCTCTGGGCGAGAAAGTAGAATCTCTCGCAGAGGACAGGGCAAAATTGTGGTCAGACGTGAGGGAGTTGAAAAGTGCAAGTGCTAGTGCTAAAATCAGTGCAGTGGAGGGTGTGCCCGCTCGGATCTGTCGTGCTCCTAGTCCTAGACCTCTTCCAAGCTCACCAACCCCTGTGAGAGGGAAAGTCGACCGACGAAGGGAGGCGAGAGGTTTTAGCTCCCGAGCGGCCGTCCCCTCGAGCGTACCTGTTGATGATCCCCAGGACGCTCACCCTCGCCATTGGAAAGGCGAGGTTAAAGTGTTTTCTTCATCGTCTGATGACGCAGTACCCAGAAGGGGCTGGCGTCAGGCTTCGAAATCTAGACCCCTCAAAAGACAACATCCAGTAGAGCAGGACGCCAAGCGTCAAGAACTGCCAGGATGTAGTCATTGGAGCAGCCCGGAGCGCTTCCCTTCCAGCTCCAATATTTGCTCTCCTACCAAGCTAAGACACAAGATGTCGCACAGGCGGCCGTCGTCTTTGGTAGGAGGCAAGGAAATATCGGACGGGGGGAGGCCTTCGGTGCCGGCAGCAACTCCAGAACACTTCTCTTTCGACTACGATGCTTGCTCTCCTACCAAGCTAAGACACAAGATGTCGCACAGGCGGCCGTCGTCTTTGGGAGGAGGAAAGGAAGTATCGGACGGAGGGAGGACTTCGGTGCGTGCTGCAACTCCTGATCGCTTCTCTTTCGACTCCAATGCTTGCTCTCCTACCAAGCTAAGACGCAAGATGTCGCACAGGTGGCCGTCGTCTTTGGTAGGAGGAAAGGAAGTATCGGACGATTGGATGCCTTCAGTTCATGCTCCAGCTGCTCCTGCGGATTGGCATTCATCTTCAGGACGTTCGTCTCTAGCTGAACAGGATGAAGAGAGAGATATTGATGTTGCGGCTTCCCCAGTCTGTCCCCAGCAGCAAAGAAGCTCCGCAAATTTCTTACTGCAAGATTTGCAGCAGAAGCTCTCCTCATTAATGCAGTCTTATCAGCCTGCTACAAGCAAAGACAGCATACGTCAAAAGCTTGGACGAAAAGCTGGACGCCAGGACGTCATGCCTCAAAAGCTGGACGCCAGGACGTAGAGCATCAAGGTTTTCAACACCTAGACGACAGACGTCAACATTCTGGACACCAGGACGCCGAGCGTCAAGAGCCTGGACGCCAGGCGTCGAGATTCTGGACGCCAGGACGCCAAGCGCCAAGATTCTGGATGCCAGGCGTCAAGATTCTGGACGCCAGGACGCCGAGCGTCGAGAGGCTGGATGCCAGGATGCCAGGCGTCAAGAGGCTGGACGCCAAGATGCCAGGCGTCAAGAAACTAAAAGCCAGGACGCTGATCGTCAAGATTCTCGACGACAGAGCACCAAGAGTCAAGAAGCTGGATGCCAGGACGCCAGGCGTCAAGAGGCTGGACGCCAAGTCGCCAAGCGTCAAGTATTTGAACAGCAGGACGCCAAATGTCAAGAAGTTCGACACCAGGAAGCCGAGCGTCAGGATTCTCGACACCAAGACACCTGCAGGCGTCAAGAACATTCTTTGGAAGCACCGACAAAGCATGACATCGCTACGTCGGTTATGGGTCGATCGGAGGAAGGGAAGGATAACTCCCCCCCTTCTCCTTTTGGTCCGATGAAAGACTTTTCCGACGAAGAGAATCAAAGAGATCTACAGCCTTCGTCAGACTTGAAAAGACTTATGAAAGTTTTCACAGAACTTTTTCTGGAAAACTTTGTTCCAGCTGCCCCTCGTTCCCCACCTTCAGAGTTCACTTTAGGGAAGGCAACTAAGAAGTCCAACTTCACAAAGATGGTGTTATCACGCTCTTCAAAGAGAGCATTGAAAATTATGAAGGAATGGATGGACACGAAGAGAGACCAAGGAAAGACAGCTTTCTCATTTCCTCCGGCCAGATTAGCGTCCAGATCTAGCATCTGTTATGATACTGGAGAAGCTCTCGGTCTGGGAGTTCCCGCTTCTTCCCATGGGGACTTTCTCGAGTCTTGTGGACGCTTCTCGTCGCATGGCCATGGGAAAGATGAAGGTTTTTTGGTCATCCTCTGAAATGGACCACCTCCTAAAAGGGATTATTTAGAGCCTTCGAGGTGTTTAATTTCTTAGACTGGACTCTGGGATCTTTGGGGAAGAAATTAGAAATTTTCAAGTCTGCTGATACAGAAGAACTTGTTCACCTGATGTCTTGCATTGACAAAGCTCTTCGAGACGGGTCGAACGAGCTAGCGGCTCTTTTCTCTGCGGGAATCCTGAAGAAAAGGGCCCAAATATATTCTTTCCTTGCTTATGAGGTCACGCCCATTCATCGGACCTGCTTTATGCGCCTCTTTCAGCACAAGAGTTGGTGAATGAGGTCTCCTCTGCCTTAACCCAAAAGGCCATGCAGGACTTAATATCGAAAATCCCCGATAATTGTTTTTACAATAATCGGGAACCTTGCCGAATGCTCGAATTCCTGGAATTTCTAGCGTTTGCAAGAACAACTGCTACTGAAGTAAGAATATCTCTCAGTAGACGACCAACCCTGGAATACAGAAGCAAACATCCAGTTTGGCTTGAACTTTCATCTTCGGGTTTTCTGTTTTCACTATTGAAGCTTTCCTTAGGGGAAGACTTCTCCTTCACTCTCTTGACTAGAGAAGGAAGGGTGTAGATTTCCTATCCTTATTCTCATTCCTCGAAGGGAAAAGAATTTAGGATGGAAGTCGTTGTACAGAAACCTACAAATATATGACGTATATTACCCTCGAGACACGATTCTGTTCAGCAGTTGAATTGTCCGGGGGGTAGTCGCATACCGTAGTTAATTCTACGGTTTGTGACCGAGACGACTAGTATCCTAATGGAACTGCAACTCGGGACTGTCTGCATCTTCCCAGGAGTTACCAGTTTCGATATTTAAGATACTTATGGTATGGTCACGACAACACAACCTCAGTTTTTTGTATTTACCGAAATCCGTTTCATTTAGATATAATTGCTCGAGCATAATAGATCCCATTTTTAACGCTCAATTATTCTAGCCGAACGCATTCCTTCGAGGAATGGATTACCTGGCAACTCAGGATAGCGAGTGAGCAAGAACTATCTGAGTAGGGGGCTGCAGAAAGACAATCCATTACCAGCTGGCTCTCCGAGATGCACGGTCAGCTTATGTCTCTCTCCCCTACAATGATTGACCACCGAATCTTTTCTCTGTCCAACAATATCGGACTTACGTCTCCGATTAACAGGGATTCTCGCATACATGAATGACATCTTCTGCATCCCCTAGGATATTGCGAGAATTTTCATCTTTTATGCTTACCGCACGGTAACAGAAGTCTTTACTAGTCTCCCGCTGCATCGCATTGCGATAATGTGGAATGTTTTCTTCAAACATCTGAGTTTGTCTTCAAAATATCTTGTATTTGGAGGGGTGCAATTGTTCATTGTTCACCCCGAATTGACAGATATATACGGAAGACATTGCCTGCTCCCCGACTTGCCAGCTCTACTTCCAAATGATCAGCCCATGAGAAGTAGTACTTCCCTGTGTTTTTCATTACTGTAAACCGCCCCGCTTTCATTGCAACTACAACCCCTCACCTTACAGCAATGAAATAGCTGTTAGCGTTTTCAGTCCTTTGTAAGCGATATATGATAGCGCAAAAACAAAATTTCATATATAATTGTATTCAAATCGCGCTGCGAGCAAAACGGTTACGACAGTCTCGGCTTACAACGTTCCGAGGTTACGACGCTTTTCAATTATATTCATCAGATATTATTTCCAGGGTTACGACGCCTACAACACTCGTCTGGCAGATGAAATATGACACCAAAAATGCAAAATAATCAATATTTGAAGATTTTATAGATGAAAAATGCCATAAGAATGCAGTTTACATAGTTTTCAATGCACCCAAAGCATTAAAAGTAAGGTTTTCTTAGGATTTTTGACAATGTTCCGGCTTACAACAATTTTTGGCTTACGACGCGTCTCAAGAACGGAACCCCCGTCGTAACCCGGGGACTGCCTGTAATTGCATTTTTCGACCATTTCGGTCGAGTCAAAGTTGACTGAAGGTTGAAATTTTGGCACTTATCGTTATTTATATGAAAATATTTCAAAACTGATAAAAGCTACAACCATGAGTTATTTTTAGTTGCATTCTACATGAAATGGCGCACATTTTCATATATAATACTCCATGTAACGGCTAATTTAAAATGGTGCAAAAATTATGTCAAAGTGACGAAATAATTTCTGAGATGTGTCGTTGATACTTTTTAGTGCGATAAGAAAGAAATTCATGCATGCGCTCCTGCGTATCGATTGTAAACAAAACAACGCCTGATCCGTGAGCTCCCAGCAACCCCCAAGGTGCGTGATTCAAAAGTTTTTGCCTAGTAGGCCACTAACTATTTTTCCGTGAATTTTTAAACTTTTTATATTGACGTACCATACGTCCAATCGGCACCCAACAGACAATTCATATCGATGTTTAATACGTCCAATCGGTGTTAAAGGGTTAAGTAGAGGAAAAAATCCGCAATCTGGGCTACAAATGTCTCTGAAGAAATATGATGTGATGTCTGAGACACCATCTATGGAAGACTGCCTACTTCAACTGGTAGACGTTGAAAGTAGACTGGTGTCTGCACTTTGCAGTAGCCTCTGCAGCTACTCTTGAAAAACCCTTTGCTTAGAAAAGTTTTCCACAGTCTGAAGCCTGTCAGAGTGAATGTGGAAAACCCTTGGTGGTATCTCCTGAAATGCAGTTTTCTGGGTAGCCACGGATTTGGGGAACAGTTGCAGTCGCAATCTGCCGATTTGGGAAAGCATAGACGGTACGCTAATTTTATACTGCATGTATGATGTGACCCCTTTAAAATTAGCTTCAAAATTAGGTTTCAAAAGTCGCATAATATGCGAGTATATACGGTATATACTTAAGACGCCTATAAAAGAGCTAAGAACTGTCCTTTTTGTTATTTCAAACTCAAGAAAACCCAGTAAAATGCTTATACCAGTACCTGATTTTTTAAAATAAGTTTTATCACAAAAGGTGAATCTAATTATGAAACCGATATGAAAATACAGTAATTTGTGGATATTTCTCATAGTTAAATATCATGAATATGTGAATTTGCTGAGAATAATGGGCAGATATGGTCCACAGACACATCAGCAAACACGCGAGTCCGCAAATCTCGAGAACACGAATGTGGGGGGTCCACTGTAGTTTAGTGTTACCCACAAAATTTTTCATTCAAGCTGCCTGTAATGGACCATACTTGGTCCTGCAGGATCTTAAATGCAAAAAGGAAATGGAACTGGAATGAGTGGCAGAAATTGAGACAAAGGAGGAAGGAGCTAATCAAAAACTAGAAAAATGGCCATAAACTATTTTATTAACATCAACAAGTCACAGTTTACACATTATATATAAATGAATCAGTAGCAAAGGTTTTATTTAATAAACAGAAATGAACCAGCATATAAAATTACCAATTTAAATTCATACTAATGAGATTAATTTACATGAAACAAAATCAACACTGTCAGTACAAATAAAATATCACAAGCATGAGCAACAAGTAAAAATATTAACTGTACAAGTGACCAGCAAAATAGACAGTTAAAATATAAAACAAAATCAATAATCATAAGTGCTGCATATAAAACATTACCAGAAAAATCAATGATAATACAAACTATCAAACCAACATAACGATGGTTGCTGTCTCGATACAAAACCATCTATGTAGTTACAAAATCATGAAAACACTTAACATATGCCCACGTCCTAACTATCAAAAGTAACCATAAGGATACAAGGATCAGATCACCCTCACGGACGCAAACACCCGAGACATCAAGACAGCATCTTGCTGTCGAACAGGAAAAAATCTTCACACCAGATGAACAAGGCAGAGTCATTGAGACAGCCCTTGGCTGCCAAACAGAAACACACAAACAATAGGACGGGGTCACCCTCCAACAAGAGGTCACACATAAGGATGTCAGTCCCAAGGACATCCAGGTAATTATACCTGGCACTGTTCATGCAAAGACTGCTCTCTGACTCAAGCACTGGAGATCTGACTCACAGACCAAATACTGACTGGTCAGTACTCCTCAATACCTTGCTACTGACTGACATCAACTAAAAAATATAAACAAAACACCAACAAGTAAGGCGGCAACAAACACAACAAGGGAACAAACTTTAAACAATTGTCACAGAAAATCAACTGTTAATCCTTGTACTGCCATATAAGTAGGACTTACAGCTATGTAATTACTTAGTAAGTTACATATAGTACAAGAACTATAAACATATTGCTAGTTCTCTAAGCTACAGACGAAAATATGACACTGTGCAAGCCGCTTAACTCCAGGTACCAGCCAATCAAGAGGCCACCAAACAGATGTCTCGTAGGCATAGGGCTTACCCAAGAATCTACCTTAAGGGGGCCGGCCGGAACCTCTATATATGGAGGTATAGGGCGAAAAATGCAGTCATGAAAAAATTCATGGAGCTTCATATGGCAATTGAAAATACGTATACGAAATATTTCGTCAAAATTCCTCTTACTTTCGTAGTTACAGGGTAATTAGTTAACGTAACTCAATAAGCCTAAAACATTGATCCGTACAAGAAAATGCAATATTTCTTCTATTATCGTAAATTTTGATAATTATTGTCAAAGAAATTGGGAGAAATGGCATCTGTAGACATTCCCCGAGTCGAGAAGGAGACTTCAGGCCGCTCAAGCTACCAGTCCTGATTCATTTAGTGTGATCACAGACGTCACGTAGTCTACACGTTCGATTTCACGTCTGACATTCGCCTGCTTTCACGTATGTTTATGTATGTTTCGGCAAGAATTTCATCATGCCAATGAGGAAAAGACAAGGGAAACATCTCGCTAACATACAGACGAAGAAAAATCGCTCAAGTATTATTACAGAATATCATAATATATGCGTAGTTAGTGAAGAGAGAGGGGAGGGTTGCTTAGTAACGTCTTGCTTGACAGCACACGTCACACTGTGCCTAAGGCTACGATCTTTGAGCAAAGAGATCTTCATTTATGATAAATAACAAAGTTTTGTTTTTTTAATACCCAAAATGGAATATGAAATTCATAATAATCATGATTTATTAAACTGTCTTTGTAAAAAAAGTGTACGCCTTCGAGTTTCACCTCTTGACATTCTCTTGCAATTACGTTTGTTTATCTTTGTTTCGGGCAAGAATTTCATCATGCCAAAGAGGAAAATACAAGGAAAACATCTCGCTAACACACAGAAGAAGAAAATTCGCTGTAATAAGCAGAGTTAGTGAAGGGGAGAGAGAGAATTGCGTAGGAAGGAGTGCCCCATCTTGCCTCAAGCAGTGCCCCAGGCTGCGATATATGAGCAAAGGGATCATCATTTATGATTAAATTATGATAAATAAAATACTTTTGGTTTATTAATACACAAAAAACAAATATACATTCATAATAATCATTATTTATTAATAATGTCTTTATAGAAATACGAAGGAAAACTTTGAACGCCCGTATCTCAAAACTATACTTATTGATCTTCAAAATCTATCTTCTCACTTAGTTTTAAAGCTATAACATTGGAATTTGGTATATAACTCAGAAAGACATTAAAGAACAATCAAATAGAGCCCTTTTTTCCAATTTTTATTTCGTATTTTTTTTATAAATTTTTTTCTCCTGATTTATAGGGTTTATTTTTTTACCATATTGAAAAATTCATATCTAGCAAAAAAATGACTTTTAGAAAAAAAACTCTCCATTCGATTGGAGGACTACATCAGGTCTATATATGGTAGTAATCCCAGGTCTTAATATTAAATATCAAGGGAGGAGATAGAATTTGAAAAATGGTTATTTTCGGGATAAATCGCCCTGGCGTCACAAAACCGAAGGTCAGAGGCGAAAATCATATGCGGTTTGGAGGCGAAAATCATATGCGGTTTGGAGATGTCCCAAGTCACCTTATTAAGTGGTATGAATATCAAAGTCCTGTCCTTAAAAAAGGGCATTAGCCGGCCGGCCCCCTTAAGTGAGCCAGCTATACCCCATGAACACCATTCCCCTGGGAAGCAATCCAATTATCTTAGGAGAGGGGGATGACCCAGTATCAGTATGCTGTCCTTTTTGCTTTTATTAGTATAATAAAGTTTTGTATTTTATCTGCTAATAGTATAATGCCACTTGGGGAGTGTTTAGTAAGGTTCTTTGTTTATCCTCCTAACTGGCCTGTTATTTTTAAACAAGCTGTTATATCTCTCTTTTTGAGTGATGGCACCTTTACAACCCACCACCCTTCTCAAGGAGTTTATGTCTTATTCCATAAAAGATAAACAAAGAATCCTTTTTCTGAGCCGATGATGGATGTTGCTGTGGTTGGCTGCTACATTGGATTGCCTATGGAACTACCAGCTGCAATTATTGCACTCTGCTGTCATTGTGCATTGAAATTATTTGGATTACCTGTCCTGTTAGATTGCAGCAAGCCCTGCTGTTTTAGCCATCCTTCTGGAATTATTTGGCAATCATCATCGCCCTTGGCTCAACGGACCTCTGTTACTTGTTGAGGTCATCAGCTTTAAGTGGTCACGATTTAGGGATTACTGCTGACTTGGCCCTGTCATCCCAACCTACCCAGTATTTATTGAATTTAGTTAGTTTGTAGTGTTAGGATCGTATCAGGACAATTACCCCCCCCCATCATGACTACCCCCTATGACAACTACCCCCCTGATCAACTCATTTTATAAATGGTTAAGCATAATTTAAATGAAACTGATAAAATATAGTTTAAAGTATTTTTAATGTATACAAATACATTTACATACAAAATTCTTACAAGAAAGTTGAAAAGTCATAAAAACATTAAAACACGTTGAAAAAGTCATAAAAACATTAAAACAAAAAGTAAAAAGAAATAGCTTAAAAATGGTATTTTCATTTTAAAATAAGTTTTTAAATATACTGACCTGGTAGTTACATATATATAGCTTTATCCCGCCGATTTGTCGCGCGCACGGCAGAAATTCAAAATTCGCGGCTATCACAGATAGACGGTCAGGTGATCATACCTGTGCTCCCTCTACCCAGGTACTTGGAACCATTCCCATTTGCCCTCAGAAATTCCATGCCCCTGTTCTCAGAGGGGAGGAGGGAGGGACCTTCTATATATGTAACTACCAGGTAAGTATATTTAAAAACTTATTTTAAAATGAAAATGATATTGTTGATACAATAAAGTTTCATACATACTTACCTGGCAGATATATACATAGCTAAGACTCCGTCATCCCCAACAGAAATTCAAATTTCGCGCCACTTGCTACAGGTAGGTCAGGTGATCTACCGGCCTGCCCTGGGCGGCAGGACTAGGAACCATTCCCGTTTTCTATCATATTTTCTCTCTTCCACCTGTCTCCTGCGGGGAGGCTGGGTGGGCCATAATCGTATATATCTGCCAGGTATGTATGTATGAAACTTTATTATATCATAACAATATCATTTTCATACAATCAACTTACCTGTCAGATATATACATAGCTGATTGGCACCCTTTGGTGGAGGGTAAGAGACAGCTACTTATGGAATAGACAGGTAAACAACATATGTTGTAGGTACAAATAAACCTTGGTTCCTACCTGATAGGTGGTAGACTTTGTGGCTGTTGCCCAGGAGTCTGCATCACCTCAAGAAACTTTAGCGAGATATATGATCTATGGCCAAGAGTTCTTGTGGGTCTGCCGATGGGGTCTTATTCGCTTACTCGGCAGAGCCTGAAAGGACTTTGTCAATGGGTGCTGATCCACTTATATGACAATACACCTTATGAAGGAGCACACAACCAATCCCGACCACCTGATCCTAACCACCATGTTAGTATTAAAAATTGTTCTGAGTTATCCCCAAACTCTTCACAACAACCATAACTCAAAAACCAACTTACACACGCACACACAATTTTCAAAACACAAAAAAAAAAAATAATGATAATAATAATAATAATGATACTCATCTAATAAGATATCACAAGAGTTCCTTACTGAACAATAGTGACTGGCCGCCAGTGCGACGTCTGCACTTAGTCAGCAGAAAGTCTAGAACATATCTAATAGACGTTACGTACCATTTAAGGATTGGTGTTAGCTCCTATACCCAGGATCGTATCCGCAGACACGAAAGGACCCAGAGAAAAACATTTCTCATAGGTCACACGAACGTCTTTCAAGTAGTGAGATGCAAACACTGAGTTACACCTCCAATATGTCGCTTCCAAGATATTCTTTAGCGACATATTTCTGTGAAAAGAGAGAGACGTCGCTACTGCTCTCACCTCATGTGCTCTTACTCTCAAGAGTTTAAAAGAGTCGTCAGTGCAGACTTTGTGAGCGTCTGTAATGACGTTCCTAACAAAAAAGGCTAAAGCATTTTTGGACATAGGTCATGAAGGATCCTTAACAGAGCACCAAAGACCTTGTCTAGAACCTCCCAACTGTTTCTTCCTCTGCAGGTAGAACTTTAGAGCTCTTACTGGGCAAAGAGACCTTTCAGCTTCTCTACCGACGAGACCCGATAAGCCTTTAACTTCAAAGTCTTTAGGCCATGGATTCGAAGGATTTTTGTTCTTTGCCAGAAACAATGCTTTGAACGAATAGATGGCCGAGTCTCGTTTGAATCCAACTTTATCATCAAGGGCGTGCAGCTCACTAACTCTTTTAGCTGTCGCCAGTGACAAGAGAAACAAACACTTTTTCATTAAATCTCGAAACGAGGCCATATGAAGAGGTTCGAACCTTCCAGAGGACAAGAACTTCAGGACAACATCGAGGTTCCAGCTAGGAGGAGATGTATTCTTAGACTTCGTGGTCTCAAAGGATCTTATAAGATCGTGTAGATCTTTATTATCTGCAAGCTCTAGGCCTCTATTTCTAAAGACGGCCGAAAGCATACTCCTGTAACCCTTTATAGTGGATACAGAAAGATGTGATTTCTCTCTCAAGAATAACAGAAAATCGGCGATTTCGGTTACAGAGGTACTGGAGGAGGATAACTTCTTCGACTTACACCATCTTCTAAAAACCTCCCACATGGATTGATAAACTCGTATAGTGGAAGTTCTACGGGCTCTAGCGATCGCGCTTGCAGCCTTGCGAGAAAAGCCTCTCGCTCTGACAAGTCTTTCGATAGTCAAAAGGCAGTCAGAGTGAGAACGGGGAGGTTCTGATGATACCTCTCGAAGTGCGGTTGTCTGAGAAGATCCATCCTTCTTGGGAGGGATCTGGGGAAGTCTACCGTCCACTCCAGTACCTCTGTGAACCACTCTTGAGCAGGCCAAAAGGGGGCTATCAGGGTCATTTTCGTCCCCTTCGAAGCCACAAACTTCCTTAGCACTTGTCCCAAAATCTTGAATGGGGGAAATGCGTAGACGTCTACATGAGACCAGTCTAGAAGGAAGGCGTCGACTGTTAGAGCTCTGGGGTCTTCTACCACTGAGCAAAAGACTTCCAGTCTTTTTGAGAGGAACGTGGCAAACAGGTCCACATGAGGAGTCCCCCATAGAGACCAAAGACTCTGACAAACTTCTGAGTGGAGGGTCCATTCTGTGTGAAGGACCTGGTTCCTCCTGCTTAGCCTGTCTGCCCTCACGTTCCTTACTCCCTGAACAAACCTCGTCAGGAGGGAGATGTTCCTCTGGGAGGTCCACAGTAGAAGATCTCTTGCGAGTTCGTACAGGAAAAACGAGTGTGTCCCTCCTTGCTTCCGAATGTAGGCAAGGGCGGTGGTGTTGTCCGCGTTTACTTGGACTACACTGTTTGTCACTAAAGGTTCGAAGTTCTTTAGAGCCAGGTGTACGGCTAACAGTTCTTTGCAATTTATGTGCCAGGACACCTGAATTGCATTCCAGGTGCCTGACACCTCTCTCTTTCCTAAAGTTGCTCCCCAACCTTTTTCCGACGCGTCGGAAAACAATACAAGGCTTGGGTTCTGCACCTCCAGGGAAATACCCTTGTTCTCCTTTAGTGGGGGCAACCACCATTCCAAGTGTTGTCTCATCACCACTGGAATGGGAAAACTGTCTGAGAGAAGTCCTGTCTTCTAGTTCCACGATCTTTTGAGGAAGAACTGAAGAGGACGGAGATGAAGTCTTCCTAGAGGAAAGAACTGTTCGAGCGAGGAAAGGGTCCCTAAAAGGCTCAACCATTCCCTCGCCGAAGTACGTTTTTTCCTTAAGAAGAGAGAGACTTTCTCTAAGCCTCTCACGAGTCTCTCTTGAGAAGGAAATACTCGAAAACCCCGAGAATCCATCTGAATCCCCAGATAGACCAAGTTCTGGCTGGGGATCAGTTGAGACTTCTCGAGGTTCACGAGTAATCCCAATGTTTTGATCAGGTTTAGGATCAAAGCAAGGTCCTCCAAACACTGTCTCTCTGATCTGGCTCTGATGAGCCATCTCGCCACATTTTTCATCAGGCTTGTGAAGACCTGAGGAGCAGTGGAAAGGCCGAAACACAAGGCCCTGAACTGGAAGATCCTTCCCCCGTCATGAAACGGAGGTACTTCTTCGACGAAGGATGAATCGGGATGTGAAATAGGCATCTTGGAGATACAGAGAAACCATCCAATCCCCTTGGCAAAGAGCCGCAAGGATTGACGCAGAAGTCTCCATGGTGAACTTCTCTTTCTGAACAAATTTGTTCAGAGCGCTGACGTCTAGAACTGGTCTCCAGCACCCCCAAGGCTTTCGCAACCAAGAAAAGGCGATTGTAAAACCCCGGGGAGTTTTGATCCAGTACTAGTTCTATTGCTCTCTTGTCCCACATCTGATCCACCATTCGTCGAAGAGTATCTCTCAGAACAGGGTCCTTGTAATTGGCGGACAATTCCCGCGGAGTTGAAGTCAGGGGAGGATTGTCCTGGAAGGGGATGTAACATCCCTTCTTTATTACAGACATCGACCAAGCGTCAGTATCGATGAGTGCCTAGGCCTCCGCAAATCCTCATAGCCTGGCACCTACTGGTGTTTGGAGGATCCGTACATCACTTTCCCCTTTTAAAGGGACGGAAAGATGATCTACCTCTCCTCTCAGGCGCTTTCCTTTTTGAGGGAGCTCTAGAGGGAGGACCTCCTCGAAAGGGCTGAAGAGACGTATTTGCCCCTTTCTTCTCTCCCACTACTACTGGTCTCTTCTTTCAGGATGACTGAAGGAGAAGATCCTGGGTCGCCTTCTCCGTTAGTGAACGGGAAATATCCCTCACCAACTGAGAAGGGAACAGAAAGTCAGACCTAGGAGCAAACATCAAAGCTGCTCTTTGTGAGTGAGACACCGCTTTTGTCAGAAAAGCGCTAAAAACGGACCTCTTCTTCAAGAGTCCCACTCCAAATAAGGAGGAGACTTCCCCTGAGCCATCTTGTACCGCCTTGTCTATACACGACAATATACAGAGGAGAACATCAGGATCGAGGCCCTCCGAGTCATGGGCCTTCTTGGCCATCACCCCAAGGGACCAATCCAGGAAATTGAACACTTCCAATACATGGAAGAGTCCCTTGAGGAGATGATCCAGCTCAGAAAGTCCCCAAGTCACACGAGAAGAATTCAGGCCATGCCTTCTTGAAGCGTCTACCAGGCTGGAAAAATCAGCTTCCGCAGAAGCTGGGAGAGAGAGTCCCATATTCTCCCCTGTCTGGTACCAAATATGATATTGTTATGATACAATAAAGTTTTATACATCCTTACCTGCAGATATATACTTAGCTTTAGACTCCGTCGTCCCGACAGAAAAGGGATTTTGACGTAGGAAAAATCTATTTCTGGGCGAGGAAGCCGTGTCGCCCAGTGAAATATGTCTGCTTTAGCACTATTTCTAGTAAAATATTGCTATAATACCAGAGAACTGCTAAATTGGACATGTCAGAAGCTTCTGACTCGCTCACCTATATAAAAGGTGTCGGTATGAAACTGGGGCGAGTGTTAAACACTACCACAACACGCTACAGGTAGGTCAGGTGATCTACCGTCCTGCCGCTGGGTGGCAGGAATAGGAACCATTCCCGTTTTCTATCAGATTCTTTCTCTCTACCACCTGTCTCCTGCGGGGAGGCTGGGTGGGCCATTAATCGTATATATCTGCAGGTAAGTGTATGTGTAAAACTTTATTGTATCATAAAATATCATTTTTATACATTCAACTTACCTGTCAGATATATACTTAACTGATTGGCACCCTCGGTGGTGGGTAAGAGACAGCTAAATACTGAAATAGACAGGTAAACAACATATGTTGTAGGTACAAATAAACCTTGGTTCCTACCTGATTAAGCGGAAGACTTCGTGGCTACTGCCCAGGAGTCTGCTTCGCTTCAAGAGCCTCAGCGAGATAGTGATCTATGGCTAAGAGATCTTGTGGGTCTGCCAATGGGGTCTTATCCACTTACTCGGCAGAGCCTAAATGGCCTTTGTCAATGGGTGCTAATCCACTAATATGACAATACACCTGCTTTAAAAGCATATACGAGGAGCAAAAACATACATCCCAACAACCTGATCCTAACACCTGTGTTAGTTCTAAAGATTGTAAGGAGTATCCCCAACTCCTGACAACAACCCAAAAACTCAACACCACTATATACACACACACACCAGTACCAAAAATAAAATTTTGTACACCCTTATTTGTCTGATATTCTTCAGTTCCTTCTGTTTTAAAAAGCCACGGTCGCCTGTGCGACGCCTAGTGCCTTCGACAGTCGAAAACCAAGAACATCTCTAACTATAGGGTTTACGTACATACACAATAATTAAGGATCAGTTTTTGCTCCAAGTCCCAGCACCGTATCCGCTGACACAAACGGACCGAGAGAGAAGCACTTCTCATAAGTTACCCTGACATCCTTCAGGTAATGAGATGCAAAAACTGAATTGCACCTCCAATATGTCGCTTCGAGAATATTCTTCAACGACATACTCCTTTGAAAGGCTAGAGACGTATCAACCGCTCGAACTTCATGAGCTTTAACTCTAAGAAGTTTGAAGGAGTCATCTGGGCAATCATTGTGAGCCTCAGTAATTACACTTCTTACAAAGGCTAAGGCGTTCTTAGACATGGGCCTTTTAGGATCTTTCACAGAACACCATAGACCCTGTTGACAACCTCCCAGCTGCTTCTTTTTACTCAGGTAAAATTTAAGGGCCCTTACTGGGCAAAGGGACCTCTCAATCTCTGCCTACTAGGTTCGACTGGCCCTTTACTTCAAAGCTCCTGGGCCAGGGCTTTGAAGGATTTTCATTTTTCGCCAGAAATAAAGTCTGGAACGAACAAATGGCAGCCTCTCCTTTAAAACCAACCCTAGAATCAAGAGCGTGTATCTCGCTCGTTCTTTTGGCTGTAGCGAGAGACAACAGGAATAAACATTTTCTCGTAATGTCTCTGAAGGAGGCAAGGTGTGGAGGTTCGAACCGCTTCGAGGTTAGAAATTTTAGGACTACGTCCAGATTCCAGCTCGGGGTTCTAGGAGTATTGATTTTTGTGAAGTCTCGAAAGACCGGATCAGATCATGAAGATCATTATTATCAGCTATTTCTAGGCCTCTGTTCCTGAAAACAGCTGAAAGCATACTCCTGTACCCTTTTATAGTGGATACGGAAAGATGCGATTCCTCCCTCAAGAAAAGAAGGAAATCTGCAATGTTGTTCACAGAGGTATTGGAGGAGGACAGCTTCTTCGATTTACAATATCTCCTAAAGACTTCCCACTTCGATTGATAGACCCGTATAGTTGACTGTCTACGGGCTCTAGCGATAGCCTTTGCAGCTTTTTGAGAAAAGCCTCTCGCTTTGACGAGTCTTTCGATAGTCGAAAGGCAGTCAGAGCGAGAGCGGGGAGATTTTGATGATACCTCTCGAAGTGGGGTTGTCTGAGCAGATCTGCTCTGTTTGGAAGAGATCTGGGGAAGTCCACCGTCCATTCCAGTACCTCTGTGAACCAATCTTGAGCTGGCCAATATGGGGCTATTAGAGTCATCCGCATCCCCTTTGAGGCCACGAATTTTCTGATTACTTCGCCCAGAATTTTGAATGGGGGAAAGGCATATGTATCGAGGCCCGACCAATCTAGTAGAAGGGCGTCAACAGCGAATGCTCTCGGATCTTCTACTGAAGAGCAGAAGATGTCTATCCTTTTGGAGAGGAACGTGGCAAACAGGTCTATGTGAGGTCTCCCCCATAGAGCCCAAAGATGTCGACAGACCTCTGAGTGGAGGGTCCACTCTGTGGGAAGGACCTGGTTCCTCCTGCTCAGTCTGTCTGCTCTCACGTTCCTCTCTCCTTGGACAAATCTCGTGAGGAGGATGATGTTTCTCTCCTTTGCCCAAACTAAGAGATCCCTCGCCAGTTCGAAGAGGGAGAATGAATGAGTCCCGCCTTGCTTTCGAATGTATGCCAGAGCGGTGGTGTTGTCCGAGTTGACCTGGACCACCCCATCTCTGACTCTTGATTCGAAGTACTTGGGGGCAAGGTGTATGGCTATCAATTCTTTGCAGTTGATGTGCAATGACATCTGCTCGTTCGTCCAGGTGCCTGACACTTATCTTGTTCCTAGCATCGCACCCCATCCCGTTTCCGAAGCGTCTGAATACAACACTTGGCTTGGGTTCGGCACAGATAAGGACACTCCCTCGTTCTTTTTGAGAGGGGCTAACCACCATCTCAAGTGATTCTTTACCTCGAGAGGTATCTGGAACGAGTCCGAAAGTTGTCCTGTCTTCCAGTTCCATACTTTCTTTAAGAAGAACTGCAGGGGGCGAGTATGAAGTCTCCCTAGGGGGAAGAACTGTTCCAGCGAGGAAAGAGTTCCTAGAAGGCTCAACCATTCCCTCGCCGAACTTTGTTCTCTCCCTAAGAAGTTTGAGACTTTCATAAAGCCTCGTATGAGTCTTTCCTGCGAAGGAAAAACTCGATAAGCCCGAGAATCCATCTGAATCCCCAGATAAACCAGGTTCTGGCTGGGGATCATCTGAGACTTCTCGAGGTTCACGAGTAATCCTAGAGATCGAATCAAGTCTAAGGTCATTTTTAGGTCCTCCAAACACTTGAGTTTCCGATCTGGCCCTGATTAGCCAGTCGTCTAAGTAAAGGGAGATTTTTATTCCCTTTAAATGAAGCCACTTCGCTACATTCTTCATTAGGTTCGTAAAAACCTGAGGAGCTGTGGATAGGCCAAAACACAAGGCCCTGAACTGAAAAATCTTCCCCTTCATTACGAAACGAAGGTACTTCTTTGACGAGGGATGAATGGGAACATGGAAGTAGGCGTCTTGTAAGTCCAGGGAGACCATCCAATCTCCTGGACGAAGGGCCGACATCACCGATGCAGAAGTCTCCATACGGAACTTCTCTTTTTCTACAAATTGGTTCAGGGCACTTACATCTAGAACCGGTCTCCACCCTCCGAAAGCCTTCGGGACTAGAAAAAGGCGGTTGTAAAATCCCGGAGAGTGTGGATCTAGCACCGGCTCGATGGCTCCCTTGTTCCACATTTCCTCTACCATCTGAAGGAGCGTGTTTCTCAGCACAGGGTCCTTGTAACGAGCTGACAGTTCGAGAGGAGTCGACGTCAGGGGAGGTCTGTCCCTGAATGGGATGCGATATCCCTTTCTCAGAACCGACATCGACCAAGGGTCGGCTCCTCTCTTTGCCCAGGCTTCCGAGTATTCCAGTAGCTTGGCGCCCACAAGTGTTTGGAGGTTCTGTATGCTATTTTCCCTTCTTAAAGGAACGGAAGGCTGATCTTCCTCGCTTGTCGGAAGTCTTCTTTTTGAAGGGGGGTCGTGTCTTGGGACCTCCACGAAAGGGCTGTTGATACGGAAGTGAGACTTTTTTTAGCAGCTGTCGTAACTGTTCTGTTCTTCTTTGCCGATTGGACAAGAAGGTCTTGCGTCGCCTTCTCAGTAAGTGAGTGTGATATTTCCTTCACTAACTGAGAAGGGAACAGATTTTCAGATAAAGGAGCGAACAGCAATGCAGTTCTCTGAGAAGGAGAAACAGCCTTGGTCAGAAAAGAACCAAAAACCGCTCTCTTCTTAAGTATCCCTGCTCCAAAGAGGGAAGATACTTCTCCAGAACCATCCTGGACCCCCTTATCAATACAGGCCAAAATGCTATGAAGCACTTCCGGGCTAAGACTTTCCGATTCTTGAGTCTTCTTAGAAATTACCCCAAGGGACCAGTCTAAGAAATTAAAAACCTCCAGCACGTGGAAGAGACCCTTGAGGAGATGATCCAAATCAGACATGCTCCAAGTAGATCGTGCAGAGGATAAGGCTTGTCTCCTAGAAGAGTCTACCAGACTCGAGAAATCCGACTCTGCAGAAGCAGGAAGAGATAGGCCCATATTCTCTCCTGTTTCGTACCAAATGCCTCTTCTACCTGTCAGTCTGGAGGGAGGCATACAGAAGACAGTCTTTCCTAGTTCTTTCTTGGAATTCATCCAAGAACCGAGAGATTGGAGAGCCTTCTTCATTGAAATGGCCGGTTTCATTTTCAAGAAGGCAGAGGACTTATATGGCTTATTGCTCGAATAGAGAGACCGAGGCGAAGGCGGAGCAGCAGGCCTCAGCGATTCTCTGTATTCCTGGAGCAGAAGTGCGGATAAAGTCTTATAATTAGACAGTCCTTCATTAGCTGGGGCTTCGTCTTCCGAGATATCCTCTAGCTCGAGCCCAGCTGAAGGAGAACGATCCCTTGCAACGGACAAACACTCCGTAGGTCGCACATATTCTGCATTAGGAGAGCTTCTATTCGGGGAAGGA
Source organism: Macrobrachium nipponense (assembly GCF_015104395.2). Taxonomy (NCBI): domain Eukaryota; kingdom Metazoa; phylum Arthropoda; class Malacostraca; order Decapoda; family Palaemonidae; genus Macrobrachium; species Macrobrachium nipponense. The sequence goes on along the minus strand of NC_087207.1, from coordinate 34,834,276 downwards.
CTGGCGGAAAAACTCTCTCTACGTTCTTTTGTAAGAGAGCTGGAAGTCCTTTCTATTCTCTTACATGATATCACCGATCTTTCCTTCTGAAGTCCCAAAGAGGAAGATCGCTTCCGAGGAGAAGAACTCTTGGAAGGTGATTCTAGCCTGGAAGGTTCCGCATGTCTGGAACGTTCCGCTTTTGTAGAAAGCTCTTCGCGCTCGGAGAGTTCCTCTCGTGCGGAAAATTCCTCTCGTGCGGAAAATTCCTCTCGTCTGGAAAGTCTCGCTCGTTTGGACTGTTCCACTCTTCCGGAAAAAGATTCCCGTTTGGAAAGTCCCAAGTGTCTTGAAGGCGATCGCGCTTTGAAGTTCCCGCTCGCTCGGAAGGATCCGAGCGCTTGGAAACTTCCGCTTGAGTGGAATGCTTGGAAAGTTCCGTGCGTCTGGAAGGTTCCGCGCGCCTGGAAAGTTTGGAACGTTCGGAATGTTCCACTCGCCTGGAAGATTCCATGCGCTTGGAAGATTCCGCGCGTCTTATGGAAAGTTCTTCCACGGGTAAGGAGAGATCAGAACGTCCGCGATGTTCCGAGCGCTTGGAAGGAAACTTTTTGGTACGTTCTGTTACCGTAGAAGATTCCGTGCGCTTGATCATTTCCGAGCGCCTAATAGACTCCTCACCTTTGGAAGGTGCTCTTGCTCGGAAAAATCCATGGAATGGTCCTTCAGTTCGTCCACTTCTTCGTTCCTTGACCTTCTCTCCTCTCTACCGGAAAGTTCTCCTTGCCTGGAAAGGGCTTCTGTCCTAACTGGCGCTTCTCGCCAAGATGGTTCTTCCGGGTCTGAGGAAAACCACTCATCTATAGGAGCTCGTTGCTTGGGAGAAGATGGAACAATCTTAGGAACCTCTCGTTTCAAGGGAGGTACCTCTGAGAGCGCCGCGGACCTCTTTACAGGAAGGGAGTTATCTTTCCTACGAGGTTTCTTGGAAAGAACTCCAACCAATGAGGAGATCTGTTCCTGCACTTTTTGTAGGATCTGAGCAGTAGTCGCATCCCTGTCCGTGTCGGAACAAGGGGAGGGAGATCTGGAAGGTGTCTGAGATTCCCTTACAGCACTTGGAGTCAACAAGGTTCTCTTTTTTACTGAAGAAGCCTCTTCAGGAAAGTGTTCTGGACTCGAGTCAAGCGCCGTAGCTTTCCAGCTCCTCTTCAAGGGGCGAGAAAGATTCGTGTCTTTCCACCCTCTTCTAGGTTAAGGCGACTCTGACGACGAAAAACACTCACGAAGGATGCTTTTCCTGTAGCAATCCCTGGCAGTCTGGGGCGTAACAGAACCTGCCGAAGGGACGCCTGACCGGTGGGGAACCTCTACAACCTTCGTACGGCTTTCAACATTCCTTCTCCTCTGGGCCAGGGAGCTTGGAAGAGGTCTAGACCTGGAAGCGTTGTAGAGCCGATCAGACGCCCAATCCACTACACTGGGGACACTCACATCACTGTCCACTGTTAAATCACCACTCTTACCTTCTATTATTATTATTATAAGAGTAGTTTAACCAGACCACTGAGCTGATTTTCAGCTCTCATAGGGCTGGCCCGAAGGATTTGATAAAATGCCAGGTCTACGCCAAAGGCCAGGAACTGGGACCAAATAGGTCATATAGTATAATGCTTAATAAATTAAAATTAAGTAAAAAAAATGCACAAATTAAAATTAAGTAAAAAAAATGCACAGAGGCATAGGCTTTCATACTAGAATACAAACAGGCATTAAATACATTTACTCACATTTCCATACATACTAAAAATGTTATTAAAATTAACAAATAGTCAAGAAACTTAAAAATTTGATCTAAAATTCATTAATTGCTCTGAGGTTTTTGTATATATACTTATTTTTATATTTTATCAATTAAATCAGTGTTTCTTAGAAACGTCATAATCGGAACGACTGAAAATGTGAAAGATTCTGACAAAATATCTTTTAATGCTTTACAGTGGGGCATCGCTTATTCACGGATCAGTATTCACGGATCCAGATAATCACGGGTTTTTTCTTGGACCGTTTCTCATGTTACATAACTGGTATGAATCGCTGCATCACGGGTTTGTTGTGTTGCGTATGCGATGTTTTTCGGTAGGCTAACCCTCGGCCGTGGTCCGATAACTACCAACATTCATTTAAAGACTCATATAATGATATTAACTGACAATAAAGTTAATAAAACCATTCTCACCTAATATATTATTGTCCTATCTTCGAAATAAATAGCCTATTCAAGGTTTATGTATGACGTTCATTGGTAGGCTAAGCGTAGTTGCAGTGCGATAACCACCAACGTACACAAACATTCACATTATGATATTAACTGACAATAAAGGTAATAAAACCATTCTTACCATATATATTATAGTCATATCTTCATAATAAATAGCTTATTCAAAGAATAATTGCACATCATTGCACTCAACTTATCGTCGGAGTGGCCAGCCACAAAATGTAAGCATAAACCTTTACGTACGAAAATGGTTTATGTATACAGTTGCGTTCAAAGCGACATTTTTTGTTTGATAAACTGTTAGAAATTTTAATAGTAGTGGTAGTGTAATTACAGTAGTAATAACATTAAGGCTAAAATTAATTCGAACTTCATTATTATTTTGGCAGTATTCGTATATATGTAACTTCTCTGAACAATGAAGTCATACAAATGCTATTTGTCATACATTATCATAAGTATTGCTGTTTGTTATTGGCGACGAAGCGTAAACGAAATACATAAAAGCATTTTTTACCTTATATATTATCGTCATATCTTCATAATAAAAAGGCTATTCGTGGAGTAATTCCATATCAGTGAAATCAATTTTATCTATACGAGGCCAGCCAGCTGACAAAATGTATGTACGTATATGAAAATCAAATTATGGTAGCGTTCACAGCAAGATTATCTTTCGAAATTTTTATAGTACTATTCATGCTACGTAGTAATAATGTTTGGAATATACGTAACATTAATTTTCAATACAAAATATCATCGTTATTTTGGTAGTGAATAATAGTTTAGAATTATCATACATACACTGCATTGTTATGGGTTTGTGGCAGTGATAAAACAACCAAAATAACGTTCTCCTTTAAGTCGTCATATCTTCATAATAAAAAGGCTATTCGTGGAGTAATTCCATATCAGTGAAATCAATTTTATCTATGCGAGGCCAGCCAGCTGACAAAATGTAAGTACGTAAATGAAAATCAAATTATGGTAGCGTTCACAGCAAGATTATCTTTCGAAATATTTATAGTACTATTCATGCTACGTAGTAATAATGTTTGGAATATATGTAACATTAATTTTCAATACAAAATATCATCGTTATTTTGGTAGTGAATAATAGTTTAGAATTATCATACATACACTGCATTGTTATGGGTTTGTGGCAGTGATAAAACAACCAAAATAACGTTCTCCTTTAAGTCAACGCGTTTAGGAAAAACATGACATAGAATCGACTTTGCGACTTCGTTCACTTTGATACACGATACAATAACTATCATTTGTATTACTAAAACCATCTTCACATAAGTAATTTTTCGTAAGATATGTGTTGTTGCAAAAGCTAGCTTATACATAAAAGGCTTTTATAATTTAAGTCATCTTAGATATACATATGTACCCAAACTCATTGTGGGGAAATTTACTACTGTTTCCTCGGATATTGAAATACTTTAGCATCATTCAAACACTTTAATAATATAATGCATAAATACTAGGCTATACACATTTACATCGTATACAAATACTACATACAGTTATATACACATACTTTTATTTACAAAGTTAACAGTTATATACACACATACTTTTATATACAAAGTTAATCATATGAGTAGTGATCAGACGACAGCTGTGCACTGGACTACGTACGTACTACTTGGAAGATAAAACAAACAAAAATTTTGTTGTTGTTAGTCGGCGGGATAGATTAACATTTTTCCAGAGATTAAAGAGCTGAATTTTGTTTTGAAGGTATGTCAACCGCGTTAGTAAATAGGTATCATCTTCTAAGGAAATTTTTTTTCTCTTCTTTTTGCGGAAGAATCTTTAAGCCATTTTGCATTCAAAGTAATGAGAAGGAATCATTCTATTCTTCATGATATCAGTAAAATACTTACACTAATAATAAAAACAAACTACGTACTGTATGCAAAACACATACATCATCATTAGCTTCGTGTGTGTAAACGTTCATTCTAAGAAATTACAGAGTAGTATAACTAACACCTGATTGGTTGGTCGGTAACCATGGAGATCTGTTATCCAATGACTGCCCTCTGCTTCTGTTCTATTTATAGACATATGCCATGGATGGCACTAGGTTTGAACGTTACCATGTTCGTGATTTTCTGACTGCTGACGGCAAAAATTACTCAATAATTTTCTTTATATAATTATTCCTTCGTGAAAACAATAATATAATAATGCGGTTGTACATACCGTTCAAAACAAAATAAAAATTCAAGCTCTTTAATCTCTGGAAAAATGTTAATCTATCCCGCCGACTAACAACAACAAAATTTTTGTTTGTTTTATCTTCCAAGTAGTACGTACGTAGTCCAGTGCACAGCTGTAGTCTGATCACTACTCATATGATTAACTTTGTATATAAAAGTATGTGTATATAACTGTTAACTTTGTAAATAAAAGTATGTGTATATAACTGTATGTAGTATTTGTATACGATGTAAATATGTATAGCCTAGTATTTATGCATTATATTATTAAAGTGTTTGAATGATGCTAAAGTATTTCAATATCCGAGGAAACAGTAGTAAATTTCCCCACAATGAGTTTGGGTACATATGTATATCTAAGATGACTTAAATTATAAAAGCCTTTTATGTATAAGCTAGCTTTTGCAACAACACATAGCTTACGAAAAATTACTTATGTGAAGATGGTTTTAGTAGTACAAATGATAGTTATTGTATCGTTAAAAATATCAAAGTGAACGAAGTCGCAAAGTCGATTCTATGTCATGTTTTTAACTTTAACGTATAGTGGTATGAAAAACACCAGTGTGTCGTAGCGATGCGTCATCAATATAGTGGTATGAAAATACCGCATGGTGTTGTAGCGATACGTAATCACAAAGTACAAATCCTTTTCCCGGACCATCCTCAGAATTTTACGACTCTTCAACTTCAAGATCGATATGGTGAAATATATTATATAGTCATACTTATTGTTAAAATTCACAAGTTGAACTGCAAAACATTATTATATTTTGATTGTTATGTACATATATTTTTTGTGTTTTACGGAATGTTTGTTTTGAAAATAATACCTATTAGTGAACATATGGTATTAATTGTCCCACTATTTTATTATAGGTGATCTTAATTATCTCACATTCATTTAGCAGTATTATATTAATATTATTTAAATAAACTGTAATTAATAAATAACAATAATGAAAAACATAAAGGGAAAAATGTTTTTTGCTGCAGTAGTGGTGTTGTTTGATTATGCATCTGACCTCACATTTCCGAAATCTGAAAAATTCCAAAAACCGAAACATCGGAATGTGTGTGTACTGCACATTTTTTAAACACGCACACAATGTCTACACATTTACTGATACCCGTTGGTGAAAGACTCAAATTACAGTACGTACGTATTTATTCCAGAGAGAGAGAGAGAGAGAGAGAGAGAAGAAGAGAGACGAGAGAGAGAGAGAGAAGAGAGAGAGAGAGAGAGAGAGAGAGAGAGATAGAGAGATGATGAAGGACTCTAAGGCGTGTTATTTTTACAATTATTTTATTATCTTGGGATTTTTTTTTAATCTTGAGATTTTCTATTCAATTCTCGAGATTAATAAGAAAATTACCGTAACTTGACTAGCATCAGCACACATCTGAATGACTCGGCCATTAGCAGGCTAAACCACCAACCTTATGAACTTGCATGATACATGAGATACATGACAAAACACAAAACCACTGTTCATTGGTGAAAATTTTGGGGTCGCACGATATGGGAGATTGCACGTTATTCGAGTATATACGGTATGTGATTTTTTTTAGCCTTTTATGGAACAAAATCTAGCAAGAAATTCCCATTCCCAGTTGGAACACTGGCCTACTCACGTTTGTCCATGGTTTGTTTGTTATGAAATGTGGTGTGCGGCGCGTTCTTTAAATTGTACCCATATAAACGAGTTAATTATGTGGCATCCAAAAGCCCTGATTCTTTTACTCTTATGGGAAAGACGCCTAAAGGTCAGATGAAGGTTTTTACGTGGAATATACTATTAACGTGTTGTGACGAAGGGAAGAGATGTTTCGCTGCATACTGCTGGTAGCATTATCGTTATTATATTACTGGATTGCACTGCAAAATCGTCGCCATCTTTTATCAACAGATTGTTGGTGAGTACCCATATGATTTACATAATTTTGATAGTTCTCTTACCACTCATCCTCTCTTTCCTTGTAAAAAAAGAGGCCCACCATGCGTATGTAGGCTTCTAGCTGTAATCCCTAGGCTAGTAGGCTACATATGTACAGTAGTACATATACTACATTTATTTGTTAAGGCTAATTTTGTACAATAACTTTAAAACTGTCTTGAATTTAGTTTTAGGTGATAGTTGAAAACATATTTGGTGTTTGAACTAAAGTAGGCAGTTATAAACATTGGAATAGTGGTCTTGGGTGGGTTAACTATTAAAGTAGGCAGTTTTAAGCAATTTTTGAGGGGGGTATCAGGATAACACGGGTATTTACTTATCACGGGGGGTTCTGGGCCCTATCCCCCGTGGATAACGAGGCCCCACTGTACTTCCAAAAGTTGACAGTCTCTGCTGGTCATACTTTGGACAATGACACAATATATGTCTGACAGTTATCAATTCCTTGCACTCTGAGCACTCTGGAGCAGGGTCACGTGGGCTGCTCATTAAGTGCCCATGTGTCAGACGAGTGTGGCCTATACGTAAACGTGTCAGGATTACTTGTGTGTCTTTCTCTCTGATATATGGAGCTCCATTTCGTAATGTCAGGTTTTATTTGTTTTAATTTATTACTTTCAGGTTCTTCGTTCCATATATTTTGCCATTTTTGGGCTCAAGCCGTGTCACCGGTGAAATGTCTCGTTAGCCATTTCTAATATATAAAACTAATGCTAAATATACTAGAGAATAAACCAAAGGGACTGACTGAGGTTACTACCCTCAGGCGAGCACTTTTGTAAAATAAAAATGTCGTGTATAAACCAGGGGCGAGTAATACAGCCACGTTTCCTTCAACCCCACAGAAAGATCCTCGTCAACAATCCCCAACATACGAGGTGCCGTTATACAGGCCGCCTCCCCGCAACCAACACCCTCCTCCCGAGCGCCATCTACAACATCTTAAGTTAGCACAGCGACCTGGTAGCACGAGATTTTTATATCTGTGTATTATTTTAACTTTTTGTCGCTTTATTGTGATTCAACGATGGCAGCTTCCGTCCCATCTAAGTTGAGTACTCAGAACATGCTTTGATTTACTTTTTAGCTGGTAGATCGCCGTTTTTAAGACGTTTAAGCTCGTTTTTACTGGCGCTTCACGTTGCGTTATCGTGGGCTTCGTCCGCATGGCGGCCGTTGTTTACGCTTGGGCGATATTTCTACCTAATTTTGTAAATTTATGATCTTTATGCGCTTGGTTTTCTGGGGAGGGTCTTCCTTGGTAGTAAATTTCGTAATATCGAAACCTTATGGCTAGGATCGAGTGTTATTCGTTCCGTTATTTTCGATACTTTTATATATATATATATATATATATATATATATATATATATGTATTTATACGTAAGGAAGATACTCTTTGATTTCCAAGGTTAGGGAGTTCTAGTACTCCTTTATTTAGCATTTATTCAAACCCTTTTTTCATCTGTTAAGAGCTTTTTCGCAAGGTAAATTCACCTTTTACCTTTCGTGTTTAGGCCTAGCACCTAGGTTAGGTTGCGCTCTGAACCCCGCGTGGTGGCATATCTGTGCTGTTTTTAAGCGTAGGCTATATGTTGGACTTATCTCTTGTCTCTGAGATTTCGATCCCAGGCAATTCAAAATTTAATCATTTTAGGGCTATAGGGGTTCTAATTAGAGTAACCTAGCGTAGGTTATTTAGGCTAGCCTATCCTAGTAGGCTACTTCTTGTTCGCCGTCTTTCTTTCAGTCTGTCCTCTTTTGACTTTCCATCAACGGTCGGTTAGCTGTTGGGAAACAGTGTCTGATCTTTAATTATAACCTAATAGGCTTGCTTTTAGGCTAGATCCTGCGGCCGTTTGATGGAGTAGGTTTCATATTAGTTCATAGAACTGATTACCTACTAGTCATCTTTAGATGGAGAGACAGTTAGAAGGGAGGCGGATAAGAAGTGGGGAACGTTTGCAGTGTTAACTTTTGGGTCTCGAGTTGAGTTGGTTGTCTTCATAGAATATCGTTTCTTTATCTCCGACCGCCAGACTCCGGTGGGGCAGAGTGAGAAACTATTATTTTTTCTGTTTACATCTTTCATCCCCTCTCCGTTCTATTTAGACGTGAAGGATCACAAGATTGATGTTTTTGACAACCAGTTCCTCACGGTTCGACTCATTTTGTTTTCATTTCAAACGTGACTGGCTCCTTCCTTCGTATCCCGGTAGTTCCGGGATACCAGCAGGGAAGGGTAGGTCTTCTCCCCACAATGACTTATGTTATTATAGTATACATAGATCAAATTTGACGTTAATTTCCTGCTTATGTTCAAATCGTGGTAGGTCTGGAGAACTGGACCCGGATACGTTTGAATTTCATAGGGAATTGGTTGAATTACGTATACGATTGTCTGATAATTCATTCGGGATCGTGGTAGGTCTAGTATCTAGGCCCGGATACCATCCTGCTGGATTGGCATCTCTAACATTCATTTATCTTTAGCTCTAACTGTAGTAATTTTATCCGATCGGTGGTAGGTCTATTAATATAGGCCCGGATACCGTTAGGATAATGAAATTTATATTGTTTAGCATGTTTTATAATTATTTCATTTTGTTTTATACCGTTTTTCTAGACGTTGGCAGGTCCTGAAAAACGGACCCGGATATCGTCCGGAAATAACGGTGGTTCATTTATCGTGTTTATCTTTTACCCATGTCCTCTTTATTAAGAAATTCTGTAGTCCGGCGATGCCGGATTACGATTTTAGTAGAGGCACACTGCGGTTTCAAGAGATATTGTATGTGTTTTTCCGAGTTTCCTTCCCTCCTGACTATTTTGTTAGCTTCTCATTCCGGCGACGCCGGATTTTGAGTGGAGGGAGAGTGAGGATTCTCAAGAAAAATGTAAATTTATATCATCCAAAATTTTCCGGGGGTACCCCGGGAAAATTACTGTTATAGTTTAACACGATGATTGGTGGATACTCATATGTAAATATCTCTTACAGATGTTACAGTGTGCTGAAGTGGGCTGTTCCGCTATGCTCCAACAGCCGTGCGGACATGTAGTGTCGCACTCACTCGGCATGTGCAGTCCAAGTTTTGCAAGAGACGGTCTGGCATTATGAGAGATGCCAGGTCTGCTATGATCTCTACGCACAGATCACTGATGACTCGGTAAGTAGACATATAATCTGTGCTTACTGTTCTCTGTTTTATTAGATGAATGGTTTGCTATACATCTGAAGTATTTTTACCTGCGTCTGATCAAGGATTCTCTTCCAGGCCCCTAAAGAGGTGAAAGATACGGCACTCGCCACCTTGAAGGTTTGGGTAGGTGGCTTTGGAAGAAATGTAGGGAAAGCTAGGCCCTATATTCTTTCCCGGGATGCGGCTTCCGTCATCTACCTTAATTCGAAGACTTCGGCTGTAGCGGAAGAAGTCGCGGCGCCATATCTTCAAGATATAAACGAAGAATACCATAGTTTAGAACCTTTAGAGGGACCCGAGGCAGAAGTAGTAGCGGAAGTCGGCGGCTTGCACTTATCGTCTGAGCCGATGCAGACGGAGCAGGTAGGTGAGGCAGTAGCTAGTCCTTCTCCTTCAATCTCCTCCTCTGACTTCCCTCCTTTTCCTTCTCTTACTCCTTCTCCAGTCGCTTCTCGTGTCCCCTCTCGTACTCCGCCAGGGTTCGAGGGTTTTGGGAACATTGATATAATTAAGGCAGCGTCTGTTCGGCCTAAGGTGAAGACCGTGAAGACTAAACAGCTGCCTGCGAAAGTGACGTCCGGCACCTCGGCCCCTTCTGCCGCGGACTCCAACTCTAAGAGTAGATCTAGCCGAAGCGGCAGCAAGGACAAGTCCTCACGTAGGGGGGGGGACTAAGGAGAAGCTTGCTACTCCTTCTCCTGCTCCTTCACCGGCTTCTACCCCGATAGCTGCTGCTATCCTTAGTCCGGCGCCAATTCCGTCACCGACTTTCCCGTCTACATCAGGGGAAGTGCCGGTTAACTTAGAGGTTCTGACTTCCCTTCTAATACAGAAAGTTAGTCAAGAAGTTTCCTCTCAAGTAGCTAGGGATATGGCAGCTCTTTCAGGCAAACTGGAATCGCACATGTCTCGTACGGACCAGTCAGTATCAGAGCTGTCAGGGATAGTGAGCCAACATCGGTTAATGATGGCTCAGACAGGTGGAAACCCACAGCTTTTGTCGATCCTGCCTAATGCGGCCAATCTACCTCCCTTTGAAGCAGGCAATCCGTGGCGTTTAGCTTTTGGAGCTGTTTTGCGTGATGGTAAGCTCACTATCGAAGGGTGCGGGACACGCCCGTTAGAAGATTTTGAGTTTCCCCCGACAGATTTGCAATCTCCTTTCTTAGGCTATGCAAGGTTGACCAAGGAAGCGCTTGTAAGGGAAGATAAGGTTCCGGCTGAGACTCTTATCTTTCCAAGAGAAGCGGCTCAGTCAGCTTGGCTTAGGATTATGAAGGAGATGGAGTGTGTCAACACTAAGATCACTCCATTTAAAGGGAAATACACCACTTTCATTATCCCAAAAGATTACCCGCTGCCTTGCACCACGAAGATCGCCGAGCTGACCCTGAAAGCTGCGGAAGAAGACAAGCCTCTTCCACAATCGAAGGAGACAGACTTGACGTCTTTGTTGGTGCCCGAAGATCCTACATACTGGCATCAAACTCCGGAAACGTTCCAGAAAGGGAAGTTGGAGACAGATTGTGCTTCAACACAATTTAATGAGAGACTCCTTAAACTACCTGAGCATCTCATTAAGGCCGAGTTTGAAGCAAGGTGTAGGCTGAGTCGGTCCCTTCACTCAGTCACTTCTGCGGAGATGATTGCTTCCACCTATCCGACTGCTCCGGAATTTCAGGTCCTTACCAAGTCGTTGTTAGGCACATTTCAACACGACTTGTTTGATTTCGCGGTGGCTCGAAGAGCCTGCCGGAAGTTTGTCCTAAGACCAGCAACGATCAGACATGAGCCTAATAAGCTCATTAGATCTTCAATATGGGGACCTTTCCTCTTTCCGGAGGATTTAGTAGCTCAGGTTACTCAAGAGGCAGTGAGAGCCAATCAAACACTTGCAACCAGATGGGCTCTTAAGTTCAAGCGTCCAGCAGATCCTTCCCCGCCAGGCGCTCAGAAGGCCAAGAAGCCAAAGAGGTTTCAACAGAGAAGGTTTCAAAGATCTCCTGCGGTGAACCAACCTTCCACTTCCATGCCTCCGCCACAACAATCATACATGTGGGTACAGACACCAGCACCACAGTCTAATCAACCCTTACTTCCATCACCGGCCTACAACCAGACTTATGAGGCACATACTTCCTTTCAGAGGTATGCTCCTAGAGGAACTAGAGGACGTGGTACCTCCAGACGGGTCGGCGGAGGAGGGGGAAGGCTCGCAAGAGCCAGACCCTACAGAGTAGGTAGAGGTTCAAGACCAGCTGCCAACCAATGAGACAGCCAAGGTAGGTGGGAGATTAGCTCTATTCAAGCACAGGTGGACATTCAACACCTGGGCACACAGTGTCATATCAAAAGGTCTGGGATGGAGGTGGAAGAAGGGACCACCTCCCCCATACAAGTTTTTTCAAGACCGGACACCAGATCTAGTAGCTTTCACTCAGGAACTACTCCAGAAAAGGGCAATAAAAAGAGTCAGGAACATCAAATTTCAAGGCAGACTATTTTCAGTCCCCAAGAAGGGCACAGACAAGAGGAGGGTGATTCTAGATCTTTCACGGCTCAATTCCAGTATAGTATGCGACAAATTTCGCATGCTAACCGTGACCCAAGTGAGAACCTTACTTCCCCGTGGAGCCGTCACCACCTCTATAGATCTTACCGATGCTTATTATCATGTGCCCATAGCAAGGAACTTGTCCCCTTACCTAGGGTTCAGGTTAGGAAGAGAGGCTTACTCCTTCCGAGTCATGCCGTTCGGCCTCAATATTGCTCCCAGGATTTTCACCAAGTTGGCGGACGTGGTAGTCCAAGAACTTCGGAGTCAGGGAATTCTATTGGCTGCATACCTGGACGATTGGATAATTTGGGCTTCCAACAAAGAGCAATGTCTGGAATCAACCCACAAAGTCATGAGATTTCTAGACCATTTAGGTTTTCAGATAAATCTTCAAAAGTCAAGACTGGTCCCCAGCTCCAAGTTCCAATGGTTGGGACTACAGTGGGACCTCCAGACACACAGGTTTTCAGTTCCTTGGGAGAAGTGCAAAGAGATTACGAAAGCCACAAGGCAGTTTATAAGAAACAAACTAGCATCGAGACGGGCCCAGGAAAGGATTCTAGGCTCCTTACAGTTTGTAGCAGTGACCCAACCGGTACTGAAAGCCAGACTAAAAGACTTCAACAGAATTTGGAGAAGTCGAGCCAATATAGGCTTAAGAGACAAGCTATCAAGAATTCCCCTGCTCTTACGCAAGAGTCTAAAACCTTGGTCTACAGCCAAGAGTTTAGCAAAGACAGTACCACTTCAGTATCCTCAACCGGATCTGGTGGTTCATACAGACGCATCCCAAAGCGGATGGGGAGGCCATTCCCCTACTCAAAAGTTTCAGGGAAAATGGTCCAAGTCCTTCCAAAGATTCCATATAAATGTGTTAGAAGCTATGGCAGTTTTCCTTACTCTCAAAAGAAAGTTACCTCCAAAGAAAGGAATACATATCAGGTTAGTCCTCGACAATGCAGTAATTGTTCACTGCATCAACAGAAGGGGCTCCAAGTCCAAGTTCGTAAATCATGTGATGATTGCGATCTTCTCTCGAGCACAGAAACGTCGCTGGCACCTATCAGCCACACATCTAGCAGGTGCCAGGAACGTAGTGGCAGATGCTCTGTCAAGGACATCCCCATTGGAGTCGGAATGGACACTAGACGCACAGTCGTTTCAATGGGTGTCCAAGCAGGTCCCGGGTCTTCAAGTGGACCTTTTTGCCACGGAGTCAAATCATCATCTTCGATGCTATGTGGCTCCCAACCTGGACCCTCTGGCCTTTGCCACAGACGCATTGTCTCTGGATTGGAATCTTTGGAAGAAAATTTATTTATTTCCACCGGTCAATCTCCTGATGGAAGTCCTTCACAAGCTCAGGACATATCGAGGGAAAGTAGCCTTGATAGCCCCCTGGTGGCCGAAGAGCAACTGGTTCCCTCTAATACTGGAATTGAAGCTCCGTCCCAGACGGATCCCCAATCCAATACTGTCACAAATAGTACAAACCAAGAAAGTATACGCTTCCTCAAACAGTCTACAAGCCCTAACTTTATGGAGTTTATGAAGATGGCAGCTCTTCATGATTCTGGTATTGATCTGGAAAATATTACATTCCTGGAATCTGATAAAAGAGATTCTACTCTTAGACAGTATGACTCTGCTCTTAAGAGGTTGGTTAAATTTGTGAAAGAAAAGGAAGTGCAGGTTATGACAACCAATCTAGCAATTTCATTTTTTAAAGAATTGTTTGATCAAGGCTTAGCTCCTGGTACTATTACGACTATGAAATCTGCCCTTAAAAAGATTTTCCTGGTAGGGTTTGGGATAGATTTAACTAGTTCCTATTTCTCCTCTATCCCTAGAGCTTGCGCAAGGCTGAGACCTATACATAGGCCTCAGTCTGTTTCCTGGTCTCTAAATGAAGTTTTGAGCCTGGCTTCCAGTATTGATAATGAATCCTGTCAGTATTTAACCCTACTTAGGAAAACTCTATTTTTATTAAGTTTAGCCTCAGGAGCAAGAATTTCTGAACTGTCGGCCTTGTCTAGAGATCCAGGCCATATAGATTTCCAACCTAATGGTAATGTTTTACTTTCACCAGACAAAACCTTCTTAGCCAAAAATGAAAGTCCACAAGATAGATGGACTCCTTGGTCAATAGTTCCTCTCCCTCAAGACGCTTCTCTCTGTCCAGTTCAATCTCTCAAATCTTATTTAGATAGAACGTCATTTAAGTCCTCAGGCCCCTTATTCATGAGAGAAAAAGGAGGAACAATTACTATGAAAGGTATCAAACAACAAATTCTTTACTTTATTAAACAGGCAGATCCTGACTCATTTCCCCTGGTTCATGATGTCCGGGCAATTGCTACCTCTATTAACTATTTTCAGCATATGAATTTTGAAGGTTTGAAAAAGTACACTGGGTGGAAATCTTCGACAGTTTTCAAACGCCACTACCTTAAATCTCTTAATGCACTTAAGTTCCCTGCCGTGGCTGCAGGAAGTATTGTAGTTCCTGAAAACTCTTAACTTCCTCTTTCTTTGACACCTCCTTTTTTATTTCCCACTTGCCTGCCTCACCTAGTTGTTCAACCCTGCTTTCCTCTCCCTCGGGCCTTCAACAGGCACGGGTGGGGAGTTTTGTATTAGCTTGTTTTAAGAGATCCTTTAGTACCAAGTACTGCTGTATTGTTATAATTTTGTATTACCTTTAGACTTTACAGGTGAACTCCTGTAGCTGTACATAAATTCTTTTTTGAATTCTCTCATTTTGTTAAGCTGAGAAAGGTCTTTTGTTAACAATACAAGTTTTTTTGTATATTGGGGTTTATATATATTAAAATTCTTTTTATATTTAAATGGTTTAGTTCTCCTTCCTTGTTACAGTATTTTCTTTATTTTCAGCTTGCCCCATTTCTCTGGTACGATTTCACCGGTGACACGGCTTGAGCCCAAAAAAGGGATTTTGACAGAGGAAAAATCTATTTTTGGGTGAGGAGCCGTGTCGCCCGGTGAACCCACCCTTTAATAATATCTTGATCTCCCACCCGGTGGTGGTACAAGCTGAGGGTTGCTAACTCTAGATGTTGTAGATGGCGCTCGGGAGGAGGGTGTTGGTTGCGGGGAGGCGGCCTGTATAACGGCACCTCGTATGTTGGGGATTGTTGACGAGGATCTTTCTGTGGGGTTGAAGGAAACGTGGCTGTATTACTCGCCCCTGGTTTATACACGACATTTTTATTTTACAAAAGTGCTCGCCTGAGGGTAGTAACCTCAGTCAGTCCCTTTGGTTTATTCTCTAGTATATTTAGCATTAGTTTTATATATTAGAAATGGCCAACGAGACATTTCACCGGGCGACACGGCTCCTCAACCAAAAATAGATTTTTCCTCCGTCAAAATCCCTTTTATTTACAATTCTTGTTTTTAAATAAGCTACAGTGTCACTAACAGGGATTTTTACATCTGTTCTCATCATGTGGACTGCCTCCTTGGCTGCTTTATCAGCTTCTTCGTTTCCTTTTTTTCCGACATGGGCAGGGATCCAACATATTTCAATATTTTTTCCCTTTTTATATAAATTATAGAGTAAAAACTTTATCTGTTGCACAATATTATTTTTGGGATTATAACTATTAATGGCTTCTATAGCGCTTCTAGAGTCACTATAAATCACGAAATTATTAAGGGAGTGTTCTTTGATTATTCTTATGGCCAATGTTATTGCACATAACTCTGCTGTAAATACTGAAGCATTATTGGGAAGCGAGAACTGGCATGTTTTATCCGGGAGGGGGACACTGCAGCATATCCCACTCCGTATTCTGACTTGGATCCATCTGTATATATTGCATAATGTGGACCTTTTTGGTTTATGTGCTCTATTGTATGTTGTTTCTGATGTTCTGGGGTATAGGAATACTTTTTTGATAGAAATTTTAATTTTGTGCAAATGTTTATTTTATTCATAATCCAAGGAGGAGGTAGTTTTACTATTGGAGGTAGTTGGATATTTATATTCAGTGACTCAAACAATCTTCTTGATCTAATTGGAAAAGGTGGTGAATGATTGTTAATAAATACATCCCTTAGTTCAAATAATTTTTTGGTTGGTGAATCACTTGACTGAATTCTTAGGGCACTTTTCATCGTTACTAACTCTCTATGGAGAGAGAGAGGTAGTGAACCACATTCTACCTGTAAAGAGGAGGTTGGTGATGATTTAAAAGCTCCTGTACATATTCTAAGTCCTTCATTATGAACTGGGTCCAAAATTTTCAGTACTGCGTTTGAAGCTGAGCCGTATATTTCACTTCCGTAGTCAATGATAGACAACACTGTTGCTTTATATAGTAATGTAAGGGTTTGTCTATCAGCTCCCCAATTAGTGTTTGATAATTTTCTAATTAGATTCAATGCTTTTTTACATTTTGACTTCACATATGTTATGTGGGCTTTCCAGTTCAAGTGAGTATCAAATACTAAACCTAAAAATTTTGCAGTCTGGCCAATTTGTATACTTTGATTTCTGATTTTCAAATCTATTTCTTCACCTTTCTTCCATCTTTTATCTTTATAAAATATTACTGCTTGAGTTTTACTTATGGACAATCTAAATCCTACAGATGAGGTCCATTCATCTATTTTTATTATAGATTTGTTAATGATGCGCTCTGCATGTTTAATGCGAGATGCTGAATAGAAGATGGCAAAATCATCCATATAAAGGTTGCTTTTAATTCCGGTGGGCAGATTTTTATTAATTTCATTAATTGCTAAGGTAAATAGTGTGCCACTAAGGACACTTCCTTGTGGAGCACCATTTTCTAGTGGGAATGTTCTGGACAAAGCATCATCAATTTTCACCTGAAAATTTCGATTTGTTAGAAAACTTTGGATAAACATGGGTAAATGTCCACGAACGTTGTTGTTTTGTAATGCTTTTAAAATAGGATACCTCCATGTAGTGTCATAAGCCTTTTCTATGTCAAAAAAGACTGCCACAGTTATCTGTTTTCGTTCAAATCCTCTGCATATATGGTCTTCTAGGATAGAGAGAGAATCCAATGTGGACCTGTTACTCTGTGACCCAAACTGAGTGTGAGTTAAAATTTTGTTTTCTCGAATGTGCCATGTTAGTCGAGCATTTACCATCTTTTCAAGTAATTTGCATAAGCAACTTGTTAAGAGATATTGGTCTGTAATTATTAATATTGCTAGGATCCTTTCCAGGTTTGGGGATAGGAATTATTATAGCTTTACGCCATTCATCAGGAAATAAATTTCTAAGCCATAAATGATTATAAAATTGTAATAAGTATGACTTTGCCAGCGGAGCTAAGTGGTCGATCATCTCAAAGCAAATATTGTCACCTCCAGGAGCAGATTTATTGCTGTTCGAGAGAGCATATTCCAACTCTTCCATATTAAATTTTCTATTATAATATATATCTTCTTGTGTTTCAAAATTTATTGTTATTAGTTCTTCATTATTTTTCTTTGTGCGGAAGTGCTCATCTAAATTTTTATCGCTACTTACATTAGCTAAGTTTTCTCCTATTATATTACTTATTTCTTTTGGATCAAGTATTCTTTTTCCATCTTTCAATATGGCATGTCTAGGTGGTTTAACTTGGGTACCATTTATTTTTCTGAATTTTTCCCATATTTTTTGTATGGGAGTATTATTAGAGAGATCTGATACATATTTCCTCCATGAAATTATTCTTCCTTGAATTACTTCCCTTTTAAATTTTGCAGATATTTTGTTGTATACAGGCTTTAATGTATCGATTTCTAATAATAATATAGTCATTTTTTGTAAAGTTCCTTCTAAAATTGGCAATGTTTTATTAATTTTATTGAACGTTCTATTTAAATTATCTAACCATCTCCCTATTGAGTGTTTTATATTAATTAATTCTGTTAGTTTATCAGACCACCAAGGGACTTTGTGCTTTGTTGGATGGGGCTTTGACTTTGGTATTGCTTGATCAGCAGCCTTTTAATGAAATCAACGAGAATTTTGTTAGTTTCATTATGGTCTTCTAAATATTCAAATGGTTGGATATTTCTCGTGTGCATTTCATATTTCTCCCAATCTGCTTTATTAATGTTGTAGTGAGGAACATGTTTTGCAGGATTATTATGTAATAAGGATATTAATATTGGGAAATGATCACTGGTGTGCAAGTCATCAACTATATTCCAATCTATTCTGTCAACTATATTTGTTGTACAAAGAGTAAGGTCTACTGAAGAAAATGTTCCATGTGTTTTTGAAAAATATGTACTAATTTCGTCATCATTTATACAGCACATGTCGTTTGACTCCATGAACTCTTCAATTTTACTTCCTGCTCTATTTGAGATTGTACAGTTACAGTCCCATAACGGGTTGTGAGCATTAAAATTCCCTACTATCAATGTAGGTTCTCTGGCATTGTCAAACAAATCCATAAGTTTTTCTATGTTGTAATTTTTGTTAGGTTGGTTGTATATGTTATAAATTACATATAGTTTTTTATTCGTATTTTGATGCTTGATATTTGCAAGTCAGCAAAGTTTACAGGTACCCTGTCGTAACATACTTTGTTATGTACATATATAGCAGTACCTAAATTTCCTTCTTCTTCTCTAGATGTAGATACTAAGGTATATTTACCAATTGTTGATACTGTTTTATTAACCTGTTGTAAACATAATATCATTGGTTCGTATTCTTTCAGTAAGCGTTGTAATTCTCCCAAATGTAATCTGGTCTGAAGACCATTTATGTTCCATTGTATTATATAATTATTGAAAATATTATGTTAAGTGTGTTCAAGCATTACTTTCTTGTTGTGGTTTATCTATTTGCAATTTTTCTAAAATTTTATTTACGACATTTATTTGTTTTTCCTTATACGACATTAGATGTCCAATGCACATACAGCCTTTTTTGTGAGTCTCTAGACTAGTGGTTTCTTTACTTCTACATTTTATAAAATTTCGTATAGTGTTTGTTAAACTGTCTTTTGTTATGTTTCTGTCTTTGTTGCATAATTCTATGAAACATTCATTACATCCACATGTGTTTTTATGTGTCCTCCTTTTTTCATTTACTCTTAGTGCACCAATTACCAGTGATGGGGTAATCTCTTCTCCCTTCACATAATCATTTTTGTCTATGGTGTTCTCCTCTATAATTTCTTTATTCTGGGTATTTCCATCCATTTCTTTTATTATTACTTTAGGAGACAAAGGTAAGTTCTTATTTTCTGGTCTGTGCACTTTTTTTGGATCCTTGGTCTTTGCGTTAACAGATACCTCTCTAATAATTGTTGGCTTTTTGGTTTTGGGTGGAGTTCTCTCTAAAAGCCTTTTTTTATCTTTAGCTACCAGCTCATAACTATCTCGTGATGTTTCAGTGATACATGTATCATTTTCTTGTGTTTCCATTTCCCTTAATATCTCAAATGAATTTGAACATATATCTGCACAAGTTTCTTGGTTTCTTGCTATATTAGTTTCTTGTAAAGTTATTTTTTCTTCTGATTTATCTACTGGGGGTTGGTTACTTGCTTCCATTTTCGTTTCATTCCTTGAGCTCAATGCAGTAGAGAACATTTGCTTCCTAGCGGGATCATGCATCCCTCTAACTCTCAACTCTAGTTTGGCTTCTCTAATTGGCATTCCTGATCTCTCCTGAAGTAATTTTAATTCTGTGTTGTATATAATACATACACTCCTTAGACCTAGCATGGTGATTTTGGCCACAGTTCACACATTTTGGTTCACCACACTTCCACTGTGTGGTGTGTTCGTCGGATCCACAATACGCACATATAGATTTATTTCTGCAATTTTTCCCTGTATGTCCATATTTACTACAGTTTTGGCACTGTAGTGGCTTTGGAACATAAGGCCTCGGTTCTCTGTTTTGGCCCATGATTTTAATTTTGAAAGGTAGTTAGTTCTTGGCCTTCAAATTTTATTTTTGCTATTCTCAATGTATTTTCCTTATTTTGTCTACTGGTTAAACTATATATTTCGCAATCTTGCACGTTGTTGTACCTTTAAGGGAATCCAGCAAAATATTTTTTTCAATTGGTTCCTCACTTTTAGGAAGTACTACAGTACCCTGTACGCTGTTCATACTGTCATGTTTTCTTATGTTTACCTTTATATTATCAATGCTCTTTATAGTTAAATAGTTTTCAGATTGGTTTTTTGTAGTGGTTTCTATTAACCACACCTGGTCTTTTATTTGTCTAAATGACATTTCTGAGGTTGGGTGCCTACTTGACAAATAATTCTCCAATCGTAATGCAGATATTTTTCTATCAGTTTCCAAGGTCAAGAACCTTGACCAACTTCCACTCCCAAAAAGGGAGTCGAAGTGAGTCAAGGTTGGGTCAATTCTAAATATGCTTTTTCTTTGCGGCTTGTATGGTATTAGATTTTTAATACCAGCCTGTTCTTCATTACCTGGGTTTTCCTTAGAATAGTCCATTGCCATGCCAGAAGTCGTAGGTTTTTTTTTTTTAAGTTTCCATATATATAAAGTTTAAATATTTCGTCCAGGATGAGATCCCTCTCACCAAGGAGGCCCAACTGAGGGAGGAGCAATACTGTTACGCTGTGGTAACTGCCCTGGGACACTCACCTGGATATACGCCATACACACAGTGCCTTAAGGGTCGTCAGTCCCATGAGATCGGACCCAGCACTGTGGGCATGGCTTAACATAAAAATTTGCCTCGCCTCGGACCACGTCAGGTACTCTAGTTTTACGGGTGGAGTGGCATGCCGTCCAACTCCACCCTCCATCAGGTTAAAAGAGCAGTCAATTCAATATTCCAAAACCATGCCAGGGTCGTCAACGAAAGAAGAAGAAGGGAAAGGGGAAAATTTATAAGGAGGAGGAGTAAAGGAGTTAAAGGTCCCAATGTTCAGTTGGATCCACAGCAGTCTTACCTTCTAATGCCGCCATTTTGACCTGCATTCTATGAAGGGTAGCCTTCAGATCCGCAATTTCCGCTGCTGAATCTGTAGGATTTAAAATGGGTGAAAGGGCAGAAATAGGGGGAGAAGGATTAATTAATGCATCATGGGGAGAAGCTAGAAAGCTAGAAACTAGTTCGCTAGACCTAGATCTACTTGGCTTTTGGAAGCTTTCCTCAGCCTATCCCTTTCTAGCTTCTTCATATAAGAAGTAAGATTCTTCTATTCTTCTGCACTCAGGTTCTCGCACTCCATACAGGTGTTAGAAAAAGAACATTCATACTTTCTACAACGCCTGCATGCAGTGTGAGGATCTACCGAAGTTTTCGGCATTCTCACCCTGCAGCCCTCATTCACACACCTCACAACACTCGAGTCAGACATTCTTAGAAAAATCCAAAATAAAGTTCAAGAAACGGTCCACAAATAGCATATGCCAATACAACGATCCAGGTACGTCACCAAACGTCGGTCAAGAAGATCAATTGCGATGAAAAAAGAATTCCAGCCAGGAGGTACCAACAACAATGTTGACAGTACCGGCGACAGAAAGAATCTGATAGAAAACGGGAATGGTTCCTATTCCTGCCACCCAGCGGCAGGACGGTAGATCACCTGACCTACCTGTAGCGTGTGGCGCGAAATTTGAATTTCTGTCGGGACGACGGAGTCTAAAGCTAAGTATATATCTGACAGGTAAGTTGAATGTATAAAAACCTCTTTTGCCTGTAAGTCTAGCAGGGGGCATACAGAAGACAGTTCTAACCAGATCCTTCTTCGTTTTCATCCAGTTATCCAGAGACTGGAGAGCTCTCTTCATAGATATAGTCGGTCTCATTTTCAGAAAAGACGAAGACTTTGGCGTCTTGGCGCAAGAAAAAAGAGAGCGCGGAGAAGGAGGAGCGGCAGGAGTTAAGGAATCTCCATATTCCTGAAGAAGAAGAGCTTTCAACACCTTGTAATTTGAAAGCCCTTCTCTACCACGAGTCTCGTCTTCTGAGTCCTCTTCAATAAAAGGATCAGAAGGAGAATCCAACTTCAAGTCTTGGGGGTCTTTCCAAACATCTCTCTCTGCGGGAGACAAACTTCTAACTGGAGAGGGGCTAAGAGCATGTACAGAGCCCCTATGAATCAAAGCTGACGTCTCGTGCCTGGCTGGCTCCTCGCGCTTGGCTGGCGCCTCGCGCCTGGCTGACGCTTCGCGCCTGACTGACTCCTCGCGCCTGACTGACTCCTCGCGCCTGGCTGACACCTCGCGCCTGACTGACTCTTCGCGCCTGACTGACTCTTCGCGCCTGACTGACTCTTCGCGCCTGACTGACTCCTCGCGCCTGGCTGGCTCCTCATCCCTGACTGGTTGACGCTTGGCTGGCGCCTCGCGTCTGACTGGATCCTCGCGCTTGTCTGGCGTCTCGTTCCTGGAAGACGCTTCTCGTCTGGTTGAAATCTCGCGCTTGGCTGGCGCTTCACGCTTGGCAGACGTCTCGTTATCGGAAGACATCTCACGTCTGACAGGAGCCTCACGCCTGGCAGGAGAGAAAGAAGATGAGACTTCTTGACAGGAAGTCTAACGTCCTTCCTACGAGGAGGATCTTTCGAAAGAACTCCGACCAACGCGGCTAACTGTTCTTGAACCGCTAAAAGAATCCTCTTGGAAGCCTCTCCAGCGTCCTCTTCAACAGGAGAGGGAGACCCCGAAGGAGTTTTACACGGACTGTCGTAACAGGGAGACGTCAAAACCACCTTCGCCTTCTTGATCGCGGATGGAGCTTCATCAGAAAAGCGTTCGGGGCTCGAGTCAAACAAAGGCTCTTTCCAGTGCCTTTTCAGGGGCCTGGAAAGGTCCGAATCCTTCCACCCTCGTTTAGGTGAGGGAGAAGCGGATGAAGAGAAACTCTCTCGGAGGACGCTTTTTCTAAAGCAGTCCTGAGCAGTCTGTTGTGCTACAGAGCCTGCTGAAGGGACGCCTGACCGGTGGGGATTCTCCACAACCTCCGTAAGGCTTTCGACTTTTCTTCTCCTCTGGGCTTGGGAGCTTGAAAGAGGTCTAGGCCTGGGAGCGTCACACTAAATACGTCACTTTCACTAACCTTACCTTTCATGGCAGCCATTTTAGATTTCATCCTATGAAGTGTAGCCTTCAGATCAGCGATTTCCGAGGCTGAATCTGAATACAAAGCTTGTGAGGGCCCTGATAAAGAGGGAGAATCAAATGCATGGTTTACAGAAGAGTTAGAATCATGAAAAGGCTCAATAGGCCTTGTACTACCCGCACCCTTAGATGCAGCACTTCTAATTCTATCCCTCTCTAACTTCTTCAAATGAGAAGTTAGTCTTCCATTCCTCAACACTCAACCTCTCACACTCATGACAGATGTTAGTCAAAGAACATTCAAAACCTCTACATTTACGGCATACATCGCTTTCATAGACTTGTTGTGTCTATAAGCCATCGAAGTCGCCACAGCTCTTACTTCGTGTGCCTTGACTTTGAGGATTGGGAAGCTTTCCTCGTCACAGTTCTGGTGAGCTTCCCTTATCAAATCCTTGATAAAGAACGCCAGTGCATTCTTTGACAAAGGTAACGAAGGCTTCTTCACCGAGCACCAGAGGTTGTCTGCCTGTCCTCTCATGTTTTTGGTTCTCTGCAGATAAAATTTCAGGGCCCTCACTGGACAAAGGCCTCTCTCCTTTTCCTGTCCTACTAAATGAGATAACCCTGGTATGGTAAAGGATCTGGGCCATGGCTGAGAAGGATTCTCATTCTTGGCGAGAAAACCTAGTTGCAGCGAGCAGACTGCATTCTCTCCATTGAAGCCTACATTTTTGCTAAAGGCTTGCAATTCTCCTATCCTCTTGGCTGTTGCCAACGCAACCAGGAATAGGGTCTTCTTGGTGAGGTCCTTCCACGAAGCCTTGTCGAGAGGTTCAAACCTGCTCGAGGTTAGAAACATCAGGACTACATCCAAATTCCAAGAGGGGGTTGTGTTGTCCTTCCTCTTAACTGCGGTATCCCTTGATGGTTGATTCTGCTAGTTTCTCTTGGTTTCTTAAGTATAACAGAAAATCTGCCAGTTGAGTTAGAGAGGTACTGGAAGAGGAAATGTTGTTAATTCTGCACTATTCCCTGAACACGTCCCACTTAGACTGGTACACCTTGATTGTGGACGTCCTCCTCGCTCTCGCGATTGCTCTTGCAGCTTCCCTCAAAAAGCCCTTCGTTCTTGCCAGTTTTTCGATAGTTGAAAGGCAGTTAGATTGAGAGCGAGGAGATTTTGATGGTATCTCTCTATATGTGG
This sequence comes from Macrobrachium nipponense, assembly GCF_015104395.2. Lineage (NCBI taxonomy): Eukaryota > Metazoa > Arthropoda > Malacostraca > Decapoda > Palaemonidae > Macrobrachium > Macrobrachium nipponense. The sequence continues at coordinate 34,809,786 of NC_087207.1, read as the reverse complement.
CTGTCTGAGTAGATCGCTCCGACAAGGTAACGATCTGGGGGTGTCTACCAGCCACTCCATCACTTCTGTGATCCAGGGTCTCGTGGGCCAAAACGGAGCTATCAGGGTCATGCGGACGTTGCTCGACTCCCTGAACTTCAAGACTCTGTCTAGGACCTTGAATAGGAGGAAGGCGTACGTGTCTAGTCCTTCCCAATCCATGAGAAAGGCGTCCACTGCCACTGCTTCCTGGTCTGGGACTGGCGAGCAGTAAACAGGTAACCTCTTTGTTCTCTGCGTAGCAAAGAGGTCTATTGACGGTTCTCCCCACAGATTCCAAAGCCTGCAGCACACCTCGTGATGTAGGATCCATTCTGTCTTGAGAACCTGTCTTCCTCTGCTGAGAAGATCCGCTCTGACATTCTTCTCTCCCTCTATGAAGCGAGTTATCAGAGTTATGTTGTTCGCTTTTGCCCACAGCAGGAGATCTTTTGCTGCCTCGTAAAGGGAATCCAAACGAGTGCCTCCTTGTTTCCTGACATAGGCCAACGCTGTGGTGTTGTCTGCGTTGACCTGTACTATCTTGTTTTGGACCTCCTCCTGGAAGTGTAATAGCGCTAGATGAATGGCCACCAGTTCCTTTATGTGGCATTTTTTCTAATGGTCTTCCCATAGACTCGAGATCTCGCCCTTCCCCAGTGTTGCACCCCACCCCACATCCAATGCGTCTGAATACAACACTAGGTCGGGGTTCTTCTGTTGAAGTTCGAAGCCTTCTTGTAGCTGGTTGGGGTCGTCCCACCAACTCAACTGATTCCTGATTCCCAGAGGGATCGGAATCCACGTCTCTAGGTCTTGGTCTCTTGTCCAGTATCTTGACAGATGAAACTGAAGTGAACGTAGATGTAGTCTTCCCAGGGAGACGAATTGCTCGATCGAGGAGAGGGTCCCCAGCAAACTTATCCATTCCCTCGCCGAGCAGGTCCATCTCCCTAGGAAGAGCTTCACCTTTTTTAAGCATTCTAGAATGCGTTTCGGGGCTGGAAAAGCCCGAAAAACCACTGACTGAATCCTCATCCCCAGGTAGATGATGTCTTGTGAAGGCGTCAGCTGTGATTTGGCAAGATTTACTACGAGTCCCAGCTGTTGCGTTACAGTCATTGTTACTTGTGGATCCTCCAGACACTTTTCTTGCGACCTGGCTCTGATTAGCCAGTCGTCCAGGTACATCGATATTCGTACCCCTTCCAGATGTAACCAAAGGGCCACGTTTGAAACCACTCGAGTGAAAACGTAAGGAGCCGTGCTTAGTCCAAAACAAAGTGTTCTGAACTGATAAGTTGTTGCCTGATGTACAAACCTCAGATATTTCCTGTAGTTCGGGTGAATTGGGACGTGAAAATACATGTCCTGCAGGTCTATCGACACCACCCAGTCTCTTTGTCTGGTGCCTGCTAGGACTGAAGCAGAAGTCTCCATGGCAAACTTGACTTTGCTCACGTACTTGTTCAGTGGACTTACGTCCAGAACAGGTCTCCAACCCCCCCGAGTTCTTGGGTACCAGAAATAGTCTGTTGTAAAATCCCTCTAACGAGGGGTCCTTTACCACTTCTATTGCTGCTTTTGACAGCATCTAGTTTACCTGCTCTTAAAGAGCTGCTGCTTTGCTCCCCGAGTATGTAGCTGTCAACTCTAATGGCTCTGACGAAAGAGGAGGCTTCCTTAGGAAGGGGATCTTGTATCCTTCCTTCAGTACTTCGACTGTCCAATCGTCCGCTCCCCTTTGGCTCAACTCTTGCCAGTAGTGGGATAACTGGCTCCCACTTGTGTCTGGAGGTTGTTGAGTTCATTTTTGGGGTTTAGGTTGCTGTTTGGGGTTTTTACGAGGTTGTCCTCCAGCAGCCATTCTCTGGGTTCCTCTCGAAAGGGCTCTCCCACGAAAGGGCTGACGCGTGGGAGGAGCTTCCTTCTCCTTTCTGGCTAAAAAGTTTGCCGGAAGAACTTTCCTCACAGTCCTTGTAATTAGATCTTGTGTTGCTTGTTGCGCAATAAGTCCTTCACTAGCTCTGAAGGGAAGAGCTGTTTGGTCAAAGGAGCATACAAGAGCTCTGATCTCTGCGCGAGAGTCACTCCTGACGACAGGAAAGAACACAGCATAGCCCTCTTCTTAATAATACCTGCTGTGAAAAGGGCTGTGAGTTCGACTGTCCTGTCCCTCACAGCTTTATCGAGACAGGCAATAAGGTGCATCTGCATCTCGTTCTTCTCGTCCGTCACGTCTGCGAGGGCTCCAAGAGTCCAGTCCATCAAGCTGAAGACTTCAATAGTCCTGAAGACACCTTTCAGCGAGTGGTCCATCTCCGATGTGGACCACATCACTTTAGCCTTAGTCATGGCCGTTCTACGCGAGGCGTCTACGAGTCTGGAGAAGTCCCCTTGGGAGGAGGCAAGAACTCCCAAGCCGAGAGCCTCCCCAGTCTCGTACCACATGCTAGATCTAGAAGCCAATCTCGTAGGGGAAAAGGAAAAGGTTGTCCTACCCTGTTCCTTTTTCTTCAAAATCCAGTCGTTTAGCGTCGAAAAAGCTCTCTTCACCGACCTGGCTAAAACTGTCTTCTTGAAGGAGGAAGACTTCTGGGGTCTACTCTTCATAAACTGCAAGGGCGGGCTCCGAGGTACCGCCTGCTGAAAATCAGTAGGATACAAGTCTGCCAATACCGCAAGTACGTAATCTTTTCAGATACGCTTCATGAAGAGTTTCTTGCGTCTCCTCCTCTGAGATCCCTTCCAAAGGATTGGCGTTTTCCGATGTCGAACGAGCGAGGGAATCACGCGCGTCGTCCTGCTTGCGTGCGTCATGGATGCATCCAGCATGCTGCGAGGGAGCGTCATGATCCTTGTCACCTCCCGTCACACGTCCAGCTTGCTGCGAGGGAGCATCTATGAGCGCTGCAACTTGCAGCGAGTCAGCGTCTTGCTGGCTGTTAGCGTCTCGCTGTGCTAACTACGGTTGTATCCTCTTCTTGGGTCTGTGGACATCCTTAGATTCCTTCTTGCGAGCTTCCTCTCTTAGTCCTTGCGACTTGTAAACGTCAAACAGAGACGTAATGGACTGTCGAGGCTGTGATAAGAACGCTGCTTGCAGTGCCTCTTGCTGCTGGGGAACAACTGGAGATGGCACTGCACGTATGTCTACAGATTCGGAGATTCTAGCTGGGGTCTTCTGGCGAAGAGGTGGAGATGCCCCTTGCGACACCTCCCAATCCGGGGGAGGGGGAGAAGCGTGAACTGACGTAATGTGCACGTGTTCTTCCTCTGAAGAACTATGCGTCCTACACCTCTGTTTAGGCGTGGATGTGTCGTCCTCCTCCGACAGGAATCTCTCCGGAGAGCTCCAATTACTGCAAGAGGGTTGCTGGAACGAAAAGGGGGACCTGCGTCTCTTGAGAGGTCTCGACTCTTGAGGTTGTCGCCAACCGCGTCTGGGTCTTGCGTCTTCCGAGGATGACGAACACTTCCTCATCTTGCCTTTTCTGCGGCAAGGGAGAGCGTCTTGGGATGCGTCAACAGGATCGCTCAAGGGGACGTCCGCTCGCTGTTCAACATCTCTCACCTCCCTTAGCCTGTCGACGTTCCTTCTCCCAGGGGTTGGGGAGCATGGAAGAGGTCTAGGGCTAGGAGCATGACAGACACGAACGGACGCACCCTCCACTGCACTAGCACTGTCCCCGAACTTGCGCTGCAAACCACGCACTGCCCCCCACATCACTTCCTTATCCGACATAAGGGATTGCACTTTCACACCCAAGGCAGAAATAGCAGCCTTGATATCTTTCATGGTAGGCTCACTTACCTCCGACTCCGCAGTTGGATCTGGTACTACTACCTTAGGGTTAGGATCAGGAATATTAGTGTTAGACAAGTTAGAAAGGACTTGACTATCAGAAGATTTAGTTGACAGAACACTCAAAGATCTAGCCCTCCTAATTCTGTCCTTCTCCAATCGTCTCGCATAACGATCATATTCTCTCCACTCTCTCTCCGACAACCTTTTACACTCATTACATCTGCTATTCTTACATACTGTGTGGGGATCAAGAGCGGCTTTTGGAAGCAGGGTCTTGCACCCCTTCATACACATTCTAACAACAGAGTCAGCCATCTTGAACATTCAGAAAACAAGTTAAACAGTCCAAGTCGGAAACCAACAAAGTCTATCTTATCCGTGTGAAAAAGAAAAGGAAAATCCAATATCAGCGAAAGCCATCAAGAAAAACCAAGCAATGGGTACTTCACCAATTTGTAGTTAAAGCAAACCCAAACAAAGTAGAGCGAATTTCCAACCTGTTGCTCGAACGACGGCAGGAAATTTCTGAGGGCAAATGGGAATGGTTCCAAGTACCTGGATAGAGGGAGCACAGGTATGATCACTTGACCGTCTATCGGCGATAGCCGGGAATTTTGAATTTCTGCCGTGCGCGCGACGAATCGGCGGGATAAAGCTATATATATGTAACTACCAGGGAAGTTAGATATTTAAAAATGCAGATTATATGCAATACTTCGTAAATATTGTACCACATCTCTATTTTCATAAGTTTTAGTGACTGAAATAATCCAGTTTGCAGCATCTAAATAATTCTTTTGAGATGGCTGTCCAGGAAAACCTGCAAAAGATTCAACCATGTGTATTTGTTGTAATGAATGTTCTCTTTTAATGCATGTTAAAAACTTCCAATATTTGGATGACAACAACCAACATTCGCTAAGAAACTCCTGTGCCACCCTTCTACTGCATTATTTGTTCTAGGAAGTTCATCTGCCGTTCTGTTGTACATACTCCACAACTCTATTTCAAACAATGGTTCGCGCCTTTTTCCTCTTTGACATGGACGTCCTAAGTACGTGTCTTCGAAGTAGTCTTGCGATGGATATGTTTCAGGGGGGAGTGTTACAAACCCCAAAAAGGTCCGCTCCAAGTTTGATATTATGATAAACAAAAAAGAATTCAACACCAACAGTTGAAACTGGGGATACAAATATAGAAAGATACACAAACACAACAAAGGTTTATTTACAAGCTTACTAACAAACATAAATGCAGAATGGTATCTCCTATTTACATAAACAAAGGTAAAATCTTACACTACATGAACTGGGGGAACAGTGACGTAATGTTAATACTTGCTGGCGAGTTTTGCGCTGTCGGAGATCTATGCTCGAAGCGGTGGCTTCACTAAAGGAGAACTGTAGTTGTAGACGTCTTCTTGACTCCGCATTGCAGAAAATAATATCTATTCTTGATACCTGAAGGGCAGGGACTCCTCGGAACCTCTTGTAGAAAGTTTCTTCTCTCAAGGCTTGCTCAACGTCAAAAATACCTCAGTCGTCCTCCCCTACTTGGACGACTTGACCAGAATCCAACCAAATTCTCGAGCACCTTTTCCTCTCTGATCCTTCGTCTGTTCCTCCTTCTCTTATCTCTCTCTGATGATCTCTGATCTCTGCTGCTGGGCTCTCACTGATAACCTGATCTGTGACTCTTACTGATAACCTGATCTGTGACTCTTACTGATGATCTGCTCCCTCCTACTTCGTCAGTTGTATTTATAAGGCATTCTGGGGGTGGGGCTTACCAGCGAACGTCACAGGCTCCAGAGACGACGGGAACGATTTAGAAGAATTTCGATGGAATATTGCATCAGAAATCCCGGCATTCCTCACGTCACGTCGGCGTCTGTCAAGTTCCACAACACTCCTGCCGATTCTAGAACCATCATGAGAAGAGGCGCCTCCAACACACGTGCGAAAGCCTCCGAGCTTCAGAACTTCTTGAATATGCGTTTTCCTTTCCTTTAACCCGTAATTCTTTGCTATAAAGCAATTACCATGACAGGGAGGAATTCACACAGAGTTTCGAATAATTTTTCATTGCGATGGAAAACTCTTTATCCTCTAGGTATCACTGCTGAAATCCCTAAGATTGAACTTTTCTATATACGCTTTGGCAAAGGTGAAAAAAGCACCCCTTTATTTCGGATTGTGGGAATGCCAGTTGTAAGCTATTAATCATACTCTTTTCAAAGTCGACCATGATAGTCTTTGCGGCTAAATCATGTTTCAGTAGTTTTAACTGCTCCAGTATGTTTGAGTAAGTTGTTTGGCTTTTATCTGGTAAAAGAGCATATATTAAAGGAACTGAACGATTATTTATCAAAGCATGAATCGTGTATAATTGTAAAAATATCTGAGGCGCTGTTTTGAACGTTCCATCTAGCGACCAATGTGACGCTTGACATAGGTAATCCAAGTTTTTCTGTGTTCCGAAGATCAAAATTCGTTTCTCAATGTGCCCAGAGTCGAGAAGCAGAAAATCTTGACCATCTTGTGTTTTGGTATGCTCATCTGTTAAAACAAGTTCTTGGGCATTTAAAGGCAATGGCCATGAGCGAGATAAACGTTGTCGATGGCGTCTAATATTACGTCTTGATTGATTGATTGATTGAGAGTTATCTGGCATCACAACTACCAGGGTCACCGACGCCGAATACTAAATGTGATCTTTATATTACGTCTTAAATGATGAATTGGTGGTAGGTTTGCTCCCGTTTCTTCATCAATGATTCCACAAGCCTCAGAAAGTATTTGCCGTGCTGTTTCTTCTGTATTGATGGCCCGCATATTGACTCTGGATAGTTTTTGCAGCTTCAATTTTTGCTTTAGATGGCGCATGGGTGTGATTATGAAGGGTACCAATAACTTCCCTTCGTTAAATATGAACTTTTACCTTAGCTTTGCAACTGGCTTTGTTTCTTCTTTCTTCACACTCAAAAGACACAACACCGTTTGCCAAGTCTTTCTGCTTAACATATATATATCCATCAAGCACTAGTCTGTCTTTTCCTCTAGAACTTCTGATAAATTCCATGTTGCTTAGGGGATCTTGGTTGTTTCACTAAATGTCAAGAAAAGAAATACATGCCAAGAACATAGATAAAGAAATTCTTCTTGAAACCATTTAAGAAAATTTTAGTTTATAAACAATTTCAGAAAATGATATTGTTAAGATACAATAAAGTTTGTTCATACTTACCTGGCAGATATATATATAGCTGTATTCTTTGAAGTCTGACAGAATTTCTAAAAACTTACGACACACGTAGTGGGAGTAGGGTGGTTAGTACCCATTCCCGCCGCTGGGAGGCGGGTATCAGGAACCATTCCCATTTTCTATCAGATTTCTATCTCCACTGTCTCCTGAGGGGAGGTGGGTGGGTACTTTAAATATATATATATCTGCCAGGTAAGTATGAACAAAGTTTATTGTATCTTAATATCATTTTGTTCATGAAACTTACCTGTCAGATATATATATATAGCTGAATCCCACCTTTGGCGGTGGGAGAGACAGAAAAGGATTTTAGGAAACATATACATGTAGATGATTGACATCTTGGTTCCTTACCTGTTAGCATAGCTGACTTCGTGATTACTGTCACCCAAGCCTGCATCTGCTTCACTAGAGTTACCAACAAGGTGGTAGTTGGTGCGCTCTAGATGATCTGTCAACAGGGACGTGACCACAATGTGACTAGACCATGACCATACTTCTGAGGGCAACGAGGCAAAACCACCTCCTAAGTTAGCCTAACAAAAAACTCCCACATAAAAAGGCTAATAGAAGGGAAGTCCACATTCGGCAGCCGACCCTACAACCATAAAAAATACAAAGATTAAAAAACTCACCTACCCTTTTCTATGGGAAAGGATGAGTGCTACCTCGTGCCCCCAAAATAGTGTCTGCGGCGACGTATGGCCCAAGAGAGTAACAGTTTTCGTACGTCGTTCTCACCTCCCGTAAGTAGTGCGAGGCAAACACCGAGATACTCCTCCAAAAAGTGGCACTCAAAATGTCTTTGAGGGCCATATTCTTCTGGAAGGCTATCGAGGTCGAAATAGCCCTCACCTCGTGAGCGTTAACTCTTAACAGTCCAAAGTCACTGTTCTTGCAAGATGAGTGTGCCTCCTTTATGGTGTTCCTTAAAAAGAATGCCAGTGCATTCTTGGACATGGGCATATCTGGTCTCTTGACCAAACACCATAAGTTCTCCGCAGAACCTCTACAATTCCTTGTTCTCCGAAGGTATTCTCTTAAGAGCCCTGACAGGACACAGGACTCTTTCTGGCTCTTGACCAATGATCTCTGCCATACCCTTGATCTCGAACGCCTTAGGCCAAGGGTTGGAGGGGTTTTCATTCTTAGCCAGAAACGTCATACCCAAAGAGCAGACCACATTATGCCCTTTGAAGCCGACGTGCTTTCTAATAGCTTGTATCTCGCTAACTCTCTTCGCCGTCGCCAGAGCAGTTAGGAATACAGTCTTCTTCGTCAAGTCTCGCAAAGACGCAGTGTGGAGAGGTTCAAAGCGACTTGACATTAAAAACTTCAGGACCACGTCTAAGTTCCAAGAAGGCAACTTTGGTAGAGGCACCTTGGTGGTCTCAAAAGATCTCAATAGATCATGGAGATCTTTGTTATTAGCAAGGTCAAGACCTCTATGACGAAAAACCACAGATAAAACACTTCTGTAGCCCTTAATGGTCGACACTGCAAGCTTCAAATCTCGTCTGAGATAAAGTAGGAAGTCGGCGATCTGGCTCACAGAGGTCGTGGTAGAGGAAACTCCTTCTTCTTACACCAGCTCCTAAAAGCTGCCCACTTCAATTGGTACACCGCGATTGATGAAGGTCTCCTCGCGTTGGCGATAGCTTTAGCCACAGGTTTCGAAAAACCTCTTGCTCTGGCCAGCTTCTGGATAGTCTGAACGCAGTCAGACCTAGAGCGGAGAGGTTTTTGTGGTACCTCTCGAAGTGGGGCTGTTTGAGTAGTTCTCTCCTTAACGGAAGAGATCTCGGAAAATCCACCAGGAAGGACATCACCTCTGTGAACCAGTCCACTGCGGGCCAAAAGGGGGCGATTAACGTCAACCTCGTCCCCTCCGAAGCTGCGAACTTTCTTATCACTTCCCCCAGAATCTTGAAGGGGGGAAATGCGTAAAGATCTAGGCCCGTCCAATCCCACAAAAGGGCGTCTAATGCTACTGCTCCCGGATCAAGAACCGGGGAGCAGTAAAGAGGAAGTCTCGCCGTTCTTGATGTCGCAAAAATGTCCACCAAAGGACATCCCCAAAGACCCCACAGCTCCTGGCATACGTCCTGATGGAGGGTCCACTCTGTCGACAGCAATTGACCTTGTCGACTGAGGAGATCTGCACGAACGTTCTCTACTCCGGCATTGAACCTTGTTAAGATCGTGACTTCTCTCGTCGCCCAAAAAAGAATCTCTTTCACTAGAGCGAACAGGGAGCGAGAGTGCGTTCCTCCTTGCTTCTTCAAGTATGCCAGGGCTGTGGTGTTGTCCGAGTTGACTTGGACTACGCGACGGGAGACTTTGTCTTGAAAGAACCGGAGCGCTAACTGAACCGCTGCCAGCTCTTTGAAGTTGATATGCCAGGCTACCTGTTCCCCTCTCCAGGTGCCTGACACTTCCTCCCCCCCTAGTGTTGCTCCCCACCCCGTGGATGACGCGTCGGAGAACAACTAGGTCGGGGCTCCGAAGCTTGAGGGACATGCCCTCTGACAGCTTCAACGGATCAAGCCACCATCTTAGATGGCTCTTTACCTCTTCTGAGATGGATAAAATCATGTCGAGGTTGTCCTTGTCTGTCCAGCTGTCCGACAGGAAGCACTGAAGAGGTCGGAGGTGTAGCCTCCCCAGGGAAAAACTTCTCCAGCGAGGAAATGGTCCCCAGCAGACTCATCCATTCCCTCACCGAGCATGAATCCTTCCCTAGAAAGGCTGACACTTTCTCTATGCCTTGTTGCTGACGTTCCTGGGACGGAAAAGCCCGAAAAGCCACTGAATACATCTGAATCCCCAGATACACGATGGACTGTGTTGGGGTCAGATGTGACTTTTCGAAGTTCACCAGAGTCCCAGGGACGCAGCTAAAGACAGAGTCGTTTGCAGGTCCTTCAGGCACCGGGTCTGCGAAGAAGCTCGTATGAGCCAGTCGTCCAGATAGAGCGAGATCCTGATGTTGGAAAGATGTAGCCACCTCGCCACATTCTTCATTAAGATGGTGAACACAAATGGGGCCGTACTCAGTCCGAAACAAAGAGCCCTGATCTGAAATACCTTTCCTTTCAGGATGAAGCGAAGGTCTTCACTGATTGGGGATGTATCGGGACGTGAAAGTAGGCGTCCTGAAGGTCGAATGATACCATCCAATCTCCAGGTCTAAGGCCCCCAGAACTGACTGAGGTGTCTCCATCTTGAACCTCTGCTTCTCTATAAAGAGGTTCAGACGACTCACGTCCAAGACCGGCCGCCACCCTCCCGACTGTTTCGGAACTAGAAACAATCTGTTGTAAAATCCTGGCGTTGCCAGGTCTAAGACCTGTTCCACTGCTCGCTTCTCGAGCATCTGCTCGAGCAGGTCGAAAAGTATCTTCCGCTTTTCTCGAGGATACGACGGGGACAAGTCCCTGGGAGTGGAAGTCAGCGGGGGCGACTTTACGAAAGGGATTTTGTACCCCTTCTCTATGATGTTGAGAGACCAGGTGTCCGCCTCTCTCTCTCTCCAGGCTTCTACAGACAACTGCAGCCTGGCTCCTACCGGTGACTGAAGGAAGGATCTCTCACTTCTTGCCCCTAGACTTAGCCGGGGCTCTACCTCTAGGAAGACTTCTTCCTCGGGGTGAAGATCTAGCTGAAGTTCCTCCACAAAAGGGCTTCTGCTTTTTAAGAGACTGGCCTCCTGAAGACGTGGAAGGGCCAGTAGGACGTCGCGACGATTGAGCCAAAAGGTCTTGAGTGGCTTTTTCTTGAAGACTTACTGCCAGGTCCTTCACCATAGCCTGGGGGAAGAGATGGCTCAAAAAAGGCGCATACAAAAGCTCTGCCCCCTGTGAGGGAGAGACAGATTTAGCTGCAAAATTGCAATAAAGCGATCTCTTCTTCAAAACGCCTGCTGAAAAATGAGAGGCTAACTCCTCCGAGCCATCCCTGACGGCCTTGTCCATGCATGACAATACACTGGACAGCTCCCCCAGGCTGATCGAATCTGGCTTACGAGACTGGTTGTCTAACACTCCAAGACACCAGTCTAAGAAGTTGAAGACTTCCAAGGACCTGAAAAGGCATTTCAAAAGATGATCCAGTTCTGAAGTCGTCCACGAAACTTTAGCTGAAGCTAAGAGAGATCTCCTAGAGGCATCCACAACGCTGGCGAAATCTCCTTGCGCAGAAGTAGGAACCTTCAGTCCCAACTCTTCACTAGTTTCATACCACATCCCTGCCTTACCACTAAGTCTAGACGGAGGCAGGGCGAAAGTAGTCCTTCCTTGCGCTTTCCTAGATTCCATCCAGGTGTTAACCTTACGGAAAGCCCTCTTGGTAGACAGCGAAGTCTTCATTTTAACAAAACCAAGCATCTTGCTTGCTTTCGACAAAGAAAACTGCGAGGGAGAAGGCGGAGCAGAAGGAAAGAAGGTATCCCCAAACGAATCACGGAGAAGCCGAGCCAAGACTTGGTAGTTCGAAGAAGCAGACGTCGAAGGCTGTTCTCCGTCAACATCCTCAGAAGAACAGCTTAATTCCCCTTCTTCCTTGCCAGAGTGAAACCCCGAAGGAAGAGGCAAAAGTCCTTTTGCTCCGAGTCTCATATCCGAACGATGTCGAGAAGTGGGGAGCGAACCCGAAACAGAATCCTTCACAGTCACGGGGTCAGAAACCAAAGCTTGAGGTGAACGTGATGTTGCACGAAGACGTGAAGCATCAGCAACAGACTCGGGAAAAGCGTCCGAGTGAGAGCGAACTTCCACGTTCGCGTCCAAAGCGATCTTACGAACTTCTCTACAAGCGTCCAGCGGAGCGTCCATCCTAGCGTCCAGCGAAGCGTCCAAACAAACGTCGAGCGAAGCGTCCCTCCGAAAGTGCCGCGAAGAATCGGGTCCTGCCTCCTGACGAGCGTCACGTTGAGCGTCGACATGAGCAGGTCGAAGAGGAGCAGAAAAGGAAGATGCTCTTTCCTTACAACGAGGGTCAACACGTACTGAAGTCCGTCCAACAGGTACAACTTCGTCGTCAGCAAAAGCGTCGAGATCGGAATGCCGATCGTCCTCTCGCCGAGAAGAGAGGGGAGCGCGATGAGACCTCTCTCTCTCATGACGTCTACCGCCACCTCTAGACAAACACTGGGGAGAAGAACGAAGTCTAGAGGGCGAAACACCAGGAGATGGGGAAGAACGAGGAGAAGGCGGAGGAGACTGTCTGGTCCTTTTGATCGGCAGTCTGTTGTCCTTCTTGCGACGAGGAACCGTCTCCTTCTGCTTAAGCAAAGCATCCAGTTGACGTTGCATAGCGAGGATTATCTCAGTCTGAGAAGTCTCCTTACGAGGAGAAGAGCTGTGCCTGTGAGAAGGCGAGGGGACGCCTTCTTCCTTCTCACAGGAAAAGCCCTGGCTCTAGAGCGACTGGGGCGCTCGAAGGCGTCATCGTCAGATGACGTCCTAGTCTTCTTCTGGGGCGGAAAAGCTACGCTTTCCGGAGAAGACCGCCAATCAGACAGAGCATGACGTGAAGCGTCTTGATCTTGGAAGGTCCTCTTCAGAGGCCGCGAATCCGGACGAGATTCCCACCCCTTGCGCGGGGAGGATGCGTCGGAAGACGAAAAACAATCCTTAAGGAGGCGTGCTCGAGCACGCTCCTTAGCAGCCTGGGAAGCGTCTACAGGAACTGCTGAAGGGACGTCAGATTGGTGGGGGATCCCCGTAACCCTCCTTCGGCCTTCGACCTGCCCTCTCCCTGAGTCCTGGGAGTCCGGCAGAGGTCCCAGCCTAGCGGCGCTATAGGGCCGATCTGACGCCCCCTCCACTTCACTAGGGGCACTATCACTGCACTTAGCACTTTGCCTGTTTTTAAGGGCAAGAACTTTGGATTCAAGCGTCTTCAACGAATCCAAAATAAGCGAAAGGGCATTACCCTCCGCAGACACCACTTGAGGGCCCGAAGGCAACACTACGGGGTTAGGAGTTACAAACTCTACAGGAGGGTTAGAAGGGGATACATGAATACCCTGTCTGCTACCCGATTTACTCCTGGAGGAAGACCTCCTGATCCTGTCACGCTCTAATTTATTAACGTAGGATTCATACGTCTTCCATTGCACATCAGTCAAACTTTCGCATTCAGTGCAGCGAAAATCATACATACTTGTCCCCTACAACCTTTACATACTGTGTGAGGATCAACCAAAGCCTTTGGTAGCCTCACCTTACATTCATCCTTCATACACACCCTGGCGCTAGCCGAACTAAACCCAGACATATTTAAGGAAAAAACCAAGCCAAAATCTAAACAATCCAAAGTCAACGTATGCCTAGCTATCGATCCAATATCAAAAAACCAAAAAGTCAAGAGGATACTCAAGCCAAAAACATTTTTCCAAAATCCTGAGGCGGAGGTGCTGTAAACAGTTGTTTACAACACCGGCGACAGAAGAAATCTGATAGAAAATGGGAATGGTTCCTGATACCCGCCTCCCAGCAGCGGGAATGGGTACTAACCACCCTACTCCCACTACGTGTGTCGTAAGTTTTTAGAAATTCTGTCGGACTTCAGAGAATACAGCTATATATATATCTGACAGGTAAGTTTCATGAACAAACTATTTAATTGTACTTAAGAGTAATTTAGAGAGCAAAGACAGTTTAAGGAAAAATGTGTGTGTTGTTTTTTTAAGTAATTCTAGTCTGTTAACCACTGTTAACCATTTTGGGGGGGGGGGGGGGGGGGTAGTAGTAGTCCTAGGAGGTAGTTGTCCTAGGGGGTAATTGTCCACAGGGGTAATTGACCTCGGGGGTAATTGTCCACGGGCAGGGGGGGGGGTTATTCTCCTAGACCCAGCTTTTCATTCTTCCACTTTCTGGGCATTCTTTTTCAGTATGTGTTTCTTTCTATTTTTAATAGTACATATGTGTTTCTTTCTATTTTTAATAGTACATATAAGTGTTTTTTTTTATATATATATATGTAGGGGTAAATTTGTGTTTTTGGATATTTTTGTATTATGGGGTTCAGGTGTTATGTCTAGTGTTTATGTACAATCAAACCTCGGATTTTATATACCCTGGTTTTTGTAAACTTTTTCTGACAAAGCTTTTACTCGGGTTTTGTACATATCCTCAGACTTCATACACTCGGAAACGCTCTTTAAAGGGCCCACCTCGTGACTAGGCCTCGTACCAAGCGCCCAAACAAAGCATCCCAAGTTCTCACATGAACCATTCTTATTTGTTTTCATTGTTTTTTGTGCTTTTTGTGTTTTTAGAGTAACTGCTAAATAACTGATCATGGGGCCAAAGAAAGTTCCAAGTGCCAGTTCTTCTGTAAAAAGGGCAAGAAACACTATAGAATTAAGAAAGAACTCAGCAAAGTGTTGGAGGGTGTTGCATCTCTCATCACAGTAAGAAAATGCTGATAGTTAAGGCTAGCAGAGACAAGTTTGAAAAATTCAGAAAACGAACGGGCTTACATAACGTGCCTACTTCAGTGATTAAGGACCTGTTTGCAAAGTGAAGTGATGTAAAACATTTTGTGGAGAATGATCATCCCAGCAAAGATGTTGTAAGCCATGTCTCCAAAATCTTTAATGACAATGTCGTGTCCCACTTGGCAAATTTTAATGATACCAGAGCGAAATATGTCTGGACAGTTTTGTTTTGCAGCCAGGGTCAAGCGACTCAAGCGTGCCCTAGTGCCAGTATTAAAAAAAAGAAAAAAAGTGGGGAAGTAATCTCGGATAATGCCAGTAAAAATGGAAGAGAATTAACCCCAGATAGGTCCTTGATACCTGAAGTCCTTCTGGAGGGGGATTCCCCTTCCAAACAATAACCTCTCTTCCTCCTTCTCCCCTCCCCTTTGTCTTTTATACTCTAACCAGTCAGTCTTCCATAAAGGAAAGAGTGGGCCCCCACCCCGTATTCGCAAGGGATGCGTACCAGACCCTCCCCCCCCCCCCCCCCCCCCCCCCCATGAATATTTAGAACCCACGAATAGTTGGAACCCCTATAAAAATGCTTAAAACCTCCTATTTTGGTAGTGAAAAAAAAAAAACAAAAAAAAAAAACTTTGTGGATATTTCTCATGGAAAAATGCCACGAATAGGCAAATTTTCTGCACGAATAATGCAAGGAAATATTACAGAGAGAAATCCGCGAATAGGTGAGTCTGCAAATCCAGAGAACGCAAATATGGGGGTCCACTGTATTCTAAAAAAAATAAATGAATAAATAAATAAAATTAAAAAAAAAATAAATAAATAAATATTTTTGGGTGTCTGGAACGCATTACTAATTGTATTTACATTATTCCTCATAGGAACTAGTTTTGGATTTTGTGCATTTTGAACTTCGTGGGACGTTCTGGAATGGATTACTTACAAAAACCAAGGTTCCACTGTATTAAATTTTAAGTGGTTTTTCTGTGTTTGTTCCCATTAAATCATTTTTTCACACACTGGTACTATCTGCATGCAAGATTCTACCCAATGAGGACTTCATTGCTGGTAAGGTGAACATTGAAATTGGAACTTTTGCTTTATTAATTAGTATATTGGAGAGGTAACCATTACATTTTGGCGACTGTGACAGGATCCTTTGACCCTTAGTGTTCACCTGAGTGTGCAAGATTGATTCTTAGGGTTTCTGTCAGGCAGCATATTTTCACCTCCTCTTATTTTGTTTTGGGTAATTTATTGTGTATGTGTGTATAATTTTTGTATAATGTCATTATGACTGCTTTGAATGTAATGCAGCTACTTAGTGGAGAAGGGGGGCAAGACAGGTTTAAGTAACCAAGTAAGCAGGATTTGGAGGTGGTAGCCAATTTTTTTTATACTAAATACCTGACTTCGGTTAGGAAGGTTTGTTATTGTTAGAGGAGTATGAGAGGGTAAAGTTGATGAAGGCGGACGGTAAACCAGAAGGTTAAGCAGCTAGAAGAGGTATTATCTGTGGAGATGCTGAATAGACAGATAAGATTGAAGTAGATGGAAATTGATCTGCAAAAGTTAAAAGTAGAGAAGAGAGAAAAAATTACAGCATACTATACTGGCACCACACAACAATGATGGAACCAGCTACATCACGTACACAAACCGACACCATTACCAATTACAGTGGACGAACAGAGGAACAAAGTTAAACTAAATAGTTTAGGGCAGGTTACAGTTTCATGCAACAAAGGAGTTCCCATGTGCACTGTGAGGGAAGTCATGGTCCTCACTTGGATGCTAAGTAAAAGCATACAGGCAGTCCCAGGTTATCGGCAGACTCGGTTATTGGTGATTTATGGCGCCATAAGGAGCCTTATGGTGCCATAAGGAGCCTTATGGTGCCATAAGGAGCCTTATGGTGCCATAAGGAGCTTTATGGTGCCATAAGGAGCTTTATGGTGCCATAAGGAGCCTTGTGGTGCCATAAGGAGCCTTGTGGTGCCATAAGGAGCCTTATGGTGCCATAAGGAGCCTTATGGTGCCATAAGGTGCCTTATGGTGCCATAACATACCTAAGAGAGGTGCCATAATGGTGGCAACAACCGGTTATCAGCGCCATACATAATATAATAAATCGCTGAGTTTCGGTTAATTATAGACCTTGACCTTTACCATGTTTAATGGCTTCATAATCATATTGGGTTCAGATTCAGTGACTGGGAGTTGAGACAATGAACTATCTGTTTCTTCAACAAGTCAATTTGGTACTTTGACCGACAAATCTTTCTTTAAAATAAAATTAGAAGAAACCTCTTCAGTTTCACCCAAACATTCTTCCTGATTTGTTTTTTTGGATTTTGGAGGGGTTGCATTTTCAAGGACCCATTTTTTCTCACAGTTTTAGATTCTGAGGGTTCAGGATCAACCATATCCACTTTGGAGAGATCTTCTATATCTTTGAAAGCTTCCTTAGTGGCGATATCTCAAATATGTTTTGTATTAGAATAAGAGTTTCATGCTTATTTTTAGGGTTTTGAATGTCATTGCTTTTTGCATATTCATTTATTCTATTGATATGCTTACGCTTAAATGAATATTAGTAAAAGAATAATATGGTCCAGGGTGACTCAATGAAGAAGAGTTGGAGGCGCTGTGATTCTGCAAATTAGGTCTTGTGGAAGAAAGCACCGTTTTTTAACCATAAGTCGAATCACATGGACTGGATAAAATGCTTGAATAAGTTGTTCCTCTGGTATTATTACTTCCCGAGTTTTTTCCTGGCTGCTCAAAAGGTAATATGCTCATTATTAGCTGTTTCAACTATAGTCTGTTCCAGTTTTATTGGGGGCAATGGAAACAAAATTTCTCTTTTATGCATTCTGAAGAGAGGTCATGGAACTCGAAGCAGTTCAAACATCTTTTCTCATTGGTGCATCTGACACTGACATGGCCGAAATCATAGCACTTATAACACTGCATGGGCCTTGGGTGAAATTTTTTTACTTGGATGTTTAAGTGTCTAATTTCAATACAGTCAGGAAGATAAGGTGTGGAAACACCAATAATAGGCACTGCTATTTCCTTTTAGTTTTCTAACTTTGAAAATAGTAGGAGGGCATCTCTTCAGTATGGCCTCTTCTGAAAACTCATAATCACCACAATAAATTATTCCCTTTGCATGGTTGAAGGTATGATGGGGAAAGACACTGTATATTATCAGAAGAAGAGGATGTAAAAATGATATTGTTATGATACAATAAAGTTTGTTCATACTTACCTGGCAGATATATATATAGCTGTATTTTCTGAAGTCCGACAGAATTTAAAAAACTTCCGACACACGCAGTGGTCGGCCAGGTGGTTAGTACCCATTCCCGCCGCTGGGAGGCGGGTATCAGGAACCATTCCCATTTTCTATTCATAATTTTTATTTCCACTGTCCCCTGAGGGGAGGTGGGTGGGTACTTGATTATATATATCTGCCAGGTAAGTATGAACAAACTTTATTGTATCATAACAATATCATTTTGTTCATGAAACTTACCTGTCAGATATATATATAGCTGAATCCCACCGTTGGAGGTGGGAAGGGACAGAATAGAAGGATTTTGGGAAACAAATGCATGCAGATGATTTACATCTTGGTTCCACCTGTTAGCATAGCTGACTTTGTGATTACTGTCACCCAAGTCTGCTTCTGCTTTACTAGAGTTGCCAGAGAGGTAGAGACCTATAAAGCTGGTGCACTCCAGATGATCTGTCAACGGGGGCGTGACCACAATGTGACTAGACCATATTGACCATACCATGAGGGCTAACGAAAGTAAAATAAATATAATTATATATAAATAAATATATATCACCACCTGACCAACCTAGCCAAAGTTAAGGTGTGTTAACTAAGGCTTAAGAGTTAAGAAGTCGCCGTTGTCGGCGACTCTACAACTAAATTAAGAGCTCTTCCTAACCATTTTCTACAGGATAGGATGAGTGGTACTTCTTGCCCCCAAGGTTGTGTCTGCAGACACGTATGGCCCTAGCGAGCAGCAGATCTCATATGCCATCTTCACATCTCGCAGGGAGTGTGAAGTGAACACAGAGTTGCTTCGCTAAAACATGGTACTCAGGATGTTGCTGAGTGCCATGCTCTGTTGAAATGCTTCCGAGGCCGCGCCCTCACCTCGTGAGCATTTAGATAAAAAGATTTCAAATCTTTGTGCAAACACAATGAAGGAGCATTTTTGAAAGAACTCCTTAACACTAAAGCCAGGGTGTTCTTCGATATGGGCAAGTCTGGTCTTTTTCGGAACACTGCAGATTGCCCGAATGACTTCGACTTTCTTGAGTTTTATGTAGATAAAACTTGAGAGACCCGACAGGGCACAGGACTCTCTCTGGCTCCTGCCCACTAACTTGTGCCATCCTTGCTTCCAAGCTCCTGGCCCAAGGACAAAACGGGTTTCCATTCTTAGGCCACAACGGAAGGCTTAGAGAGCACACCGCCTTGTGTTCTCTAAAGCCAAAACTTGTGATGATGGCTTAAAATCTCACTAACCCTCTTTGTCGTATCTAGGGTGGTTAGAAGAAGGCCTTCCTGATCACATGCAAGAAGTTAACAGGTAGGAGAGGTTCGAATGCTTTGACATCAAGAACTTCAGACTACGTCTAAGTTCCATATTGAAAGCTTCGATCTGGACATGTACAATCAGTCCGTCTGTACTAAAGTCAGGTGACCGACCAGTTGACCAGTCAGACGAATCAAGGACAGCAAGGCTGTACCCTGAAGACCATAAGGCACTATTCTTCGCTGAAGGATGAGTGTCTGGACTGCCTGGGCGATTCAATCTAAGCAAACTTTGGGGGGTGTATCAACGCAACCCAACGTCGCCAGCGAATCAACTCCTGAGCAACTCCTGACTCGAGCTTCTGGTGCCAGGAGAAAGGAGCGAGGAGCAAAAAGGCAATTCAGTTCCGAAGGAAGAATGCCTGACAGTCCAACCTGGTCTGTTACACGATCATCGGGGGTGTATAAACGCAACCGACTTCGTCAACAAGAAACTCAGGGCTACTATATGTCGCCTGATCTCGCACGAGTGTCTGACTCCGAGAAAACAGGTGAGACAAAAAGTAGATGGTGAGAGAGTTTCGAGATTCCACAGAACTCAAAGATCGTGAAGGGCTTTGTTGTTTGACAGACGCAAATCTCTGAGCCCAAAGGCCGTCAACAACATATTTGCGTATTCTTTAATAGTTGTGAATGCCAGCTTATCCCATTCTTCAGACGGAAATGGAAGACGGTAATCTTATTCCTGTCAACATCTCGATAGTCTGAACGTAGTCAGACTCAGAGAGGAGAGGTTATAGGTACCTTTCGAGTTAGAGTAGACCGACTCTCTCGGAAAAGGTCCTTGGAAAGTGAACTAGGAAGGATGTGACCTCTGTGAATCCAGGATCCTGAAGGCCAACATGGGGCAATCAGCGTCATTGTCGCTCCCTGTGACGTCATAAATCCTCTTATTACATTTCCTAAGCGATTGAAAAAGGGGAAAAGAGACTAAACATCCATCCCGTTCAATATCATAGGATGGCGTTTAATGGTACCGATCCCGGATCGAGAATAAGGGAGCAGAGAAGAAGAAGCCTCTTCGTCCTCAACATATCAAAGAGAAGAATGAAAGGGCGTCCCTAAAGTCTCCACAACTCTCCACTTACTTCTAAAAAAAGATTCCACTCGGAAGTCAATAGTTGCTGCTGTCCATCGAGACGATTCGTACGGACTTTTGCAATCCTGTAACGAACCTCTAGAGGATCGTTACATTCTACGCCTGTTGTTATAATAGGCTCTTTCTCGTAAACTCGAACAGGGACCGAGAGAAGATACTTCTTAAGATATGAGAGAGCTGTGGAATATCAGAGTTGATCTGGACCACTGGTTCCAAAAACTCGTTTCGAGGACTGGAGGGACGACCGAATTGCTTTTACTTCTTTCAGATTAAGATCCAGGACATCTGAAACCCTATCCAGATGTCCGGCACCTTCTTTCTATCACCTCAGGTGATAGACGCACTGAGAGATGTTCAGAATCATTCCTAGATCTTGAATAATATTTCAGTTTCCCGGTAGGAAAAACCTGTGGAGGTCTGAATTGCAGTCTATTCGGGGAAACAAACTTCTTCAGGAAGGAAATGGTCCCCAGCAAGCTCATCCATTCCCTCCCCGAGTATGCTTACTTCCCTAATAAGGCTGCGCTTTGCCTAAGCAGGAGAGCATATAAAATGTTGCGGTAGACTCGTAGTTCTATACCGTGCGGTAACGAGCACCGAAAGGATTAAGAGATAACTCTGTTGAACATAGTAAGGCAAAACGAATGCAACGTTTATTCATTCACGTAAGAAATCCCCTCAATCTTAGGCTAAAGTCCGTGATTGTAGGACAGAGATAGAGTTAGTCAGTCAATCCCGCAGGAGAGGCGTAACCGCCAGCACAGAGATACGGTTAGTCAGTCAATCCCGCAGGAGAGAGAGACGTAACCTACCGCGCATGACAGCGCACGATCTGTTACTGGTTCGGTTGGACTGGAGGACAGACACAGCAGCAGCTTACGAACGTCGTCTCTTAACTTTATGTCTGGGTTGCCAGCTACCCTATTCTACGAAGAAATAGGTCCGTTATTTTTTGAGCAGAAAGAGACTCTCAAGCTGGTATATTTAAGCAAAACAGAAAACGCTAAATATATAGATGCGTTTGTGTTATCAGAACACTACCATACAACGGTAAAAGATAAATCGGAAACTCCTGGAAGGCTGCAGGGAGTAACGATTAAATGTCCTTAAAATAATAGACAATAGACCTCTCGGTTGCCATCCGAAGAGGTAACTACAGCAAGCGTATATGACTTGAACCAACCAGTAGTAAAATAACGCAAGGCAAAATATGATATCACAAAGTTTGTTCATACTTACCTGGCAGACATATATATAGCTGAATTCGGAAATACAGCTACATACATATCTGACAGGCAAGTTTCATGAACAAAACTTAGAGAATCGAAGCAGACAGCTCAAGCTTCTTATGTTATTGGACATAAGCGTTCATTGACGTAGTCTACAAGTCTATTTCTTGTACTAGTCTGCGAATGACGAATGAGAGCTCTTCCGAATCTTGTCAATAAGAGCTTATTCGCTTACGCAATATCAAGTTAATGAGATGTTTGTCAATGAGAACTAACCCATTTACGGGACAAAGAGATATTTTGTCAATGAGGGGATACCCACTTACTTGACAAAACGAAAGTATATTGTCAATGGGGGAAAGTCACTGAATTGACAAAACGTAATCCAGGAAGTCGAGCATTTTATTTTTCCGATTCCCGTCTCAAACGAGGAAGGGGCAAGAATCCTGTTAAGAGACTGGGCTTACGGCAGGTAGAACGACGATGTTCAATTCGGCAGCGTAGTCCCGACTAGAAACTAACAAAATCTATCATCTGAAAAACCCTTTCAGATGGGCTAAAAAGCTTGCAAAATTATCCTGGGAAGAGGAAGAAACTCTCCAACCAGCTTCCTCTCCTGTATCACAACTAATGCCTGCTAAAGCTTAAAATTTATTGGCAGTATGGCAAAGGAAGTCCTGTCTTGCGCTTTCCTGAAGAGCGTCCTTTTGATGAGTGCCTTTGCAAGAATCCTACTGAACGTTGCCGAGAGTCCTGACGTGCAGGACGTCGAGCCTTTACATAACCCGTAACTCCCTTATCGCAAAGTCTTGACTGCGGTAGAGAAAAAGAGATCTTCCCTTGAGCTTTCCTTAACTCCATCCACCTTTGCGAAAAGCAATATAATATTGACAGAGACCTCTTGAATTCACGAAACCCGAGGTCTTGCTGGGTTTCGAAGACGAAGTTGTCTGTTCACTTTAAGCTTCCTCCGAAGCACTGCTTACTTCACATTCTTGAGGCTCAAATCTTAAACAAGAGCTTGAAGAGTTCAACAGAAACGTTCAGCCAGGAGACAAACCTGGCGTGCGCTGGCGCGCGCTCGGCGTCCACTGGCGAGGACGCTCGGCGTCCTGGAGCGCGCTCGGCGTCCACTGGCGCGCGCTTGGCATGCACCCGCGCGCGCCTGGCGTCCATCCGAGCGTCCCGTTCAAGCCGAGCGTCAAAAGAAGCGTGCAGAAAAGCGTTACGCTCCTGACAGGCGTCAAAACAAGCGAGAGAAACTGCCTTCTTTTTCATATTTCTCGGTGGAAAGACGTACACGTGATCAGGCGACGTTCGCCTTCTTACTTCTCACTGAAACGCATAACGAGAGAGACGTGAAGCGTCCTCTTCTATAAAGCTTCTATTTAGAGGGCGCGAGTCCTTCCGAGAGCTCCAACCCCTGCACGGGGTGGACGCCTCGGAGGACGAGAAGCAATCCTTCGAGATTCGTGCACGTGCACGATCTTCCGCAGCCTGGGAAGCGTCAACAGGTCCTACCGAAGGAACGCCAGATCGATGTGGGTTCCCCGTAACCCTCCTTCGGCTTTCGACATGCCCTCTCCCTGGTCCTGGGAGTCCGACAGAGGTCCAGGCCTAGAGGCGTTATGGGGCGGATCTGACGTTCCCTCCTGACGAGAGAGAGGACGTGAAGCGTCCTCTTCTCTAAAGCTTCTTAGAGTCCTTCCGAGAGCTCCAACCCTTGCGCGGGGAAGACGCCTCGGAGGACGAGAAGCAATCCTTCAGGATTCGTGCACGTGCACGCACTTTGGCAGTCTGGGGATTTTCATCAGAAACTGCCAAAGGCACGCCAGATCGGTGGGGGTTCCTCGTAACCCTCCTTCGGCTTTCGACATGCTCTCTCCCCGGGTCCTGGGAGTCAAGCAGAGGTCCCGGCCTAGAGGCGAAATAAGGCCGATCTGACGGACCCTCCACTACACAAGGGGCACTGTCACTGCACTTAGCCACTTCACTATTGCGCTCTAAAGCAAGCACTTTCGATTCTAAGTTACGAATCGAAAGAGTATAAGAGAAAGGGCAATAACCTCTACAGACACTGTTTTAGGGCCCGAAGGCAACATTACAGGGTTAGGAGTAACAATAACAGAAGTAGCACTCTTCACAACAATGAAGGAAAGCGATCACCTCTCGCAGACATATTCATAACCCGTAGGCCATACTATAGGGTTAGGCAAAATAAAGTCTACAGGAAGGTTAGCAGGATCACTACCCTGACTTTTGTTTACTGATTAATTGCGTACATACGAATCATACTTTTTCCTTACGGAATTAGACATGTTTACTGATTAATTGCGTACATACGAATCATACGTCTTCCATACGGAATTAGACAAAGTCTCACACTCCTTACATGACAAATCTCAAGAAAGAAGCAAGACCCATACCCCTCGTGCATACCAAGTGCGGATCTACCGAAGCTTTAAGTAGCCACACCCTATCTTTGCAGACAACACCCTCTGAAACTAGCCTAACTAGATTCAGATATCTTAAGCAAAAATGAATCAAATTCAAATCAATTTAAGATAGCGTATGCCTAGCCACAAATCCAAGTAAATAAATTAAAAGACAATTAGGATACTTAGCGGCAATGAAGTTTCCAAAATCCTAAGCCGGAGGTACTGAAAACAGGTGTTTTCAGCACCGGCGACAGAAAAATTATGAATAGAAAATGGGAATGGTTCCTGATATCCGCCTCCCAGCGGCGGGAATGGGTACTAACCACCTGGCCGACCACTGCGTGTGTCGGAAGTTTTTTAAATTCTGTCGGACTTCAGAAAATACAGCTATATATATATCTGACAGGTAAGTTTCATGAACAAATTATTTAATAATACTGCTCGAGTCTCATTGCCAGCTTTTATCAGTATACTACGGCCTTAGCATTTTAAATTTCCTTGTGGGATGGTAGCTACTTTTTTTTCTAGGTACTCATAGCCCTTGATAAATGTTATTATCCCCTTCCTTGTATGAGGCTACTTACTGGATAAGTTCAGGTATGATCCTAGGAGACAGTTCCTGAACCTCATCGTACAAGGCAGAGGACAAAATCAAAATCTGAATCCAATAAATTTTGAACACGATACAATTTTTTATGGCAGTTAAGGTCTGGCAATTTACCATTTTAAATATTTAAATAAGCAGTCTTAGCTTGGGAAGTGGCAGCATATGTGATGTAAACCTCAAAAGCTTGCTTGTCTTTTGAAAGCTTTAATTTTAATTCTAATAACCTCTCCAAAATGTTTTAGAAGATTAAATATATATTCATAATTTATACTGAGAGCAATGCTCTCACAATATAAAACTTACATTTTCATTTATACTGCCAGTCTTTAATCCTCTGGCATGCTGGAGAAGTGGAAAAGAAAGGTTCCAGTGATAACACTGGACACCTTATTATTGGTGGGATGATCCTTTCTATTGTCTAGTCGTCAACAGGGTTTTCTTTACTCAAGTTGGCAGAGGTCGTCAACACAGTTTGGGGTTTGCCATAGGACCCAGGGGTAGGGGAAACATCATCAATATTCATTTTTTTGGAGGGGGATGGGAGGGAATAATGATAAAAACAAAAATACATGGGAAAAAAAACTTTTATGGAAAGAAAATTTTTAGACTACCTGACATCCTAAAAGTGACCTCACTAACCTTTTATGGAATTAATTTCTCCACCAATGACACCAGTGAGAGCCGACTCTATGGAGAAGTTATGGAGTTCCATTTGACAACGTCTGTGTGTGTGTGTGTGTGTGTGTGTGTGTGTGTGTGTGTGTGTGTGTGTGTGTGTGTGTGTGTGTGTGTGTGTGAGAGAGAGAGAGAGAGAGAGAGAGAGCGAGAGAGAGAGAGAGAGAGAGAGAGAGAGAGAGAGAGAGAGAGAGAGAGAGATATGGTTAACGACTGAATTGGCTGTTGGTGAGTTCTGGGTCATCTGCTGGTCCTGTTAGTTGTCAGAGTTCTGTGTTTTTGGTTAGTTTTTAGTCAGTCTTGGGTTAGAGCCTGTGACAGCCAGTAGTGTTAGCACCAGTCAGTAGTGTCATTATAGTCAGCTAAGTTGTGTTTTGTTTGTTGTTTAGTTATGTTTTGTTAGTTTGATATTGTTGCTTATGAGTTGTTGTGCTATGAGGTTTTTGTTGAGTTGTATGTGAGTTCCTGTTATTATTATGTGAGTTGTTATGGTTGAGGGTGGTTGTTGGTGTTGTTAGTGGGTGTGTGTTGCCTTTTTGTTTTGTTTTTTTGTGTTAGTGATTGTTTGTGCAGTGGTCTTTTGTTGTGGTTGTGTTCCTTGTTTGTTGTTGAGTTCCTTGTTGTTTGCTGTGTTGTTGAGTTGTGTTCCTTGTTTGTTGTTGTGTTGTTCAGTTGTAGGGTTGTGTTCCTTGGTTGTTTGCTGTGTTGTTGAGTTGTGGTTATGTTCCTTGGTTGTTGTGTGTTGTTGTGGTCTTGGTTGTTGAGTTGTAGTCCTAGGGTGTTGTGTTGTGGCTGGAATATCTGTGACCTCGACAGCACAGGATAGCCAGGAGTATGTGGAGTGGTGGGTAAAGTACATGTGTTTTGAGAGTTTTTTGTTTTTTGTATTTGTGTTTTTTTTGGTTTCTGTGTTAGGTAAGTCAATTGTCCTGCATATTCCGTAGTGTGAAGAAGGCAGTGTGACTGAGGGTGAGTTGGGCAGCTGGAGTGAGTAGGATTATGGGGGGGGATTTGCCCGCTTGTTTTCTTAAGCCACAACTCCCAAATGTCCACTCCCTTCCCTACCCAAAAGGGATGGTACCACCACGATTAGAGTGGCTCAAGTGTAAGCCAACCTGCTTCACAGGACAAAGCATTTCAGGAATACATTGATCCCCACTTTAGTCATAGTGGCAGGCAAACCAGACAGAATGCCGAGAGTCCTATCTCATAAAAACCTCCCCACCCCTGGAATCCGAGGGCCAATTTGGCACCGAGATAGTTCCTCATGCCAATAAAAAGATACTGACATTCCTATGGTCCGAACCGAGATAGTTCCGCATGCTAATAAAAAGATACTGACATTCCTATGGTCCGAACACTATCCGGTAATTGGCTAGACCACCACAGCTCCCACAATTGGTTTGAAAATAACTCCAATGGTATCCCTTCCCAGAAATCTAGACAGTGAAAGGAGGATGAGAGGTTGGATAGCAAGGTGGGAGACAGTTGCTAAAATTTGAAGGAGGTTGAAGTAATAATAGAAAAAGTATGAGAAAAATTTATAGTCAAACTAATAAAAAAATAATTCCTCAGTTCAAGAGCCCTCTTGCCCGTCACAAGGATTCAACACGGAAATGATATTCCGCGTTGAAGTCGAGTGACTCTGTCAAGGCATTCTCTCGTTAAGAGGGGATATGGTGGTAAGATAACGCCATAGCCTAAAGTTAAATGGAATCTCAATAAACAAACTCTTGTTAAAAGTGAGACAGTAATCTTAGTTACATGACCTGTTCAGATCTGTGTGTGTATGTGTGTGTGTGTTTTTACACTCCAACCATACTTAATGACTCCTCCAACTAAAAAAACCTCTAGAGCCGATTGGTGGAACTCTTTTCTACCAGAGAAAGAGCCCTTCCCCTATCCCACTAAGTAAACACTGTTACCATATAATTTTTTTTAAGTGTCTCAAGAAGGTGTAGCAGGTAGACTTGTTCGCAACTGTACCTTTGTGGTTAGTCCAAACAATTCCAGTATTATCAACTGGCATTAGAGACATGCATACTAGGCTGTAGGATAACACAGTTATGCAGCCGACTCCTCTCTGTCCTATCTTTGACTCCCAGCAAATGCTGGTACAGAATGCATCCACACCTAGGTTAAATGGTGGAGGCAGACCAAGATCAAACCTTGCCAATTTGAGCTTCGCTTTACCACTACACTACACCAGTAATGATAATCTAAAACTTTAAGCAGTGATTTCTTTACCTTTATATCAATAATACAATTGAAAAATATCATGGTCTGTACTTATGTTGACGCAAAGGACTGCCATTGCTTCTACCTCTTGTAATTCACTACCAAATATACTAATAAAGAAAACATATTACTGTAGGTCATACCTTAGCAAGGTCTTCTGGCAAAACATTTTTTGGTAGATGAATAGGTGGTATCACTTCCTTCATATTATCATCACTGTCTTTGCAGTCCATCATAGTCCTGTAAAGTAAAAATATACGTATGCTCAAAAAACTCTAACATTATGTCACAGACTTTAGGTACAGTAATTTGCATTTTGACCAAGTATACAAACCAAATGAGTATTGCTGGGCATAAGCTGAAATCAGTGATTAAACTGGTAACAAGGTAGATAACAGTTAGTAAGGGGAACCTAACCGCCCCACCCGCTCCTCACCAAGCACTTCTACCTTAAGCATCAGGAACTCAACAGGATTCTGAAAGGCCACAGTTTGTATACCTAGGAAAAGTATCAAATTTATAAGTACTTTGCATTTTTCCTTGGTATACAAACTGTAGCTTTCATAACTAGTGTTCCAGCACGTAGTGTGTTTTGGCTTTGTACTGACTAAATAAACAATATCACTGGCTACGCCTAGGGCTTCTGGCCTGACCTCTGCTGGCCTGCTTTGGCCACTGTAGTGTCTAGCCCGATTGCAAAAGTATCATGATCCACAAAACATAGAACAAAGAGTAAAGATGCTGCAACAAGAGAACCAGGCGTAGGCAAACCAGGTCCGAGTCAACCTGCTTTGTCAGCAAAGACCTCTCTGAGGGCATGTAGTATGTAACCCTTCTGACAAGGCAGAGGAAGAGAAGTATCTTCTCCAAGCAGTTTGCCCACAGCAAATTATCATGCCCAGAAACAAGATCAGTCACTTGGTGGTCAAGAACCCCTTGGTCAAGTACAGACCATGGCAGCCCCATGAAAGCCTTGGGTTCCTTCTTCAGACCCCAGCAGGATTCGAGGTGCGATGGACGATCCATAGACAGGGCCAAGATTGTTGTGGTGACAAATCAGTGGAATGATCTCTGCAAATGTCCTAAGCATCTCGGGTGTCAGCATCATGGAAGAGAGGACCGTCAAGTCCTTCCAGGGTGTGGTCCTTCCAATTCACTCTCCCTGCAAGAGGGAAAACCTTACCAGACCCAAGACCCATCCTGCACTGCTTGGAATTCCTCCTGTCTGTCTGACTCACGCCTTCTGGTAAAACCCAATGAGGTTGAGGGGACAGGTAAGGAGGATTGGGCACTCTCACCTGTCCTGCCAGTAGAACCAGCAAGAGAGGTGAGAGGCAAGATGTGCGCGGTCACCAAACCATGGTGGTGACTGTGGCATAGGTCTAGGAGAACCCTTTCACCTTGGAAAAGCATTGTCCTGAGGACAGCGGAAAGGTTCACACGAGCCAAACCAAATACGTACTACCCTGCCGAGCACCTGATTCAGATCAAGCACTTGACTTGACCAAGCTGGAACAATCACGCAAACACAATAGGGGGGCTGAGGAAAGTCGAACACATGGTTGGCTGGGGAAAACTTCCACTGGCCTCACGTGTCCCAGCCTTGTTCGCGGTCACTCTCTCTACCGAAGAAGACTGAGCAGTGAACCTCTGTGCTTCTCCATGTGTTGGGTTGGAAACTGAGACACCGGACCGGGCACCTGGCCGACCACTTTGCGCCTCGACACTTTCTCTCGCCCTGTACCCAAACTGGTACGGAGAGAGGTTTCTCCACACAAGTTTGGGATGTTCGAGACTTTGGGCTCAAACACTTGAAGTGTCTCAGTTAGACCGAGCACACAACACAGCACCAGTCTTCGAAGCAGACTTCATAAAATGGGTGATGAAGGCATGGACCAAAGTCTGCGCCCCCTCGGCTCTTAAAATGGCAGGCCTTAGCGAGGCCTGCGAATTGGTTCCCAAGCCTGAAGGCAGGGGAGAGACAATGAGAGAACCCTCTGCTTCTCTGTGGAGGAAGACAGCCCATTAGAAGCCCCCTTGTTGTAACCCAATAAGAATTAAAGCAACACTCAAGTATGTATAGGCAGATGGCGTTGGGTGAAAATATGTAAGGATGTGAAAATATGTAAGGATATTCAAACAAAAATTTGTAACACAAATTTATTCTTAAAAATAACTTACAACTAATAAATGGAATTTTGGCCGCTTTACATTTCACTTTAAAATCTCATATACACTCAAGCACACATTAATTTTTATGTAACTAGTGGTACCTCGAGATACGAAATTAATCCGTTCCGAGACGGCCTTCGTATCAAGAGTTTTTCGTATCTTGGAACACATTTAACATGTAAAATGGCTAATCCGTTCCAAGCCCTCCAAAAACACCCCAGTAAATTATATTTCCAGGCCTAAAACACATGTTCTTGGGTTACGACGGAAGAAATATGACTCCAAAAAGGCAAAATACTGTACATACTCGAGTATTATTCAACTGCATATAATGTTCAACCCCATTTTTACTGCATATATTAGGACTTTGGCATATGTCCCTTAGCAATAAGCCTAGCCTATGTTAGCAGTTGCTACTGTAGCCTAGTCTATGATTCTGACATCTAAACCTAAGAGCTAAAAGCTTAGAATATGCCAATAAAATGTATAAATAATCAGTATGTACTCATTTCAAATTATTAATAATTAATCATTAACTATAATACACAAGCAAACAAAAAACAAACCTTTCAATCGATTGTTTACATTCAGATCTTACCTGTCTTACGAGTATGGAACGAGCGCCAAGCAATCATTTTTCCTAGCACACAGTAAGCCATAAATTGTCATTAGTATGTATCTCTCTTCAACTAATGAAACCACCAAACAGTATAATAACCATTCATTTCTATTCTTTATTCTATCTTTACCTAACGGAGATACAGAGTTACTGACAGCTATAATGAAACATATGTACAGTAATACCTTGGGTTACAAATTTAATCCGTTCCAGAACCTGCTTCGTAACCTAAAAAATTCGTAACCTAAATGGATTTTCCCATAAGAATGTTATAAAAAGCAAATAATGCGTTCCACCCGACCATGAATGACCATTTCAATTCATATTTTTCCATTTATTTTTGTTCACTAAGGTTGAAAATTCGTGTAGGAATTACATAAAATTATAAAATTGAAGAATGAAATTAAATATAAACACTAGATATAATATGCATGCACAGTAAAACCTGAACTTTACCTTTGGCGAGTGTGGCTGCTGGCTTGACGGAGACGGGAGGAGGGGAAGGGTGAGGAGGAGAGGGTTAGGGCTTGGGGGGGAAATCTCCCTCCGTGAACACTTCTGGAAGACTTTCTGGTTCTTTCTCTAGAGAGCACCGTTCACTACGATCACTAATTTTACGCTTACGCGACACTGTGTCGTCTTTCATAATTTTGAAAAAATATTTTTCTATGGAGGCTTGCTTTTGCCTGTTCTTTAAAATTTTATAGAAATGACCCACCCCATTATCGATAAACAAATTTGTTGCACTCTTACAAGCCTTTTCGCAAATGATGCTCTCACTTACGTAATCTCCTGCCAGCTGCTTCTCGTTTATCCAAACCATGAGCAAATTTTCTACATCGTCGAGAATATAAGGCCATTGTTTCGTCAATACTGTGACACCTTTTGATGCTTTACTGGCTTTAATTTCTTCCTTTTTCTTCAAAATAGTGCAGATCATTGATTGCACCGCTTGAAGAATGCTGCAATGTCTTTCACACGCTCGCCTTTATCATGCATTTGGATAATTTCCTTCTTCATTTCGACTGTAATCATCTCCTTCTTTCTTATGCTTTCCTTCTTGCTGCTTGCCTTCGTCATCTTGGGAGCCATTGTCTTTAGTATTTGGGTAATAGTAATGTATAAGCACTGTCATGGAAAAACAACACGTGCGCAAATCACTAAGCAAATTTGAGAGCGTATCACGGACAGATGCGTTCAATCTTACCACCAGCGAGATAGTGAAAGAGTTATGGTTTAAAAAGGGTCAAGGGATGCGTGGGAGGAAGTCACGTGACCCTCGTTAAGTTTTGGCCGAAAAATGGCGTTCGGCCAATCCCCCTCATGATGTAAACAAAGCAAGGCGGTTAAGTTTTGGCCGAAAAAAATGCGTTCGCAGATCCCACGCTCATCCGATGTCCGATGTAAACAAAGCAGGCGGCCTCCCATGATGGAAATTCGCGCATTCGTATTCCAAGTGAAATTCGTATTCCAGAATGAGGGCGTCACTTCGTACGTTAAAAAATTTGTATACTAATCGGTTCGTAACCCAAAGTATTACTGTAATACGTATACGTAACGTAATAATAAAACAGAAGAAGAATTCTAAAAAATGCGTATTTGTTGGCAGTCTGATTTATTTTATATTTTATATCTAATTCACTTTTTTTTTATTAAATGTATTGCATGTACTCATTTCAAATAATTATTAAATAACCATTAACTATAACAAACAAACAAAAAAAAGCTTCCAAACGTCTGTTTACATCCAGCACTTATGAGTATCGAACGATCGCCAAGCAATCACTTTTACACAGTAAGCCATAAATTTTCACTCTCTCTCTTCAACTACTGAAACTACCAAACAGTATAATAACCATTCATTTCTATTCTTTATTCTATCTTTACCTAGTGTTTTTTTTTATTAAATATATTGCATGAATACTAAGTTTTTCAATTTACAGCAACCTTTTACCAATAGAATACTTAAAGCACAAGGGGTAGATGCTGACCAATAGGAGAGCAGGACCTTATGGGGTGACTAGCATCAGGAACCAATGGGAGAGTGGGAGGATGGTGGCGAGTTTACTCAGTTGGCGGCGCGGGAGTTTTAAAATTGTTCTCGGTGGTCCAGGCGAATCTCGGGACTTTATAGCAACAACCTTTCGTATCTTGAAAACATTTCGTATGTAGAGCAGTAAAATTTTTCATATTGGCTTTCGTAACTTGGATTTTTCGTAAGTTGAGCCTTTCGTATCTCGAGGTACTACTGTATGTACTTAATGTACAAAACTAAACCCATCAAAAATAACCCAATATGTACAGGCAGTTCCCGGTTATCAGGAAAGACTGTTCTGGGTGATCTGGTTTTATGCTGCTTGTCTAGTCCCTTAAAATCGGCGATTTAAGGCCCATAACAGGCAAAGTTCTGGTTATTGGCGTAAGGGCCTGACACCTTAAAAATGTTATTTTCATGATAAAATAAATTTTTGAACATACTCACCTGGTAGTTATATACAGTAAGTCCTCGGGTTACGCTGGTCTCGACTTACGATGTTTCGTGGTTACGAACGCGCCCCCATAAAAATATAAAAAATAATATTTTGCGTCGTTCCGTCTTACGCGGTTTAGCGTCGTAAGCAACGTAAACAAACGCGAACTAGTTCCAGGCGCATGGCGGAAGAATACGCTTTGTGGGGGAGAGGACGGCGTCGCTTCGCTACGCTCAGTCCTCGCCCATACGCCATTTTGGTTGTTTACACTGCCTCTCTCTCCCTCGTGTTGTATCGTTTTTGTAACTTTTTGCTCTTTGTTATGGCTCCCAAGCGCAAGGCGGACTCTTCTGATGGTAGTGCATCGAAGAAAAGAAAGGCCATCACCATGGAAATTAAAGTGGACATTATAAAGCGATCCGAGAAGGGAGAAACGCCAACAAACATTGGCCGCTCGCTTGGCCTTAGCCGTTCGACCGTTGCTACCATTATCAAAGATAAAGAGCGCATCGTTGAACATGTGAAAGGATCTGCTCCTATGAAAGCGACAGTGATAACTAAGCAGCGTAGTGGTCTAATAATTGAAATGGAAAGGTTATTGGTGCTTTGGTTGGAAGACCAAAATCAACGGCGTATCCCAGTCAGCCTTATGGTGATTCAGGAGAAGGCGAAAAGATTGTTTGAAGCATTGAAAAAAGAAAAGGGGGAGGGAAGTGAAAG
This sequence comes from Macrobrachium nipponense, assembly GCF_015104395.2. NCBI lineage: Eukaryota > Metazoa > Arthropoda > Malacostraca > Decapoda > Palaemonidae > Macrobrachium > Macrobrachium nipponense. The sequence continues at coordinate 34,776,357 of NC_087207.1, read as the reverse complement.
TGAAGAGTTTGTGGCTAGTAGGGGTTGGTTTATGCGATTTAAGGCTCGGGCCAATTACCATAACCTTAAATTGCAAGGTGAAGCTGCTAGTGGGGATGAGAAAGCAGCGAGTGAATTTCCTAAAGCGTTGTCTGAGATAATTAAGGAGGGGGGTTATTCTGCTCAGCAAGTGTTTAACGTAGACGAGACAGGTTTGTTTTGGAAACGTATGCCTAACCGCACTTACATCGCCAAGGAGGAGAAGTCAGCACCCGGTCATAAAGCCAGCAAGGAGAGGCTAACTTTACTTCTTGGGGGTAATGCTGCTGGCGACTTCAAACTGAAGCCCTTGTTGGTGTATCAGGCTGAAAATCCAAGGGCACTCAAGGGCATTTGGAAGGGTCAACTACCAGTAATTTGGAAGTCCAACAAGAAGGCATGGGTGACACTTGCAGTGTTTGAGGACTGGTTCGTAAACCATTTTGTTCCAAGTGTGGAGCGGTATTGCGCCTCCAAGGGTATCCCCTTTAAGGTGTTGCTAGTGCTGGACAATGCCCCTGGACACCCTGCCCAGCTCTGGGAGACTTCAACCCTAATGTCAAGGTGGTTTACCTTCCACCTAATACCACGGCCCTTTTACAGCCTATGGACCAAGGAGTGATTGCTTCGTTCAAGGCCTACTACCTACGAAGGACAATTGCTATGGCTTTACAGGCAACTGAAACCAAGAAGGACTTGACTCTGAAGGACTTTTGGAAATCCTACAACATCCTTGATGCTGTAAAGAACATTGCTAATTCCTGGGAGGAGGTTAAGCAAACAAACATGAATGGTGTCTGGAAGAAAATTTGTCCTCAATTTGTGAATGATTTCCATGGGTTTGAGGACACAGTTCAGCTAGTTGTCAAGAACGTTGTTGCCCTGAGTAAGGAAATCAATTTGGAGATGGAGGTTGATGATGTTACAGAGCTGCTGGAGTCTCATGGCGAGGAGTTATCTGCTGAGGACCTGATACAACTGGAGAAGCAGATAATAGAGGAAGAAGAAGAAGCACCCACCCCAGAGCCTAAGGCTTTCACAAGGCAGGACTTGATAAGAGGTTTTGCAGAGTTGCAGCAAGCGTTGTCAACTTTTGAGGCTCAGGATCCCACTTGGACAGGTTCACAAGGGTTTCCAGAGGCGTCATGGATTTGATGCAGTGTTACAAGGAGATCTTGATGAAAAGAGGTCGCTCTCTGTTCAGACTAACCTGGAGCAGTATTTTAAGAAGGTAGAGAGGCTTGCGGAGATCCTGTACCCTCTACCTCAGCTGCCTCTGCTAATCCAGCAACCTTCTGAATGTTCTGCTAACCCAGACTCACCTGCCCCAGTATCTCCAGCACCTTCTGTAGGTTCTGCCTCACCTAAAGACTCACCTGCCCCAAACATCTCCACTAGTAGTTCTGCCTCCCCCCCACCAAAGACTCACCGCCCCAACATCCCACATAGTATGTTCTGCCTCACCTCAAGAATCACCTGCCTCAGCACTTCCAGTACTTAGTATGTTCTGCACTCCCCAAGAATCATCGCCTCAGCATCTCCAGCAACTTCTGGAGGTTTCTTTTCTTTTTCTTCACTAACCTCCCCCAGTCTCTCCAGCACCGCAGCTTCCTCTCCAGTGTGCAAGCCAATCAAACTAATAAAGGTAAGGAATTGTTCTCTCGTTGTTATTGATAGGTATTTACATTAAATCATGTGGTATTTTTCAATGTTCCGACTTACGCTGAAAATCGTGTTACGATGCATCGTAAGAACGGATCAACGTCGTAACTCAAGGACCCCCTGTATATAGCTTACGTCCCTGACATCACGGCAGAATTTCAAAACTCGCGGCAATCGCCGATTGGGTAGTCAGGTGCACCACCTGTGCGCCTTCTACCCAGGTACGTAGAACCGTTCCAACTATTCCTCAGATCTTCCATGCCCATAGTCTCTAGAGGGGAGGAGGGTAGGAATTTAATTATATATAACTACCAGGTGAGTATGTTCAAAAATTTATTTTATCATGAAAATAACATTTTCAAACATCTAACTCACCTGGTAGTTATATATATAGCTGATTAACACCTTTGGTGGAGGGTCAGAGACAGCTATCATCGTTGGAATTGACATAAGTGTTAATAAAAACAAACTTACGGGTTCGTACCTGTTAAGGAAGCTGACTTTAATGATATCCTGCCTCATTGTGTCTGCTTTCCTTATGAGGTCCAGTGATCCACCCAGGGGGCTGAGGACCTCTTGGAGACTGTAAACCGGTCAAACCTCTATGTGACTAGACTCCCTACAATACTCTTGTTCCGGGCGCTACTAAGGAACAAGTTGATCACCTGACTAAAGATCAATGATTGTGGAAGACTGCATCCAGTCTCCACAAACAACCATAACTTTTCAATAGTTCCAAGATAAGAAAAAAAGAGTATTGGATAATGGGTTTTAAGGGGTAGACCCTTTTCCCACTACTGAAAGAGCTGCTACAAACGGACCCAGTGTGTAGCAGTCCTCATACAAAGTTTGCACTTGCGTAAGATAGTGCGACGCAAAAACTGACTTGCTCCTCCAGAATGTTGCGTCCAGGATATTCTGAAGGGATCTATTTTGTTTAAATGCTAACGAGGTAGCTACGGCTCTAACCTCGTGAGTCTTAACTTTAAGTAGCTTCAGTACATGCTGAATGCGCTTCCCTAATTAATTGCCTTATAAAAAAGGATAGCGCATTCTTCGACATTTGCAGAGGGGGCTTCTTGACCGAATACCAAAGCCCTTCTGAAGTGCCACGTAATTGTCTCGTGCTCTCCAAGTAATGCCTCAGAGACCTTACCGGACAAAGAACTCTCTCTGCTTCCTCACCCGTGAGATCCGAGAGGTTCGGAATTTCGAATGACTTGGGCCAGGGTTGAGAAGGGCATTCGTTTTTGGCTAGGAATCCCAACTGTAGCGAGCAGATGGCTTTGCCCTGTCTGAAACCTACAGTTTTGCTGAAGGCATGGATTTCACTGACCCTCTTTGCTGTTGCTAGGCTAATCAGGAAGAGAGTTTTCATGGTGAGGTCCTTAAAGGATGTTTCCTGTAAGGGTTCGAACCTGTCACTCATGAGAAACTTGAGGACTACATCCAAATTCCAAGATGTTGAGGATTGTATTCTTTCCTTAGTTGTCTCGAAGGATCTAAGAAGATCCTGTAGATCCTTATAATCAGATAGATTAAGGTTTCTATGCCTGAAGACAGCTGCTAGCATGCTCCTATAACCCTTGATAGTAGAAGCAGAAAAGTTACGTCTCTTCTTGAGGTATAGCAGAAAATCTGCTATCTGAGTCACAGAGGTACTGGAAGAGGAAATAGAGTTGTCCCTGCACCATCCTCTAAAAGTCTCCCACTTGGATTGGTATACCTTAATGGTTGAAGACCTCCTTGCTCTTGCAATTGCACTAGCTGCCTCCCTCGAAAATCCTCTAGCTCTTGTGAGTTTTTCGATAGTCTGAAGGCAGTTAGCTGAAGAGCTTGGAGGTTTTGGTGATACCTTTCCAAGTGGGGCTGTTTGAGTAGATCTACTCTTAACGGAAGGCTTCTTGGGGTGTCCACCATCCATTCCAGTACCTCTGTGAACCATTCTCTTGTCGGCCAGAAGGGTGCCACTAGAGTCATCCTGGTTCCTTCGTGAGCCACAAACTTTTGCAACACTCTGTTTACTACTTTGAATGGGAGAAAGGCGTACACGTCTAGATGTGTCTAATTCAGAAGGAACGCATCTATGTGGATTGCTTTGGGGTCTGGGACTGGAGAACAGTAAGTCTCCATCCGTCTTGTCTGCGCTGTTGCGAAGAGATCTATGCAAGGGCGCCCCCAGATTCGCCATAGACTCTTGCAAACTTCCTGATCGAGAGTCCATTCTGTTGTCAAGACTTGATATTTCTGCTCAGGATGTCTGCTCTCACATTCTTTTCTCCCTGAATGAAGCGTGTTACCAGAATCACGTTTTTTCCTTTCGTCCAGAGGAGCAGTTCTCTTGCTGCTCTGTACAGAGACTCTGAGTGTGTCCCGCCTTATTTGCTGATGTAGGCCAACGCCGTTGTGTCGTCGGAGTTGACCTGTACCACTTTGTTCCGGCCTACGCTCTCTAATTCCTTGAGAGCTAGGAAAACTGCAGTCAATTCTTTCAGATTGATGTGGAACTTTTCTTGCGAGACTTCTAACTTCCCCAGTGTTGCTCCCCAGCCCGAGTCCGAGGCGTCGGGATCGTTCCACCACTGTAGATAGTGTTTCATGTCGTTCGAAATGGGAATACACATTGACTCTAGTGTCTTCTTCTTGTCCCAATGCTAATTTAGATGAAACTGCAGAGGGCGTAGGTTCAGTCTTCCCAAGGAGACAAACTGTTCTAGCGAGGAAAGGGTCCCCAGGAGACTCATCCATTCCCTCGCAGAGCACTTCTGTTTCTTTAGGAAGTTTCTTATTTTCTCTAAAGCTTGTTCCGTTCTCAATGTGGACGGAAAAGCCCGAAAAACCTGACTCTGAATCCTCATCCCCAAGTACAAGATTTCCTGGGATGGGATCAGTTGGGATTTTTGGTGGTTTATCAGAAGACCTAGGTCTTCTGATAATCGAATTGTTTTCTGAAGATTCTCCAGACAGTCGGCGTAGGAATGGGCTCTGAGGAGCCAATCGTCCAGATACAATGAGGCTCTGATGCGTTTCTTGTGTAGCATTGCTGCTACGTTGCTCATAAGTTTTGTGAAAATTTGAGGTGCGGTATTTAGACCGAAACAAAGAGCTCGGAATTGACATGTTTCTGTCTTGTAAACAAATCTTAGATACTTTCTGGAGTTCGGGTGGATCGGGACGTGAAAATAAGCATCCTGGAGATCCAACGAAACCACCCAGTCGTCTCGTCTGACTGCAGCAAGACCTGATTTCGTTGTCTCCATAGTGAATTTTGTTTTCTTCACGAAAAGATTCAGGGAACTCACGTCCAAAATCGGTCTCCATCCGCCCGAGTTCTTGGGGACCAGGAATAATAGATTGTAAAACCCCGGAGATTCCAGGTTCCGAACTCTTTCTATTGCCTCCTTCTGAAGCAGCATAGAAACCTCTTGTTGTATCGCTAGAGTCTTGGACTCCTCTCTGTACTTGGCTGACAGATCGATCGGTCTTTCTGTTAAGGGGTTTTTTTTTCCAGAAAGGGATCTTGTATCCTTCTTTGAGAAGCTGAATAGACCAAGGATCTGCTCCCTTTTTCTCCCATGTTTGCCAGAAATTTTTGAGTCTGGCTCCTACCACTGTCTGAAGAAGATCTTTGTCAGACTTTATTACTTCCTCCTCTGAAGCCTCTTTTCTTAAGAGTTTTTTGTAATGGGTCTTGCATTCCCTCTCCTGAGGGATCTACCTCGAAAGGGCCGAGAACTATGTGGTAGAGGAGTGGTTTCTTTGAGTTTCTGTCCTGCAAAACTTGACGGAACAACTCTCCTTGCTGCTTTAGTCATCAGATCTTGTGTCGCTTTTTGGGTCAGAGCTGAGGATACTTCTTTTACCAAACTATGCGGAAAAAGATGAGTCGAAAGGGGAGCGAAAAGCAGTTCCGCTCTCTGAGTGAGCGTTACTCCACTCGAAAGAAACTAACAAATTTGGGCCCTTTTCTTTAAGATCCCAGCTGAGAAAAGGGCTGCTAGCTCGTTCGACCCGTCTCGATGCGCTTTGTCAATGCATGACATAAGGTGAACGAGTTCTTCCGTTTTGGTAGACTTCAAGTTTTCAATTATCTTCCCCAACGAACCCAGAGTCCAGTCTAGGAAGTTAAAGACTTCGAAGGCTCTAAAAATCCCTTTGAGGAGGTGGTCCATTTCTGTGGGAGACCAAAACACTTTCGTCTTCCCCATGGCCGTCCGACGAGAAGAGTCCACAAGACTAGAGAAGTCCCCATGGGAAGAAGCTGGAACTCCCAAACCTAGGACTTCTCCAGTGTCGTACCAGATGCTGGATCTGGAAGCTAATCTGGTCGGAGGAAATGAGAAAGCTGTTTTTCCCTGGTCTTTCTTAGAGTCCATCCATTCCTTCATTAATTTCAAGGCTCTTTTCGAAGAACGCGATAATAACATCTTCGTAAAGTCGGATTCTTTAGAAGCCTTCCCTAGAGTGAACTCTGAAGGTGGGGAACGAGGGGCAGCTGGCACAAAACTTTCTGGAAAAAGTTCCGCAAAAACTTTCATAAGCCTTTTAAGATCTGCTGAAGGTTGTAGATCTGTTTGATTGTCTTCCTCGGAAACGACTTGCATCTGATCAAAAGGAGAATGGGGGATGTCTTCATTCCTTTCCTTCTGATTGAGACAATAACTGTATTTAGCGATGTCATGTTTCGTTTGTGCATCCAAAATGAAATCTTGATGATCGACATGCTTTCCAGTTTCTTGATGCCTGGAGTCTTATCGTCCAGTACCTTGATGCCTGGCGTCCTGTCTCATGACGTTTTTCGTCTGTAGTTCTTGCTTCAAGACTTTTGTTTAGTCGGCGTTTCTTGCTTCCAAGACTTTTTTCGTTCCTGGGTGTCTTGCTTCAAGGACTTTTTTCGTCCTGGCGTCTTGCTTCAAGACGCTTTTACGTCCTGGCGTCTTGCTTCAAGACGTTTTTTCGTCTGTCGGTCTTGCTTCAAGACTTTTTCGTCTGCGTCTTGCTTCAAGACTTGTTTCGCGGTCTTGCTTCAAGATTTTTTCCGTCCGTCTGGCGTCTTGCTTCAAGACCTGTCGTCATCGTCGTGTGCTTTTAAGACTTTTTTCGTCCTGGCGTTTAACAGTAAGAGTAGCAGGTTGATATGACTGCATAAGAGAGGAGAGTTTCTGCTTAAAATCTTGCAGTACGGAAAACTGCGGAGCTTCTTGCTGCTGGGGACAGACTAGAGAAGCTGCAAAGTCAATCTCTCTCTCTTCATTCTGTTCTTCTTGAGATGAAAGGCCTGAAGAATGCCAATCCGAAGGAGGAGCAGGAGCATGCACTGAAGGCATCCAATCGTCCGATGCTTCCTTTACTCCTACCAAAGACGACGGCCGCCTGTGCAGCATTTTGCGTCTTATATTGGTAGGAGAGCAAACATCGGAGACGAAAGGGGAGCGATCAGGAGTTGCAGCACGCACCGGAAGTCTCCCTTCGTCCAATCCTTCCTTACTTCCTGCCAAAGACGACGGCCGCCTGTGCGACATCTTGCGTCTTGATTTGGCAGGAGAGCAAGCATCGGAATCGAAAGAGAAACGATCCGGAGTTGCAGTTTGCACCGAAGGTTTCCCCCTTTCCAATATTTCCTTGCCTCCTACCAAAGACGATGGCCGCCTGTGCGACATCTTACGTCTTAATTTGGTAGGAGAGCAAATATCGGAACTTGAAGGGAAGCGCTCCGGGCTGCTCCAATGACTACATCCTGGACGCTCTTGACGTTTTTCGTCCTGGCGTCCAGTATCAAGACGCTCGGCGTCCTGGTATTTTCTTTTAATGGGTCTGGATTTCGAAGTCTGACGCCAGCCCCGTCTGGGTACTGCGTCGTCAGACCACGAAGAAAACACTTTAACCTCGCCTTTCCTATAGCGAGGGTGAGCATCCTGGGGATCGTCTACAGGTACACTCGAGGGGACGACCGCTCGGGAGCTAAAACCTCTCGCCTCCCTTCGTTGGTCGACTTTCCTTCTCACAGGGGTTGGTTAGCTTGGAAGAGGTCTAGGACTAGAAGCACGACAAGTCCGAGCAGCCGCACCCTCCACTGCACTTGCACTAATTTCACTATTCACTTTAATCTCTCTCATATTAGACCATAATTTATCCGTCTTGTGCCAGGGATTCTACCCGTTGACCAAGGGCTTGAATGGCCATCATCATGTCCTGTAATGATGGACTTTTACCTGTTTCTGAAACTGGATTTGGTAATGATACAACAGGAGGAGGCTCAATAGGATTATCAAGGGATAGAGAACTATCTATTCCTTAACTGTCTATGGAGGAGCAAGACAAGGTCTTCTTCGCTCTCCTTATCCTATCCTTCTCCAATCTGTGCACATAGCGGTAATATTCAATCCATTCAGTCTCGGGCAATCCCACACATTCATTACATCTATCACCTATCTCACAAACTTTTCCTCTGCATTTACTACAAATAGAATGAGGATATAAAGAGGATTTAGCAAGTCTAGTCTTGCAACCTTTCACACACATTCTCAAACTTGAAGCAGAATCAGTCATGATGAGAAATCAAAAAGAGAGATAAAAAACAAGCAAAGGTCAAACCAACAATATCGAAATGAAAGTCAAGAAAAATCCAAAATCAAAATCCAATTCAAGCGAAAGCCAAAGCCAAAGTGTACTTCACCAAATAATACTGCAAAAGACACGGGCTAGCGAGCGAAATTCCAACGATGTCACCGTAGCGGCGGCAGGGAAGATCTGAGGAATAGTTGGAACGGTTCTACGTACCTGGGTAGAGGGCGCACAGGTGGTGCACCTGACTACCCAAACGGCGATTGCCGCGAGTTTTGAAATTCTGCCGTGACGTCAGGGACGTAAGCTATATATATAACTACCAGGTGAGTTAGATGTTTGAAAAGTAGCTTTCACGCTTTGATGGGTCAGTTGTGGACCCCCAAGTTGCTGCCCCCCTCATCGCAGATATCTAAGCCATGGTTTCGCTCACGGCGGAAGGGGATATTGCTAAGGACGTCACAGGAGAAGTTGCGGCCCTCAATTTGGACCTAGAGCCCATGACTGTGAACGTCATGGGCAACGGTAAGGGTGTAGTTGAGGCAGATTCTGTAGGGGCTCAAGGGCTTTCCTTGAGTGCTTCTCCTTCTCCTTCTCCTATTCCTTCCACTTCTACCTCTTTCCGGGGCTTCACGGAGAAGCAAAGGTCGGTTCGACCCAAAACTTCCTCCGTGATCCCCAAAGTAAAGTCTTCTACAGGCTTTAAGCCTGTGTCGAAGTCCTTGCCGAAGAAGTCGGCTCCTTCCTCTATCCCTAACTAAGCCCTCGGCTCACCATCCCGGGGCGGATAAGACAAAGGTAGCGTCTTCTTCGTCTTCGAAATCCCCTAAACACAGGTCTCGGAAGGAGAAGGAGAAGGCCCCCTCCTTCGACCCCGAAGCTTTCTCCACCAACATTCTGGAGAGGGTGGGAGACGTTGTCGGGAACCTGGTGAGCGCTAGGTTCCAGGAAATGTTCTCCCAGCTGTCAAGCTCGGTTAAGGCCTCGAGTCAGTCGATCCAATCCCTGGCGGAGATCATGACAGCCCAAGAGAATGCTATGACGGGCATTCGGGATTCGATTACGGCAGGACATTCGCAGTCCGGTCAGGTAGTTTTACCTTCCGTCATGCCAGACTCATCAAAACTTCCTACCTTCAAGCCTAACAACCCTTGGAGGATCGCAGCATATCCTCCCTTTGTGGAAGGTATGCTCTCAATCGAAGGCATTGGAACTCGGAGGCTTGAGGACTTCGAGTTCCACCCCAAGGACCTTCAACCTCCGTTTATGGGCTACGTCCGGCTAACAGACGCAGCCATGATGAGAGAGGATAAAGTCCCAAAGGAGACTGTTATCCTCCCTCGCGAACAGGCGCAGCAGGCTTGGCTAAGGAGTTTGGATGAGTGGGAGTGTGAGAACACTAGCCTCACCACCTTCAAAAGCCCTTTCACTATCTTCACCATGGTGGAAGGCACTCCGCTCCCACTTACCTTTAAGGTAGTGGAAGCAACTTACCAGGCAGCTCTGAAGGATGAGCCTATGCCCCAGCTCCATGAAACGGAGCCGACCTCTCTTCTGATCCCCGGATCAGAGAACTACTTTGAAGGTGCAGCACCCACGTTCACTGTAGGAAAGTTAAAACCAGACTGCGCCACAACGCTATTCAGCGAGAGGTTCCCCAGACTGTCCGAGTCGTTTATCCAGATGGAGTACGACGCCCAGACTAGACTTAGTAGGTCGCTTACCTCCTTGACGATGGCAGAGATGACGGCTCTTGTTTACGAACAAGAGCCATTGTTTAAAGTCATGGCAAAGTCGCTTCTGCATACAATGCAGTGCGACTTCTATGACTTTGTCGTCACAAGGAGGAACTGCAGGAAGCATGTTCTGGTGGAGGCCACGATCCGCCATGAACCAAATAGGCTTATCGCTTCCTCTATTTGGGAGACAGACCTCTTCCCTGCTCCGGTAGTGGCTGAGGTTCTACACAAAGCCTCCAAGGTCAATCAGAGCCTCAAGGTCAGGTGGGGTCTCGTGACCAAACGGAAGAATGAATCTTCCAGACCCAACCCCAGATTGGAGAAGAAGCCTAGGAAGTTCCAGTCCTTCCAGGCTCCACAACAGGCTCTGGTTCAGGCAGTGCAGGTACTTTAGGTACCACAACACTCCTCGTCAAAAGCACATCCGCAACAACAGTAAGTGCTTTTGACACAACCACCGCAACAGCCCCAGCCATCAACCTCCTTCGCTGTCTCGCCGGCCTATAACACGGCTTTTGGGGCCCAGTCCTTTCAGCCATTTAATAGGTTCGCCAGAGGCAGTCGGGCCAGGGGTGCCTCTCGCCAAAGAGGATCCGGCAGGGCCACCAACAGGGGCAGAGGTTTCCAGGGAGCACGTGGAGGTCGCCCCTCGGCAAACCAACAATGAGCGTCCCTAGGTAGGAGGGAGGCTATACCTCTTCCGCCAATGGTGGGGGTTCAGCCCTTGGCCTCAGAGCATAGTAACCAAAGGTCTGGGCTGGAGCTGGCTAGAAGGCCCTCCTCCACCCAACAATTTCTACCAAAATCCAACAGCGGAATTGATAGAGTATACCCAGGGTCTTCTTCTCAAAGGAGTAGTATCAAGGGTCAACAACTTAAAATTTCAAGGACGCTTGTTCAGCGTGCCAAAGAAAGACTCAGGAAAGCGAAGAATCATCCTAGACTTGTCCCATCTAAACTTATTCATTCCTTGCGACAAGTTCAGGATGCTGACCGTTTCGCAGGTACGGACCTTACTTCCCCGTGGGGCCGTCACAACCTCTATAGATCTTACAGATGCCTACTATCATATTCCAATAGCCAGACACTTCCGCCCGTTCCTAGGCTTCAAGCTAGGAAACAGAGCTTATTCCTTCAAGGTAATGCCATTCGGGCTCAACATCCCCCCCAGGATTTACACGAAACTTTATCTGGACGATTGGCTCATATGGGCAAGGACCCCCAAGGAATGTCAGAAAGCAACGGTCAAAGTAATCAAATTCCTGGAACACTTAGGGTTTCAAATAAACAAAACCAATTCCAGACTAACACCGGAATCTCGATTCCAGTGGTTAGGTCTACAATGGAACTTGGGTTTGCATACTCTGTCAATCCCGCCATTGAAAAGCAAAGAAATAGCCAACTCCCCAAGGCAATTTCTCAAGCAACGTCAAACCTCCCGGAGGAGCCAGGAGAGGATCTTAGGCTCACTCCAATTTGCCTCAGTCAAGGACATTCTTCTAAAAGCCAGACTGAAGGATATAAACAGGGTCTGGCGTTGAAGAGCAAACCGCAGTTCCCGGGACAAGCTAGCCTCTATCCCGGCGATCTTACGGAAACGTCTCCGCCCATGGACAGAGGTAAAGAACCTATCAAGGGCAGTACCCCTTCAATTTCCCCAACCGTCATTAGTGATCCATACGGACGCTTCACTAAGCGGGTGGGGGAGGGTACTTGCAGTACAAAAAGGTCCAGGGAACCTGGTCCCTACCATTCCGCCAGCTATATACCAATGTACTGGAAGCCATGGCAGTGTTTCTTACTCTGAAAAGGCTTCGTCCACACAAGAAATCTCATGTCAAGCTGGTCCTAGACAGCGCAGTTGTAGTCCACTGCATAAACAGGGGCGGATCCAAATCAAGTCACCTGAATCATGTCCTAATAGCCATATTTTCTCTGGCAGACAGGAACAAATGGCACCTGTCACCCACCCACTTAGCGGGGGTAAGGAACGTGGTAACAGATGCTCTGTCACGCTCCGCCCCGCTAGAATCGGAGTAGACCCTCGACAAGGAGTCATTCAAATGGATCTGTCAAAAAGTCCCGCGGCTTCAGGTAGATCTCTTCACCACAGAGCCGAATCACAGACTTCCTTGCTATGTGGCACCCAACCTGGACCCTCTGGCTTATGCCATGGACGCTATGGCCCTAGATTGGAATGTGTGGGAAAAGATTTATGTTTCCCCCAGTGAATCTTCTTCTGAAAGTCCTGAACAAACTCAGGTCGTTCAAAGGCCGGGTGGCTCTAGTAGCTCCCAATTGGCCCAAAAGCAATTGGTTCCCCCTACTTCTAAAATTGGGACTCCGGCCCCTACAAATTCCCAATCCCAAACTGACCCAGTTAGTGCAAACAAGGACTGTGTCCGCTTCCTCAAGGATTCAGAAAGCCCTAACTTTATGGATTTCATGAAGTTTGCAGCTCGCAGGAATGCTAACATTGATCCCCAAAATATTACATTTTTGGAGTCAGATAAAAGGGAATCCACCTTACGTCAATATGACTCAGCCGTTAAGAAACTGGCTATGTTTCTTATGGGCTCAAACACACAGATTATGACCACGAATTTAGCCATATCCTTCTTCAGAACATTGTTCGAGAAAGGTCTTGCAGCAAGCACAATTACTACTACCAAATCGGCTCTTAAAAAGATCTTCCAGTTTGGTTTTGGTATAGATTAACAGATTCTTACTTTTCCTCTATACTGAAAGCTTGTGCAAGACTTAGACCCTCCGAGAGACCTAAGTCAGTTTCTTGGTTTTTGAATGACGTTCTTAAGTTGACCTCAGAAATAAATAATGAATCATGTGATTATATAGCCCTCCTGAGAAAAACTTGATTCTTGCTAAGTTTAGCCTCAGGAGCTAGAATTTCAGAACTGTTGGCTCTTTAGAAGGAACCAGGCCACATTGAATTCCTTCCCTCAGGAGAGGTGCTTCTCTCTCCAGGTCCTCAATTTTTGGCCAAAAATGAAGAACAACAAGATAGGTGGGCCCCATGGAAAATCCTACCACTTCCACAGGACAAGTCCCTATGTCCTGTCAACTCCTTAAGAGCTTACCTGAGTAGGACGATCTTAAGATCTTCAGGTCTATTATTCATCAGGGAAAAGGGTGGTACGATCTCCTTAAAAAGTATCAGACAACAAATTCTCTATTTTATTAAGCAAGCCAACCCGGAATCCTTTCCCAGGCTCATGATGTGAGGGCAGTTGCCACATCCATCAACTATTTTCAACACATGAATTTTGACGATCTTAAGAAATACACAGGCTGGAAATCTCCGACAGTTTTTAAGCACCACTACTTAAAAGTCTTTAGAAGCCCTTAAATTTTCAGCAGTGGCAGCGGGAAACACAGTTTCCCCTGACACTGCTTAGCATACTTATCAACCTTTCTCTGTAGCCTTCCCTTCTACCTGCCTTACTTGCACCCTTGCTTAGCTAGGTCGCCTCTATTGTACATATTGCCTTGGATGTAGTTGTTCATACATCGTTTGCTTTGCATTAGGGCTCAGTTCCTTTGCTTGTTTTGTATAATTGTCAACTTATTTGTTTCTGTAGCAGCGTACATGTTTACCATTAAGTAGCTTTAAGGTTGTTAATCTAAGTAGCTTTAAGGTGGTTAAAACGTATGGTTTTACCTTTCATGAACTTTTGCACCATTTTGTATCTTTAAGTTGTACATTATACCAACTAATTTTACTTGTGTTTATTTTACCTGCTATTTCAATGTTTTGTGCAGTCTTCCAAGCTTGGTGGAGCCAAATTCTCTGGCACTATTTCACGGAGCGACACAGGCTGAGCACAGAAAAGGGATTTTGACGGTGGAAAAATCTATATCTGGGCAAGGACCTGTGTTGCCCAGTGAAATCCCACCCTCTTATTTTGTATTCCTCACCCTGCTTGGCCCAAGCTTGGGTGTTATCTTCAGGAATGACGTCAGAGGCGCTCACTGTAGTAGTAGAGGGTAGCAGGGCTTTAGTTCTGCTCCTCTGTAGTTGAGGTTTTGGCAGAGGAAGAAGCTAAATGGCAAGGGACCTCTGGTAGTGGTATCCACTTGCTCTTTATCTATATCAACACCTTTTATTAAAAGGTGAGCCAGCATTTATCTTGGCACTATAGTTTCTCTTTTTCTCTGGTATGAATAGCAATATTTATACCTAGAAATAGTATCAAAGGAACCTATTTTCACTGGGCGACACAGGTCCTTGCCCAGAAATAGATTTTTCCTCCATCAAAATCCCTTTTTTGAAATCATATTTCTTCTGTCAGATCGGTGTATGTAACCCTGGAAATAATTTCTGATGAATATAATTTCTTCTGTCAGATCGGCGTCGTAACCCTGGAACATGCGTTGTAAACCTGGAAATAATTTTTGATGAATATAATTGAAAAGCGTTGTAACCTTGGAACGTCGCAAGCCAGGGACTGCCTGTATGTATTACAAATATATATTCAAAATAATAAAAGAACAATCCCACCAGGAATTCGTGATTAACGGCTTGTTAGCAAGAGCTCACAAACATACGTCTTCCTTGGAAGATGGCCGAAAGCAAAAGAGGAGTGTTTATATCAGGGCAGGTGGGCCTACCGGACGGTAGTTACTACCTAACAACCTTGTTCCAGCCTCTGCTGAAAGTAATTCTTAATGTAAAGGACCAAGGGTTTTTTATATCGTGTAGGAATTATGACTTTTCTATTGTGTTTAGGTTGCTTGTTACGAATTTACTGTTAATTTATGTCAGTTCTGTAATTTACCTCAGAATTGATTATGCTGACCATCCTGGAACGCTATCTCATATGTGCAGTGTTACAGGGGGACATCTGGGAAAAAGTGGATTTAAACACAGTTCATAACCTTATTTTGGTGTTTAACTAATTATCTAAATATCAAGTGCACTGAAGTCCAGAAAACTCACTAGGTTTCCTCCGCACAAGTGCCAATGGCCGCCAGTGTTTTACCATTGTTGTAAAGAAACTGTACTAGCGTCCATTGGTACAAAATTTTTGCGTATGCCAAGTAGTGTTACACTAACACCGTTAAACAAGCTCTGGAAAGGTAGTGGCCAATTGCAGCAAAGGGTGCATCGTTATTTGATGGGATATGCCACAATGGATTCAAAACTGCCTTGAAAACACAGGGTAAATGACCATGCAGCGACATAGCAGCCACCCAGGTATTTCTATATAAGCATTCCGCATCGTTCGTCCCACAGAATACGAAAGCCACAAGGAATTAGGGCGTCAAATGTATTTCGCCATGTTTAGTACAAGCCCCTGGGGGTTAATTACAGTCATCCGAATAAATATTACTTAAAATTCTTGTTCAGGAGGTTTGCTTGTTTGTTTGTATGGTGCTTTTACATTGCATGGAACCACTGGTTATTCAGTAACGGGACCAACGGCTTTACGTGACTTCCGAACCACGGTGAGAGAGAACTTCTATTACCATTATTCAGGAGGTAAAACTGCATAGAAAAACCGCAAGTGCCAAAGTCTACCGCCACCCATCCCGAAATGCAGCCAGCTACCCAAAAAAGTACTTTAATTCACTGCCATGAGCATCAGTCTAGAGTTATCGCCTATCCTGGCAGCACACCGAGGCCTCTACATTCCTCTCAAAGTGTTTTCTCCTAAATTACCAAATAATGGCATAGGCTAATTCAATTACTTTTTTGGAGGGTGGCAGCATTCCAAGAGAGGAGGCTGCTATGTCGCCGTTTGGTCATTTACCCTATACTATTACAAAGACTTCATAAGCTTTTTACTACAGTTCATATGGCAGTTTCCTACTAGGTAAAACACCACAGCAGGCCAACCCTCATCATGGTGGACGGGTCTTATTCACTCGATATTTAATTGGTGAAACAAGAATACAATTGAAACTCTAAGAATACCATTTAAAAGACTGAAGTTTCGTCAACATAATGTGATATATGAAAGCCCCATACGAACTAAAATAAGCATGTGAGCTCTTCGTAAAATATGTTTTCAAGGGCAGTTTTGAAATCCAATATGGCGGCTACGTTTTGCATGGAAGGTTCTGATGAGTGACAGCCACCATCTTTCCCCCGCCTTCCCAGCACTCATGTGAACAATGTTAGCGTATATATGTAACGTTTATAGATCTTACTCAAGATTGCAGTTGTAATCAGCACAATACAACTACATTTTGTTGCCTATATTAGTGAAAGTATGAAACTTGTTATTCCCGGGGTTATGGTTTGAACTGAATTCATTCTTACCTTGTAATCAGCGGTTTTTATCCTTACTGCCATCGCAACTGAAACTCCACAGTGCTTATTTGATTGTTATTATACACATTTTGGTCTCAGTTCACTCCACATTGCACTTTAAACCCGTTGTTGTTGCTGGTTCCTAAGTGCGCGCGCCACAAACACAGTTACGAACAGCAGACGACGAAACTGCAAAGTTTTATTCCCTAAATTGTTTACTTTACTCGTTATTTAGTTTAAATTTACTTTGTTATTTAAAAATTTTAATTTAATTCATGTATATTATCCCTTTTTTGCAACCAAATTACCCTGAAAAATTACAGATTATTTCTAAAGTAGATACAATCAAATTTTTCTAACGTTTTCGTACATCTGGCTGCCGAAAACCATAGAGGAAGGATTACAGATAAGTGCAAAGAGGAACGACTACGGAGAAGTGAATTATATACATATTTTTTTTTTTTTGCTTTTTTTGTTTTTGCTAGCACTTTTCATAGATTTCAGTCTATATTAGTATTTTGAATTTCTTTAATAACCGTATGCCAGAAATAAATGTAACCTTTAATGTTTGCATGCTAAGAATGGCAAAATCATCGCTGCCACATTAGTGGAGGCTTCACACATATGCTGTTTCATTATTATATACAGTTTCCATGAATTCTAGTTGTCATAGTAATGCAATAATGATAAAATTGCTTTAATATTTATGTATATATACTTCCAATACATAGCCTAATTTCACCAATTTCAACGTGTGTGTAGTCTTATACCCAGTTTGGAGGGTCAACACATACCGAATGGCAACAGAGAGAGAGAGAGAGAGAGAGAGAGAGAGAGAGAGAGAGAGAGAGAGAGAGAGAGAGAAAGGAAGGCGAAGGAACGAAGGAAAGGGGTGGTGGTGGAGGGGGGGGGGAGGGTAGGTGGAGCTTTATACGCGTGTTCGTATCCATTTCTGCATAATGGAGTTTTTGTCTCTTGGTACAAGGACAAGTGTCGTTATTCTTTACGATTAGTGATTCACGATACCCTTATAAATTACGGCACTGGGTGTAATGCACTATAGCAAAATCTCGTTCTGATACGAGTGTTCGTTACAGATATAGGTATTGCCCAAAAACGTGCATGCACTGTCTCTGAAACCCATAGTAGGTATGCTGCTTAGTTGTCAATCAAGTTTTTTGTAATCAAGTATTTTTTACAAGCTAGCTATTGAATAAATTTGTATTTTTCTCAATCAAAACATATGCCCCTCAATGCTAACTTTCCTCTTTTAACGACTTTTTGGTCATTGCAAATTCAGCCCCATAATTTCTTATGGTGCGAAAACAGAGGCGCATCAACCGAAAACGATTGCGTCACACTACGGCGATAATCCGGCAGTAAAACATCTTCATATATCCAAAAAGTAAATAATGAAGATATATATGCGCATTACGATTATACCAATTACATGAAGAGCTGATAATCTGCATGAATAACTGGTAAACTGTTCTGCAAGAAAGTTGAGTAAAGCAATTATTTACAATAGGTATGAAAGTAAAGATGTCGTGACGTCATAATACAGGACTTAAAAGAACGTTCTAATTCCAAAAAATAATTACTTAAATTTGAGTCAGAATCGAGTTACTTTTCCAATAACGAATATTTTCAAATTAATCATCATAAATATGACAATTTGTCCAAAATTGCATTTTTCCTAACTATACAAACCTGAGGTCCTTTTACAATAGGAAGGTACTAGCGGCAGCTGGATAGGTCGTAAGCTTTCGAACAAGGGGTTCGGTAGTTAACTGCTTGTCCGACAGGCGCGCGCGCGACTGGGAGGTAAACAAATCACTTTTGCTTTTGGCCCAAGCAAAAACTGCAGAGTGAGGGGTGGCATGAGGTGGGACTATGTGTAAAAGGACCTCAGGTTTGTATAGTTAGGAAAAATGCAATTTTGGACAAATTGTCATTTGTTCCGACACGGCATACAAACCTTCGGTCCTTTTACAATAGGACGACTCACTTCTTGGTGGGATGAATCCGAGTCTTTTGTGAACAGACTGGTGTTCGCCCAACCTTGGAATGCCTCCCTGGTCGTAAGAGCAAGGGAGGGATCCAAGCCTCTGTCCGATTGATCGGGGTGTGCACCGCAGGATCAATGGTCAGACCTCTGGACCGAGTACTAAGAGAGAGGCAAGCGTATCTCTTCGTACCAGCACTGTAAGAACTTGTTCCTGTACAGGAGCAAATATAAAGTCATGGGTTTGTCACTTGTTGGCATCCACTTCCCCCCCCTTGTAGGAGGAAGTGGTGGATATTCTGCTCCTATCCCTAGTGAAAGGGATAGGATGGGGCTCTGTCATATAGCTCACCTGCATCTCGTCCTCATCCAGCGTAGTGACGACCGTGGCCCTCTGCCCACAGGTAGAGGAGGAGGAAAAGATGGGAAGAGAAAGCCAGTCACTCACTCATTCACACATCCATCCGCACAGTCACACCAGGACTCGATGCTGTTCAGCCTGCGAGGGTCTAGGTTAGCTACACAACTTGTTGAGCAGCCACCACGGGTCCCAAGGAAAAGGTATCCAAGGACCTGTGGGCAATATCCCGAAGGTAGAAGGAGGTGAAGGTAGTCTGGTTGGACCAGACACCTGCCTTCAGGACCTGCGCCACAGAG
The DNA here is from genome assembly GCF_015104395.2 of Macrobrachium nipponense. Taxonomy (NCBI): domain Eukaryota; kingdom Metazoa; phylum Arthropoda; class Malacostraca; order Decapoda; family Palaemonidae; genus Macrobrachium; species Macrobrachium nipponense. Next base: position 34,757,438 of record NC_087207.1, on the reverse strand, counting down.
AAGTTCTTATGAAACGCCAACGAGGGGCCAATACTTCTGACTTCGTGAGCTCTCGGACGGGACGTACGGATGCCGTCACTACCATCAGCCTCATACGCCCTCCTAATGACCTCACGCAGCCAGAACGAAAGTGTGTTCTAGGATACTTCTTTCTTGGTTACCCCGGTGCTAACGAAGAGGCGTCGACACTCAGGCCTGAGGTGTCGAGTTTTCTTCAGATAGCGCCGTAGCGCCCTCACAGGACAAAGCAGCATCTCATCCGCATCATTATCGGTGAAGTCCATTAGGGAGGGAATCGTGAGATAATGGTGAAGTCCATTAGGGAGGGAATCGTGAAAGACTCGAACCTGTCGTCAGGGACCGAAGGTTTCTGAGTCTTCACAACGAAGTTCGGGACGAAATCGAGCGTCACAGATCCCCATCCCCTGGAGTGTCATACATCGAAGGAAAGACCATGAAGTTCCCCTACTCTCTTCGCCGATGCCAGGGCCAGCAAGAAGAGGGTCTTGAGGGTCAGATCCCTGTCTGACGACTCGGAGTGGCTCAAAGGGTCTTCGAGTCAAACTCCTAAGGACGAGAGTCACATCCCACGCAGGGGGCCTGAGTTCCCTGGGTGGGCAAGGAGATCTCGAACGAGTTCGAGATATCCAATCCCCTCAGTTTCAGGACAAGTGCCAGGGCGGCTCTGTATCCTTTGACTGTGGGGACTGAGAGGAGCTTCTCTCGGCGAAGAAAAACGAGGAAATCCCCTACCTGCTGAAGAGTGGCTCTGAGAGGAGATATACCCCGTCTACGACACCAACCACAGAAGACGGCCCACTTCCCCTGGTACACAGCTGCAGAGGACTGACGGACGTTTCCAGCCATCTCTGTTGCTGCGCTACGAGAAAAGCCTCTCGTTCGCAAGAGATGGTGGATTACAGCCAGCCGTGAAGTCGTAGGGACCGGACTGCTTGGTGGTACCGCTCGACGTGTGGCTGGGCGAGAAGGTTGTGCCAAGGGGGAATCTCTCTCGGTTCTTCTGCGAGAAGAGCCAGCAGGTCCGGATACCAAATGGCCTGTGGCCATTTGGGAGCCACCAGGATCATCCTGAGATTCGGGGTGACCAGTGCTCGACTGATCACCTTGCGAATCAGGCTGAACGGGGGAAAGGCGTAGACGAAGAGGTTGTCCCACGGGTGTTGAAGAGCGTCCTCTGCAGCTGCCCATGGGTCCGGCACAGCTGAAAAGAAAACCTGAAGTTTTCTGTTGTGCCGGGTGGCGAACAGATCCACGACTGGTCGCCCCCACAGGTCGAAGAGCCTTTCCGCCACGTCCTGGTGTAGAGACCACTTGGTCCCTATCACCTGATCCCGACGGCTGAGCTCGTCTGCTACTACATTCCTCTTCCTTGGAATGTAGCGTGCCGACAGCTCTATTGAGTGAGCCTCGGCCCACTCGTGCACCTGCCGAGTCAACTGGTACAATGGGAGACACACTAGGCCCCCCTGTTTGTTGACGTAAGCCACCACCGTGGTGTTGTCGCACATCAACACCACTGAGTGTCCCACCAAGCGGTCCTGAAACTCTTGGAGCGTGAGAAACGCTGCCTTGAGTTCCAGTACATTGATGTGAAGGTGCTTGTCGTTCTCGTCCCACACTCCCGAAGTCAGCAACTCCTCCAGGTGTGCGCCCCACCAATCGGTCGATGCGTCTGAGAACAGCTGCATCTCCGGGGGGGGAGAGCGCAGAGGCACTCCCTTTAAGAGGTTCCTGTCGTCCAGCCACCAGGCTAGGTCCTGCCTCACCTCCGGTGTCAGAGAGACTGGAAAGCTTGGGGGATCCGTTGCCTGTGACCAACTCTCCTTTGGCCTCCACTGAAGAGACCGCAGGTGAAGACGCCCGTGAGGGACTAACTTCTCGAGTGACGACAGGTGTCCGATCACGACTTGCCATCGCTGAGCTACCTGTTCCTGCCGAGACAGGAACTGGTTGGCTGCCTCCCTGAATCTGCTGATCCGCGAGTCTGCGGGGAAGACTCGCCCTGCTACCGTGTCGATCAGCATACCCAGGTACTTCATCCTCTGCTTGGGCTCGAGATCGGACTTCTCGAAGTTCACAACGATCCCCAGATCGCGACAGAACTCGAGTAGCCGATCCCTGTCCTGTAGCAACTGCGAGCGGGAGCTCGCCAGGACTAACCAATCGTCGAGATACCTCATCAGACGTATCCCTTGCGAATGGGCCCAAGCAGACACCAGAGTGAACACTCGCGTGAACACCTGTGGGGCGGTTGAGAGACCAAAGCAAAGTGCCCTGAATTGGTACACCGTCCCGTCGAGGATGAAGCGGAGGTACTTTCTGGAGGACTGATGAATGGGTATTTGGAAATACGCATCCTTCAAGTCCACTGAAAGCATGAAATCGTTCTCCCTGATGGAGTCGAGCACGGAGCGTGCCGTCTCCATCGTGAACCGGGTCTGGCGAACAAACCGGTTCAGGGGAGAGAGATCTATCACCGGGCGCCAGCCCCCCGTAGACTTTTCCACCAGGAAGAGTCGACTGTAGAAGCCCGGTGACTGATCCGTGACGATCTCTACAGCTCGTTTGCTCAGCATGGTCTTGATCTCCTGTCTCAATGCTACGTCCTTCGAAGATCCTGGAACGTACGACTGCTGTTGGACCGGGTTGGAGGTGAGGGGTGGCCGAGATTCGAAGGGTAATAGATATCCCTCCCGAAGGACATCTACTATCCAGGTCTCGGCGCTGTGGCACTGCCAAGTTGCCCAATGGCTGGCCAGGCACCCCCCCACTTCCGGCAGCAGGTGAGGGGGAACGCCGTCCCTAGCGTTTCCCCCCTTTCTTCGACTTCTTCCCAGAACATCCTCGCGAGAAGGAGGGCTGGGAGAAGGGCTGGTTACGGCCCCCCTTTGCCGAAGTCGAAGAAGACAGAGTCTTTCCACGGGGCTTCGACGCGACTACCGTCTTAGCCACCGTGGAAGCGCCAGCCGAGCTCTTTGGCTTGGCCGCAGTTCGAGGCTGCCCAGAAGCCTTCGAAACTGCCTGGTGTACCAGACGGTCACTGTCATCATTGCGCCGTCTGTCCACCGCAGCGTCCACCATCTCTCCTGGGAAGAGAGACGTGGAACTCCGTAACGGTCCATTGCGAAGTCCCAATGCCGCTTCACGCCCAGCCGCCCTGGAAACTCGAGTAAGGACAGCGTCCCTACGTCGGAGAACCAGGTTGGCCCACAGGTTTACCGTCTGGCGGGCAAGAAAGGAGATGGGTCTTCCCCCAGACTGGCAAAGTCTCCTAAAGGCCGAGTCATCTTCGGGAGAAATTCCCCCGGAGTTGGCTGCGACCTTAGATACTGTGAGGGACCACAGATCTATCCAGGAGACGGCCTGGAAAGCTGCCATGGCAGTGGATTCCAGGCCGAGAGCCTCTTGCTGCGAGAACCATAGGTTCTCTGACAGGAGCTGCTGCAGAGACACACCCGGCGTTAGCCTGGCTAACTCCGGGTTCACCTGTTTGGGCGGCATTGGGTCTTCGGACGGCACGTAGAAACGCAGCTGTCGCAGTAGAGGAGGCGGAAGTAGCTTGCTCGACCTGCCAGACTTGAGAGAACCGTCTTGTCCGGAGACAAGACTCTACCTGGTCCAGCATTGAGTCGGCAAGCTCCGATCGCGGCAGTCCCACCGTCGGTCTGGGTTCCCTCTTCGGGCCCCAGAACGACTCGAGCCGGGACGTGGGCTCGGAAGGTGGGAGCGGCGATCCTTCCCCGAGGTCGTTGTGCTGACGAATCAGCGCAATTACCTCGGCAAAGTTCCTCTGAATCTCAGGAGTGACTGCATCCTGAGGAGTAGGACCATCCAGTCCCTCGAACAGGAGCAACTCCCGAGACCCTCCCCCCTCGAGGGGGGGAACAGCGACAGACCCCTCTCGGTCTCCTCCAGCCACTTGCGCATACGACCTGGCCGGTCCGAGAACCGTGCCTGGTACGTAGGGCGTCGTGGTGGGATCATGAGGGGCGCACCCCTCACGATCACTCCTCAATACCTCGCTCCTCCCGGTGTAGCCCGAGGAGGTTGAAGGTATGGGAGAGGCAGACCTGACGCTCCCTCCTCGCTCGCTGGCAGAACCAGCGGGCTTGGAGGGCTGCAGGCGATCGCCAACCCGCGGTGGCGATCGAGCTGCAGGCCTGGTCGAGCCGTCTCGCTGTGGAGAACGGCTGGACTGAGCACAGCGGCCCCGGTCTCGCGTGTCAGAAGAGCTGGTGCTGGTGGCCGTACCCGATCGCTCTCTGTGAGAGCGACGGTCAGGCGACCGGCGAGCTCCACTGTCACGGTGAGACCGGTGCATATCCTCACGGCACGTCACGTCGCTGGTACCAGCCGTGGCTGGCGCCGGCGAACGGGGGGACCTCTTCCCAGCCCCAGGAACAGACACAGGAACGGCGGCGGTAGTCGGCAACATCACGTCAGTAAACAGCGGCTGGGCAGGTACGGCAGGCTGTACAGGCAGACCAGGTGGACAGACCAGCGGCACAGACATCCTAGGTACTGGTGGGAGGTCCAGGGGCGAGCTCTTCGGGCACACGAAGTCCGGTCGAGGCAGCACGGCAAACCCAGGTGGCGGCATCACACTCCCCCGTGGTACGGCAATCGGCCCCTGCACCGATGGAGTTGGTGTGACAGACAGACACCGCGTGCGGGGTATACACCAGATGAGGAGGTGAAGCATAGCCAGGGGTTGACAGGGTCATGGTAGTGGTTGTCACCGTAGCGTGCGTGACCGCAACAGAGCCAGCAAGATGGTAGAGCAGCCCCTGGACACTCGGCACGCCCTGCAGACCCAACGATGCCCACACCTGTCCGAGGTCGTCCTTCGCAGCAACAGCACCTGAGGAAGCAAAGGTCGGGTGATTAGTTAGGATTCCTCTACCCGTCCGTGCGATGTTAGATAACGAATCGGATAGAGGACCCAGAGTACAACTCAACGTCGGGGTATCTCGCGCCCTCCTCCACACTCGACAGATCGGGTGAGGAGAAGGACCTAGAAACCCCCCCCGCAGGGGAAGGCGCCAAACGTGGGAGCTGAGCAGGCGGCAGGAAAGAAGACGAAGTGTCCGTAACCAAAGGAGTCGCGGGAGAGCTCTCCGACGACTCCTTTGTAGGCCTTCGCTTCTTCCTACCTTTGTACAAGCCCCACTGCGCCTCCGACCAAGACATACACACTTCACAGGGCTCGGTGCGGGTACATTCGCGGCCCCGACACCGAGCGCACAAAATATGGGGATCAATTTCTGGGAAGGAGCGGAACTTACCGCATTTACGCCCTTCGGTACCCGGACACAATCTCCGGAGGGTAGCGGGGCGTGGAGACTCCATAATTGATCAGAATCAAATAAATGATGATGAAATAAGAATGATTGTACTTACAATGATTCACACTAACACGAAACACAACCATACAACCAAGGAAAGCAAACGACAAGAAGCGGGCAGAGAGCGTAGAACACACACGTCCACTCGCTGTGAGGCCGAAAGCAAAAGTGGTTTGTTTACCTCCCAGTCGCGCGCGCGCCTGTCGGACAAGCAGTTAACTACCGAACCCCTTGTTCGAAAGCTTACGACCTATCCAGCTGCCGCTAGTACCTTCCTATTGTAAAAGGACCAAAGGTTTGTATGCCGTGTCGGAACAAATGTAAAATATTGATGTTTTACTATTTATTTAAAAAATGATCGAAGTGCACTCTTCGTCGTCGTCTTCTACAAAACAGTTGTTTACTCGGTGAGGAAAAGTTTTCCGTTTGTTGTGATAAAAGTGCCCCAGCATCTGTGGGCACAAGTGGTTTGCGGATTTATCACAGGAAATGGTTAGTTTATTGACACAAGCGACTCCGTAAACATCGAGATGGCGTCAATCTTCTAAATACCTCGAGTTGTAAGTAAAAATGTTGAACACGTTTTGGTGAGATTTGCACTACGTTTGAGACCGTTTTCAGTACCCTCTGTTTAAATCTTAAAATTTGGCCTTAATTTTTAACTTTGGAGAAAATACTTACTTCGAAAGGAGAGTAGAGGTCTTTAGCTCCGTTTCTCACCAACAACAACTGATGCCCATCTCCGGTGTCAGGACGCGTTATGTACTTTTTCGGAGGGTGGCAAGCGTTGATTGTAGGTGGCCTGTTTGGCCTGCCGTGGAGTTTTACCCTAGGTAGTAGGTATCTCCTTTTGTTAATGAAACTTCAATCTTTTGAAAGGTTTGCTGGTAATTCTAAGCCCTCATTCCATGGTAAAGTAGACTATGGCAGTTGACATTTTCCTACGTTATTTTACTTACTGAACAAGAATTTAAAGTAAAATTTATTCGGACGACTGTAATTAACCTCCAGGGGCCAGTACTAAACACGGCGAAATACACTGGACGCCCCAATCCCTAGTGGATGTCGTATCCACGGTTACATTTCTTGCAGGAGGGATTGGGGCATCCAATGTACCTTTTTCGCCATGTTTAGTACTGGCCCCTGGGGGTTTATTACAGTCGTCCGAATAAATATTACTAGCTACTTTAAATTCTTGTTCAAGTAAAATAGGGCTAATGTAGGAAAACGTCAACTGCCATAGTCTACTTTACCGAGGAATGAGGTCTTATAATTACCGGTTTGCTTAAAGAATATTTGGTAAAATTACAGTTTCAACCATTATGGGAAAACTGGAATAAAAATATATTTGTTGCATCAGAAATAATGTAGTTCCAACGGATTTAACATTTATTTTGACTGCAAACCATCCGATTTAGAGATTTACTATGTAATTTGAGTTAAAAAAAAAAGTGTTTTTCCAGAAAAAGGTAAATGTCCAGGAGAAGGCCGCACCCGTTTTTCAAGTATTAACGACGAAAAACGACGAAAAACGGCAAAAAACGACCAGATTGGTGTTGCACATCGCATAGAAACATGAGGAAATGATTAAAAAAGAAACTAAGAGTTACTCCTACACACAAAATCTAAGCATAAACCTACTACTTCAATTATGGGGGATCCCAGTGGGAAGCGGGGTTTTTGGGTGGGGGAGGAGGAGAAAAGTGATTTTCGGGGCACTACCGAACCTAATACACCCACCTAACCTTACCTAGGGCCCTGTACCCCTACCTAGGCCTAGCGGGGGGGCTCCGCCCCCCCTGCGACCCCCCCTTAAGGCCACAGTGATTTTTGGGGCACTACCGAACCTAATACAACCACCTAACCTTACCTAGGGCCCTGTACCCCTACCTAGGCCTAGCGGGGGGGGCTCCGCCCCCCCTGCGACCCCCCCTTAAGGCCACTACCTAACATCCATCAAACCAAATCCAAAGTGATGGTACTGCTGTATACATCGTTAGCTATACTACCACCATTATAATATACTCTATAAATTAATGAAGCTTACCTTAAACTGTTGGTTGATGAAGATGTGCTGCTGCTTTGAGGAAAACGTGAAGCCATTGCAAGGTTCCCTGACATGCAACTTAAAGTAGGAAGTGGCCAGGTACCCGACGACCACATTGCACTGCAAACAATCGGTAGGAAATCGAAGGTCTGTCAAAATTAATGCCAGAAGGGCCAGCCACTGCCTCTGCCATAGCTACAGGAAGACAAAATGCCGTTTTTTGCCTTACTATTCGAGTATTCAGTCAAACAAGGATACCAGTGGACACTAGACAGGTAACTTTTTTACTCCGCTGAAATGCTAGTGAAACTTAGTTTTTGACTAAAGTCGTTCGTAATTGGTTATGAAACCCATGACGTCATAACGATGTCACACCTCTCAGCCAATAATGAGTAACTGGAACTGCTTTTGTTTGCGTAAGAAAGTAAGTTAGAGGGCTCATTAAAAGTAAACATTACCGTAGAGGAAACACCTCACCCGACTTAGGAAAAATTCGAGGTAAAAATGACAATTTGTCGAAAATTGCATTTTTCCTAACTATACAAACCTGAGGTCCTTTAACAATAGGAAGTAGCTAGCGGCAGCTGGAACGGTCGTAAGCTTCGAACAAGGGGAGAACGGTAGTTAACTGCTTGTCCGATCGTCGCGCGCCGCGCGGACTGGGAGGTAAACAAATCACTTTTGCTTTTGGCCCATGCAAAATACGCAGAGTGAGGGGTGGCATGAGGAGGGACTTTATGTTAAAGGACCTCAGGTTTGTATAGTTAGGAAAAATGCAATTTTCGACAAATTGTCATTTGTTCCGATACGTAATACAAACCCTCGGTCCTTTAACAATAGGAAGACTCACTTCTTGGTGGGAGGAATCTGAGTCTTTTTGATGAACAGACTGGTGTTCGTCCATCCCTGGAATGCCTCCCTGGTCGTAAGAGCGAGGGAGGGATCCAAGCCTCTGTCCGATTGATCGGGGTGTGCACCGCAGGATCAATGGTCAGACCTCTGGGCCGAGTACTAAGAGAGAGGCAAGCGTATCTCTTCGTACCAGCATTGTAAGAACTTTTTCCTTTACATGAGCAAATGTAAAGTAATGGGTTTGTCTCATGTTGGCATCCACTTCTCCCCCTTGTTGGAGAAAGTGGTGGATATTTACTCCTATCTCTAGTTAAAGAGATAGGATGGAGCTCTGTTGAATAGCTTACCTGCATCTGACTCCTTTCCAGCAAGGTAACGACCGTATCCCTCTGCCCACAGGTAGAGGTAGAAAAAGATGGTGAAGAGAAGCCAGTCACTCTCTCATTCACGCATTCATTCTCCCAGTCATACCAGGAATCGATGCTGTTCTGCCTGCTCGGGTGCTGGGTAAGCTTACACAACGTGTTGAGCAGCCACCACAGGTCCCAAGGAAAAAGTATCCAAGGACTTGTGGGCAATATCCCGAAGGTAGAAGGACGTGAAGGTGGTCTGGTTGGCCCAGACACCTGCCTTCAGGACCTGCGCCACGGAGAAGTTCTTACGGAACGCTAAGGAGGGTCCGATACCTCTGACTTCGTGGGCTCTCGGACGGAGCGTACGGATGTCGTCGCTACCATCAGCTTCGTACGCTCTCCTGATCACCTCACGCAGCCAGAAAGAAAGCGTGTTCTTGGAGACTTCTTTCTTGGTGACCCCAGTGCTAACGAAGAGGCGTCGACACTCAGCCTGAGATGTCGAGTTCTCTTCAGATAGCGCCGTAGCGCCCTCACAGGACAAAGCAGCATCTCATCCGCATCGTTATCGGTGAAGTCCAGGAGGGAGGGGATCGTGAAAGACTCGAACCTGTCGTCAGGGATCGACGGATTCTGAGTCTTAGCTACGAAGTTCGGGACGAAATCGAGCGTCACAGATCCCAGCCTCTGGTATGTTTAACATCATAAGAAAGGCCATGTAGTTCCCCTACTCTCTTCGCCGATGCCAGGGCCAGCAAGAAGAGGGTCTTGAGGGTCAGATCCCTGTCTGACGACTCTCGGAGTGGCTCGCAAGGTCTTCGATCAAACTCCTAAGTTACGAGAGTCACATCCCACGCAGGGGCCTGAGTTCCCTGGGTGGGCAAGACCTTTCGAAGCTCCTCATTAGCAAGGATATCTCGAACGAATTCGAGATGTCCAGTCCCCTCAGTTTTAGGACGAGAGCCAGGGCGGCTCTATATCCCTTAACTGTGGGTACTGAGAGGAGCTTCTCTCGGCGAAGAAACACGAGGAAATCCGCTACCTGCTGAAGAGTGGCTCTGAGAGGAGACAGACCCTGTCTACGACACCAACCACAGAAGACGGCCCACTTCCCCTGGTACACAGCTGCAGAGGACTGTCTGACGTGTCCAGCCATCTCTGTTGCTGCGCTACGAGAAAAGCCTCTCGTTCGCAAGAGATGGTGGATAACAGCCAGCCGTGAAGTTGAAGGGACTGGACTGCGTGGTGGTACCGTTCTACGTGTGGCTGGGCTAGGAGGTTGTGCCAGGTGGGTAGTTCTCTCGGTGCGTCCGCAAGAAGAGCCAGCAGGTCCGGATACCAAACGGCTTGAGGTCGTTTGGGAGCCACCAGGATCATTCTGAGATTGGGATGACCAGCGCTCGACTGATCACTTTCCGAATCAGACAGAAGGGAGGAAAGGCGTAAGCGAAGAGGTTGTCCCAGGGGTGTTGGAGAGCGTCCTCTGCAGCTGCCCATGGGTCCGGCACAGCTGAAAAGAAAACCTGAAGTTTTCTGTTGTGCCGGGTGGGAAACAGGTCTACGACCGGTCGCCCCCACAGGTTGAAGAGCCTTTCCGCCACATCTTGGTGTAGAGACCATTCGGTCCTTATCACCTGATCCCGACGGCTGAGCTTGTCTGCTACTACATTCCTCTTGCCTGGAATGTAGCGTGCTGACAGCTCTATCGAGTGAGCCGTGGCCCACTCGTGCACCTGCACTGTCAACTGATGGAGCGGAAGAGACACTAGCCCCCCCTGCTTGTTGACATATGCCACTACTGTGGTGTTGTCGCACAACACCACTGAGTGTCCCACCAAGCGGTCCCGAAACTCTTGGAGAGCGTTGAACGCCGCCTTGAGTTCCAGGACATTGATGTGAAGGTGCTTTTCGTGATGGTCCCACACACCTGCAGTCAGCAACTCCTCCAGGTGTGCGCCCCATCCCTCGGTCGATGCGTCTGAGAACAGAAGCATCTCCGGGGGGGGAGTGCGTATAGGCACTCCTCTTAAGAGGTTCTTGTCGTCGAGCCACCAGGCTAGGTCCTGCCTCACCTTGTCCGTGATAGCCACGGGAAAGTAAGGAGGATCCCTGGCCTGGGACCAACTCTCCCTTAGCCTCCACTGGAGAGACCGTAGGTGAAGACGCCCGTGATGGGGATAACTTCTCGAGTGACGACAGATGGCCGATCACGACTTGCCATTGCTGTGCTGCCTGTTCCTGCCGCGACAGGAACCGGCCGGCTGCCGACCCTGGAATTTGCTGATACGCAAGTCTGCGGGAAAGACTTGCCCTGCTACCGTATCTATCAGCATACCCAGGTACTTCATCTTCTGCTTGGGTTCGAGATCGGACTTCTCGTAGTTTATCACGATCCCCAGATCGCGACAAAACTTGAGGAGTCGATCTCTGTCCTGTAGCAACTGCGAGCGGGAGCTCGCCAGGACCAGCCAATCGTCGAGATACCTCAGAAGACGTATCCCGTTCGAATGGGCCCAAGCCGACACCAGAGTGAACACTCGCGTGAACACCTGTGGGGCGGTTGAGAGACCGAAACAAAGTGCCCTGAATTGGTACACCGTCCCGTCGAAGATGAAGCGGAGGTACTTTCTGGAGGACTGATGGATGGGTATTTGAAAATACGCGTCCTTCAGGTCCACTGAAAGCATGAAATCGTTCCCCCTGATCGAGTCGAGCACTGAGCGTGCCGACTCCATCGTGAACCGCGTCGTGCGAACGAAGCGGTTCAGGGGAGAGAGGTCTATCACCGGGCGCCAGCCCCCCGATGCCTTCTCCACTAGGAAGAGGCGGCTGTAAAAGCCCGGTGACTGGTCCTCCACGATTTCTACAGCTCGTTTCGCCAGCATGGTCTTGATCTCCTGTCGAAGAGCGTTGTCCTTTGCTGATCCCCGGACATAGGTCTGTAGATGGACCGGTTTGGAGATGAGGGGGGGCCGAGACTCGAAGGGTAGTAGATATCCCTCCCGAAGGACTCTACTATCCAGTTCTCGGCGCCGTAGCGCTGCCAAGTCGCCCAATGGCTCGCCAGGCACCCCCCCCACTTCCGGCAGCAGGTGAGGGGGAACGCCGTCCCTAGCGTTTCCCTCCTCGTTTCGACTTCTTTCCAGCACCTCCTCGGGGAAAGGAGGGCTGGGAGGAGGGCTGGTTGCGGCCTCCTCTCGCAGAAGTCGAAACAACTGGAGTCTTCACACGGGGTTTGGACGGTGCAACCGTCTTCGCCGCCGTGGAAGCGCTAGCCAAGCTCTTTGGTTTGGCCGCAGTTACTCGAGATTGCCCAGAAACCTTCGAGACTGCCTGGTGGACTAAGCGGTCACTCTCGTCAGTGCGCCGCCGTTCCACCGCAGCGTCCACCATCTCTCCAGGAAAGAGAGCTGGGGAACTCCTAAGAGGTCCATTTCGTAGCCCGAGTGCCGCCTCACGCCCAGCCCCCTTGGTCACTCGGGTAAGGACTGCGTCCCTACGTCGAAGAACCAAGTTGGCCCACAGGTTAGCAGTCTGATGGGCGAGGTAAGAGATTGCTCTTCCTCCAGACTGGCACAGTCTCCTAAAAGAAGCGTCGTCTTCGAGAGCAGAACTCCGAGCCGGCCGGCCGCTACTTTGGATATTGTGAGGGACCACAAATCCAACCAGGAAACTGCCTGGAATGCTGCCATAGCGGTAGATTCCAGGGCAAGTGCCTCCTGCTGCGAGAACCATAGGTTCTCCGACAGGAGCTGCTGCAGGGACACACCTGGAGTCAGCCTCGCTAACTCCGGGTTAACCTGTTTCGGCAGTATCGGGTCTTCCGATGGCACGTAGAATCGCCTCTGCCGCTGTAGAGGAGGAGGAAGCAGCTTAGAGGACCGTCCGGATTTTAGCGAGTCCTCCCGTCCTGAGACGAGATTCTCCACCTGATCCAGGACTGAGTCCGCAAGCTCTGATCGTGGCAACCCCATCGTCATTTTGGGCTCCCTCTTGGGACCCCAAAATGACTCGAGCCGGGACGTGGCTCTGCTGGTGGTAGCGGCGATCCTTCCGCGAGGTCATTATGCAGACGCATCAGCTTAATGACCTCTGCGAAGTTCCTCTGTATCTCGGGCGTCACAGCGTCTTGTGGAGTAGGAGCCGTCCAGTCCCTCCAGCAAGAGCATATCCCTCGATACTCCTCCTTCAGAAGGAGGAACAGCGACAGACCCCTGACGGTTCGCCTCCAACTACTTGCGCGTACGTCCTGGTCGGTCCTAAGACCGTGCCTGAGCCGTACGGCGTCATAGCCGGGTCACGAGCGGCGCACCTCTCGTGATCGCTCCTTGGTACCTCGCTCCTCCCGGTATAGCCCGAGGAGGTTGAAGGTACGGGAGAGGCAGACCTGACGCTCCCCCCTCGCTCGCTGGCAGGACCAGCGTGCGTGGAGGGCTGCTGCTGATCGTCAACCCGCGGTGACGGTCGAGCAGTAGGCCTAGCGTCGCCGCTCGCCTGGGGCGATTGGCTCGGCTGAGAACGTCGAGACCGATCTCTAGCGTCATGGCGAGCTGCCGCTGGTCACCGTCTCCGCCCGGTCCCATCGGGAGCGGCGGACGGGTGACCTGCTAGGCTCCCTTTCGCGTCGAGACCGGCCAGCGTCCTCTCGGCGCGTCAAACCGCTGGTACCAGCCGTGGCTGGTACCGGCGGCCGTGGGGACTCCTTCCTCGCCTCAACCCGTGGCCGGTCAGCGACCGTCACGTCAGCCCGAGCAGCCAGTTGGTCGCTGCGAGAGCGTCCACTGGCCTGGCGAGAGTCGTGTGCACGACTCTCGCCAGTCTTCTGCTCCGCGCCGCTGTCTTGACGGCGAGCGAGCTCGGACGTCAAAACTTTGGCTGGACGGTCCTCTTTGGAAGAGCGTCCACTCGGTGCTTCTCGCGAACGAGAAGCGGCCGAGACGGAACCTGGTTTAGCGGCAGAACCGCTAGCACCAGGTGAGGACGCACCAGCGAGGCTGATGCACCTCTGGTCCCCGTCGACTTCTTCTTTGCAGAAGAAGCGACGGGCCCTGTACCCGAAGGAACAGGAGGACCAGCAGAAGAGCTCCCCAACTCGCCTGAGCGAGCCGGGCCCTTAGAAGATCCCGAAGGAGTCTTCTTAGGGGGGGAGGAGGCAGCCTTCTTCTTCTTCGGCTGTTTAGCCTTAGAAGTCGAAGGGGAAGGAGAGGCAGCAGACGACGAAGAAGACGATGAAGACGACGACGACACCTTCTTCCTCTTCCTCTTCTTCTTCGCCAGGCTCCGCAGGACAAACGTCAGGTCTTCCATCCAGGAGGGAGCCGGGGCAGTTGCCGAAGCAACAGGGCCCGACTGCACCTGTCCGGAAAGACCTGAGACTGTTACAGCAACACCAGCAGCAGGAACAACAGGAACAGGTCCGGGAACAGCAGGAACGGCAGGAACATCTGAAATGGAATGTGCAGGCCTATCTGAAAAGGAAAGAGTAGCTGGAACGGCAACAGGTACGGCAGGCACGGCAGGTACCACGGGAGAGCCAGGCGTCCTGTCGACAGTCACCGTCATCCGTGGCACTGGCGGCAGGTCCAGGGGGGTACTCTTAGGGCAGCGGAAGTCCGGGGTCGGCAAAGGAAAAAATCCAGGTGGTGGTGGCATCGTCCTCTTTGGAACGGCGGCAATGGGTTTTTGTACTGCCACCGTGGGTGTCACCGACATTATATGGGGCGTATATACCAGATGTGGTGGCATCTCATACGCTGGTGTCGTTAATGTGGTAGTAGTGGTGGTCACCGCACCATGAGTGACCACCGCCGACCCCGCCAACCGCTGAAGCAACCCCTGGATGCTGGGCACTCCCTGCAGTCCCAGCGACTCCCACACCTGTCCCAAGTCGTCCTTGCGCTGATGACACACTGCGGTAGCAAAAGTCGGGTTAATTGGAGGGGCTTCCCCGCGCCTGGGGGGCGAAACACCCCCCCCAGAGCGGACGGAAGATCCCGAGTACAGCTGTACGTCCGGGTAGCGGGCGCCCTCCTCCACACTCGACGGATCGAGAGAGGAAAAGGACTCCGCTACCCCCCCCGCAGGGGAAGGCGCGAAACGTGGGGGCTGGCCGGGAGGCAGGAAAGAGGACGAAGTGTCCGTCACCAAAGGAGGGTCACTGGACTTTCCGATGACTTCTTGGCCGGCCTAAGTCTCTTCCTGCCCTCGTACAGCACCCACTGCGCCTCGGACCAATTCATACAAACCACACATGGTTCGTTGCGGGAGCACTCTCGCCCCCGACAACGAGTACAACCTTCGTGGGGGTCCACCTCAACGAATGACCTGAACCCTCCACATTTACGCCCCTCCAGCCCGGGACACACACTACGGGCGACTGGAGGGCGCGGTGATATTTCCATTTCTTCCAATTCACTCATTGCAAGAATAATAGAATTGAGAAAAGTACTTACAATCACTCCTGATATACAGAAAGAGAAACAAATACTCAAAGTTGAAGCAAACGACAAAGCGGGCAGAGCGATGGCGAACACGTCCTTCCCACACACGGCCGAAAGCAAAAGTGATTTGTTTACCTCCCAGTCGGACAAGCAGTTAACTACCGTTCTCCCCTTGTTCGAAGCTTACGACCGTTCCAGCTGCCGCTAGCTACTTCCTATTGTTAAAGGACCGAGGGTTTGTATTACGTATCGGAACAAACTTAATTTTTTTTTTCTCTGTAAGTATGCATTAGCGACAATAATGTATTGAGAAGAAGTGTTTTGTTATCACGTGCTTTACTCGGGAAAAATATCAATATAATAGATTTCCCATAATGGTTGAAATATTTAATTTTGCTGTGCTTCCCCAACCTAGCCTAAATATCGAGCCAAATAAGTGGCCTGTCGTGATACAGCAAAATATTCGCTTAACCTAAATTATAAGATAAAGCCGGGTCCTGACCTAACCTAAATAAGTTCGTCGTGCCCCAACATGGCGGGAATCAGGCCGCGCGAGTAGATAGCTAGGCCTAAAGTGAAGTTGTGCAGAGTTGGTACACACGAGATCCACAGCTAACGGAGCAAAGTTGGCCACACGTTCCGTAACTTAAATACCCTAGCCTACCTATGGTATAGGTTAGTTGAAGTTTGCGTTTGTAGGTTCATGACCTCGGCCTACCTCCTACCTAGAAAGTAGTAGGCAACAGGTACTAGTCTGGCAAAATCATTTGGAACAGAACGGACTCGAGGCTAAACGCCAAGCAATTGAAAGAACAGGCATTTAAATATACCTATAAAACAACAAACTGGACACAAAATGCACTTACGATGAACTCAATATCATCCGGTGTAAATGTACTTGGTTAATCTTAATACTTCCCGCAAACGAACGACAGGGAACGAAGATATCAACTCAACAAACTCGCTCAACTTTCTCTGAGAGCCTTCGACCGTTCGACGAGTGTCTTGAAGATCCATAGTTCCTTGATCTTCTTCTTTTACAATAATGATGTAGTGTTGTCTGCTGCCTCTTGCTCACTGTAAGTAATTTTCTAATTGTTTTAGGGAATATATACGGGAACTCAAAATCATATGAAACATGAAGAAGAAGTATATTAGATCCAATTGTATTTTTTATAATACGTAAGAATTGATTGTGAGATATGCTACATGGACATAGGGTACTATGCTAGGTATTTGCAGACGTTTGTACATAAAGAATATTAATGATGCATATGGGAAAATAAATGATGTTCTTACTAGTGTAACGGAATGGATGACATTTAAACGGGGAAAATTAAATTCAAAAATGAATTATCGCTGGCAGGGAAGAAAAACGATTTTAAAACCTTGGTAGTTAGTTCCGACCTCTGCCAAAGTACGTGTGGTAGGTTGTACCTCCTAATATGGTAGACTGTAATTCGTCTCGCAGTGTTCAAATATAAAATGTAGTAAGAGTTCTTAGAAACAGTGCCTTTGTTTGGAAATATCTCGATGAGTGTTCTACAAAAAAACAAACAAAAAATTGCTTAATTGTGTCATAAATAGAGTGGACTATTGCCACACTATCCATTATAACCCATGGTGTAATTTGTTTAGCTGCAAAAATATATAATAAATAAAGGGGGAAGATTAATAAAGTGATTCATAGAGTGACAAGATTACGGCTGTACCGTTTGAGTTACACTATGTATAGTCAGAGAGCCACCCTCTAAACTTATGGAGGGCCCTGAAAGATAAACTTTTGTATCTTATATTTTTGTAATTACAACATTCCGGGAGCGTGGAGATGTAAGATACTATTAAACATTTCATTGCGAACTCTATGGAATAAAACAGAGTCCAGAAGTCACTCTTCGCGTCAAACGTGTTCAAGAGAGAGACGCCATGTCTGAAAAAAAGTGTTATATCCTTATAGTGTTATTTTTGTAGTTTAAATGTAAAAAATTTCCTTCTGTTACGCCAGCTGCATAAGGATAATTCTATAAAAACTAATGTATACTCTAATGTTATAAAAAAAATACATAAATAAACAATATTTACTGAAAAAAATATACATGTTTTTTACTAGTACTGTCTGAAACAGCCTCCAGGTACATTGTATTACCGCTTTATCACAGGATATACAATTGCTGGTGCTCTTTGGAATGATAACTACAGTAGTTAATATCTATGGCAACATAGGCTAATTGTAATACCTCAAACTCAGAATTTTACTTTTCATACAAAATAACGTAAAATGGCTTTCCCTAAGATTCTGTTACGATTAGTTTAATGGAAGACATAAAAACAAATTATGAAATATATAGAAGGCACTCAATCAATGGAATTTCATACGGTATGACTACTGGTACTGACACAGCGCTTAACTTTATCGCCAGTTTTCTTGCAAAAATACATACAAAAACATAAGATTTACTAGGAATAAAATACACCTATTTCTGATTAGTGTGCCTGAAATATCTCAGGATATATCATATTGTTGATACTCCTCGGAATGATAACTACAATAAAAGTTAATATCTATGGCAACATAGGCTCTTGGATTTATCATCGCAGTTGAAACTGTGTGCTTCACCTTTTCAATCAAATCAGCATCCTCCTTGACTTGTTTATTTGAACTTCTATGACGGCCCTCAGATGTTTCTCTATGTAGACAATGCTTTTCATTGCCTCCGAAAATTTGGTTAATAGTGTCAAAGCCTTGATGTACGTATTTGTCACGAATTGCTCGGTTTTGTGAGATGTCTTTAAATAAAAGAGGATTTTCCCCCTCTATTATAAGTAAAACAAAATCCAATGTAAAGAACTTCAGGTTTGTATGTTAGGAAAATCATAAATTACTTTTAAAATTTGCTATGTTTAGTAACTGCAACACCAGTGAAAAACAAGATTAGTGATTTTTACAAAATAAACCTGTGTAAGATGTGGGCCTTGGAGCATCTGTTATGATGGAGTTGGGCTGAGAATCAAGAACGTAACTTGTGGCCAGTAAGTAAGCAACGATAAAAAATGTGAGTGAGATTTAACATTGTAGATCTACTGGGTACCTGCAATTTAATATTTGAAGGTGGGATGGGGGAGGTTGTTGCACAAAAACTTGTTTAAGAATATTGTTTTTAATAAAATATAATGGTGAAAGCTTGAAATGAATTGCCTGTGAGGTTAGAAGGGTTGAAATGATTAGTGGAGAAAACAATAAAGATAAATGATTCTAGAAATCTGTTTAAGCTACAGAAAAAGGAAATGTTGAATAAAGCACAGAAGTTAGCCAACCTAACCTATTCCGTGATAGAAAAAAGCTGCAACAAAGTTCTAATAGGTAAAACATTCTGGAAAAATATAGCTCTACCATCAGTCTTATATGGAACCAATGTGGTTAGTCTAACAGACAGAAATAGAAAAATTACAAAGAATAGAGAATGGGGTATATAGGAAAATATTAGGAGCATGTAGAAGTACAGTAGTAGCCACATTAAGGGGGGGAGATTGGAGCATCTTCCATGAAAAGTAGAATTATGAGTGGGAAGATAAGCTATGTAAATAATACTTTAAATGGACGGAAAGAGATACTAAAGAAAATAACTACAGATATGCAAGAAAGGGAAAGAAAATGGTGGAAAACAGTGGAAAAGTACATGCATGAAGTTAAAATAAATTTAAGAAAATTGGAAGGAATCCAGAACTGAAATAAAGGACAAAGCCAGAATATGGGACACAGAGAGGTGGAAAGAAGATTTGGAAAATAAAGTGACTGTGAATATATATAAAATGTGGAAAAGAGAAATAAAAGATGAAGAAATTTATGATAATTCTACTGGTTCAATACTTCTCTTCAAAGCCAGAACCAACTCTCTTAATTCAAATATAGCAAAAAGGCACCAGAATGAGAACACCTGTTGTCCTTTTTGCCATAATACAGTAGAAGACATATTTCATTTTTTCTTATATTGTTGTACTTATAGAGAAGAACGTGTTAAAGCAATAGGGCTACAGCAACCCTGTGAAGAGAAGGAAAGTGACATAGTTGGAAAATTTCTATTTACAGGTAACAACGAAATAAGAAAAAAAAAACCATATACTTCATGTGGAAAAAAAGAGAGAAAAAAAGGAAAGAACTCAACAAATAAAAAAAAATAGATAAGAGGCGCCGTTGCAAAGGCATTGCCTCGACCTATAACTACTACTACTACAGCTTAGGTGCAAAAATTATGTTTGACCATCTACAAAAAGGGGAAAATAATAAAGCATGAAGAAGCTGTGTATTACAGCTGTCCTTAATAGGTAAATAACAGATATAACAGATAAAACTGATGGAAAAATAAGCCTCAATATTCAGCAAGTAGGAGAATGCACACAAAATATGCTGTAGACAATAAAAGGTGCAGTTTATGTAAATTGATTGAAGGTGCGGTTGACAAGGCTGTTGTGTAGGTGGCTGAGGAATTATATATCTGTTTTGGTAAGTGTTGCCTCCGTTATAACTAACAGTAAAATTGTTTTTCAATGTGCTAGTTTAACTATGGTGATATCACAAGTTTATTATACACGTTTGTAAAGTAAGGAGGGTGGATGTTACAGAACCTACTGAAACCCAATTGAATGTGCACAGTCGTTAGAAATGGGGAAGATAAAGAGAACATGTGTCTGGGACAGCTGAGAAATGCTATGTAAGGGTTGGTGTTTGTTGTTTCAGGAAGAATGTAAAAGTCTGAAGACTGTTAGTAATATGAGTGCGCCAGGAGAATAATCCATAGTTGTATTAAATGTAGATGCTCCAGGATGAGAAAATAATGAAAGTGAGTTTCTGGAAGAGTGGCTCTATTCTTGGCTGAGTTTGCTACCTCAAAATTTAAGTATAATGGAGAAAAGGCTGCATAGCTGGTAGGCATGAAGTTCCAGGAGTAACTCAGATAATGAAGTTGTGCCAAAATGCTTTTGTTTAAGGAATTGATTGCTGGAAATACATGGTTTCCAAATACGTAAGTGTATTGCCAAGCATTCTTGGAAAAAATTAGTAAATGGTGGGGAAAAATTATATTGGGTTAGTGTAGAGTAGATGAAACATTAAAATAAAGCATGTGGCTTGAGAAATGTTTAGTCATTAGATTGGAATGAAAATAGAAGTTCTAATATGAGAACATGGAACAAAAACATGTTTATAATTGCACTTAAGACAAGTTAGTTTCATAAGAAGGCAGTGAGATTAGCGTATAAGAAACAGTAGTATAAACCTGAGCAGGAGTTGAAGATATTGAAGTGGGAATATGCAGAATTCAAACATGGAATTACAGAATCAATAGGAGTTTGTGGGGAATAGGAAGATGAGAAAGAATGAAATCAATAAGTGGTGCGATGGAGAGATGAGAGGTTGAGCCAAAGGAAAAAAATAAAGTACCTGAGATGCAGTTGCAGTACAGGAAACCTTATGTAGTCCTGATCTGCAAGATAATGATAAGGTAGTCTGGAGGAAATAGAAGGCAACTACCATATTTTATGATGAAAATACAGAAATATCAATAAACATGTGGACCCTAAAGGAAACTATGCAAGTGGAAGGATGCTGCCTGAAGGCAAATTCAGTCCTAATTTGAAAGATCTGAATGATGTAAAATTGGATTATAAAAGAAAGAGGCCAAGCCTTACTGGGATTCTTGTTTTTAGCGAGAAAAATCACAATTTTTGGAAGTAAATTATATTTTTCCTAACTATACAAACCTGAGGTCCTTTACATAAAGAATTACTATTCAGCGCCAGCTGGACCGGTCGTAAGATTTACTAACAAGGTAGTTCGGCAGTAACTGCTTGTCCGATGGTCAGGAGTCCCGCCCGACTGGAGGTAAACATATTATATACTTTGCTTTAGGCCCAGGAACATAGTGAGGGGTGGCATGAGGTGGGACTATGTCTAAAGGACCTCAGGTTTGTATAGTTAGGAAAAATACATTTTACTTCCCAAAATTGTTATTTGTTCCGACACGTAATACAAACCCTCGTCCTTTACATAAAGGAAGAGTCACTTATTGATGGGTGGAATGTGTCTTGTGAACAGACTGGTGTTCGCCCAACCTGGGTTCCCTACCTGGTCGTGTGAGCAAAGGGGGGGAACCTAGCCTCTGTCCAACTGATCGGAGTGTGCACTGCAAGATCAGTGGTCAGATCTCTGGACCAATTCATAAGAGGGAGGCAAACATACCTCTTATGAATAGTAAGCAAGAACTAGGTCCTATGTAAGAGCCCCTATGTGAGAGCCAAGTATAAAGTATTGGGTTTGTCTCTTACTGATGTCCACTTAGCCCCTTGCTAGGGAAGGGACAGATAAACACTTCTATCCCTAATGAAACGGATAGAATGAAGCTCGGTTACGTAGCTTACCTGCATCGCCGTCCTGTCCAGCGTGGTGACGACCGCTACCCTCTGCCCGCAGGGAGAGGGAAGAAAAAGAGGAGGAAGAGAAGACAGTCACACTCTCATTCACTCTCCATTCATGCTGTCTCACAAGGACGAGATACTACCTTGTCCAGTAAAGGAGCTGGGTAAGCTACACAACTTGCTGAGCAGCCACCACAGGTCCCAAGGAAAATGTGTCCAAGGACCTGCGGGAAATATCCCAAAAGTAGAAGGAGGTGAAGGTGGTCTGGTTGGCCCAAACCCCTGCCTTCAGTACCTGTGCCACGGACAAGTTCTTGCGGAATGCAAGGGTTGGACCAATGCCTCTGACTTCATGGGCTCTTGGACGAAAGGTACCGGTGTCGGCACTCCTGTTGGAGTCATACGATTTCCGTATTACCTCACGAAGCCAGAAAGAAAAAGTGTTCTTGGACACTTCTTTTTGGTCACCCTGGTGCTAACGAAAAGGCGTCGACACTCAGGCCTGAGGTGTCGAGTTTTCTACAGATAGTGCCATAGCACCCTCACAGGACAAAGCAGCATCTCATCCACATCATTATCGGTGAAGTCTTCCAGGGAGGGGATCATGAAGGACTCGAACCTGGCGTCAGGGACTGAAGGGTTCTGAGTCTTCGCTACGAAATCCAGTACGAAATCGAGCATAACTGATCCCCATCCCCTCGAGTGTTTAACATCGAAGGAAAGGCCGTGGTGTTCTCCTACTCTCTTCGCTGATGCCAGGGTCAGCAGAAAGACGGTCTTGAGGGTCAGATCCCTTTCTGACAGCTCTCGGAGAGGCTCGTAGGGTCTGTGAGTCAAGCACCTTAAGACGAGAGTCACATCCCACCCTGGGGGCCTGAGAGATATTTCCATGAAAATCTGCTACCTGCTGAAGGGTGGCTTTGAGCGGAGAGAGACCCTGCCTACGACACCAACCACAGAAGACGGACCACTTTCTCTGGTATACTGCTGCAGAGGACTGTCTAAGGTAACCAGCCATCTCTGTTGCTGCGCGGCGAGAAAAGCCTCTCGCTCACAAGAGATGGTGGATGACTGCCAGCCGTGAAGACACAGGGAATGAACTGCCTGGTGGTACCGTTCTACATGCGGTTGGCACAGCAGGTTGTGCCATGGGGGAATCTCGCGCAGTGCCTCTGAGAGAAGAGCCAGCAGGTCCAGATACCAAATGGCCTGAGGCCATTTGGGTGACACCAGAATCATCCGAAGATTGCTGCTGATCAGCACTCTGCTGATCACCTTGCAAATCAGGCAGAATGGGGAAAAGGCGTAAACTACGGGGTTGTCCACGGGTGTTGGAACACGTCCTCTGCAGCTGTCCATGGGCCAGGCACAACTGAGAAGAAAACCTAGGGTTTTCTGCTGTGCCGGGTGGTGAACAGATCCACTACTGGACGGCCCGATAGGTTGAAGAGCCTTTCCGCCACATCTGGGTGTAAAGACCATTCAGTCCCAATCACCTGATTTTGGCGGCTGAGCTTGTCTGCCACTACATTCCTCTTTCCTGGCATGTATCTGACTGACAGCTCTACCGAGTGAGCTAAGGCCCACTCGTGCACCTGCATCTTCAACTGGTGCAACAGGAGGGACACTAGGCCCCTGTTTGTTGATGTATGCCACTACCGTGGTGTTGTCACTCATCAACACCGCTGAGTGTCCCATCAGTCGTTCCAGGAACTCTTGGAGTGCGAGGAACTCAGCCTTGAGTCCCAGGAAGTTAATTTGAAGGTGCCTGTCATGATGGTTCCACATTCCTGCAACCATCAACTCTTCCAGGTGTGCACCCCAACCCTTGGTCGATGCATCTGAGAACAGCAGCATTTCTGGAGGGGGAGTGCGCAGGGGCACTCCTATTAAGAGGTTCCTGTCATCTAGCCACCAGGCCAGGTCCTCACTTACTTCCTCCGTGAGAGGAACCAGGAAGGATTGTGGACCCCATGCCTGTGACCAGCATTCCTTTAGTCTCCACTGGAGAGACAGCAGGTGAAGACACCCGTGAGGGACTAACTTCTCTAGTGATGACAGGTGACTGATCACAACTTGCCACTGCTGAGCTGACTGTTCTTGTCGTGACGGGAACCATCTGGCTGCCTCCCTGAACTTTCTGATCCGCGAGTCTGCGGGGAAGACTCGTGCTGCTACCGTATCGATCAGCATGCCCAGGTACTTTATCGTCTGCTTGGGTTTGAGATCTGACTTCTGGAGATTTGCCATGATCCCCAGATCGCGGCATAAGTCGAGGAGTCGATCTTTGTCCTGTAGCAACTGCAAGTGGAGCTCACCAGGACCAACCAATCATTGAGATACCATATCAGACGTATCCTGACCGAATGGGCCCATGCCGACACCAGAGTGAACACTCGCATGTACACCTGTGGGGGGTGTTGAGAGACTGAAACAATGTACACCGTCCTGTCGAGGATAAAGCGGAGGTACTTCCTGGAGGACTAATGGATGGGTATTTGAAAATACGCATCCTTCAGGTCCACCAAAAACAGGAAATCGTTCTCCCTGATGGAATCGAGCACTGAGAGTGCTGTTTCCATCGTGAACCGAGTCTGGCGAACGAATTGGTTCAAGAGAGAGAAAGATCTATCACCAGTCTCCAGCCCCCCCGTAGACTTCTTCACCAGGAAGAGTCGGCTGTAGAAACCCAGTGACTGATCTCGCACGATCTCCACAGCTCCTTTGCTCAGCAAGGTCTTGGCTTCTTGTATCAGTGCTATGTCCCTGGCAGAACCTGGGACATACGTCTGAAGGTGGACTGGGTGTGAAGTGAGGGGTGGCCTCTACTCAAAGGGCAGTAGATATCCCTCCTGAAGGACATCCACTACCTAGGTCTCAGCTCCGTAGCACTGCCAAGTTGCCCAATGGTTCGCCAGGCACCCCCCTCACTTCCGGCAGCAGGTGAGGGGGAACGCCATCCCTAGTGTTTCCCTCTCTTCCCCTTCCGCTTAGCCGCTCTCCCACGAGAGAAGGAGGCTTGGGAGGAGGGCTGATGCTCACTCCTCGAAGCGAAAGAGGAAGGCTGGGTTTTTTCCTCGCGCTGCCCTCGACAGTGCCAGCGTCTTTGGAGTGGAGGAAGCGCTAGCCAAGCTCAGAGGCTTCACTGCAGTTGCCCAAGACTACCCAGAAGTCTTCAAAACTGCCTGGTGTACTAGGCAGTCACTGTCCTCAGTTCTCCGCTTTTCCACTGCAGCGTCCACCATCTCTCTGGGGAAGAGAGAGGAGGAAGCTAATAACGGTCTGTTCGTAGACCCAGTGTTACCTCTCGACCGGCTACTCTGGTTACCTGAGCCAGGATTGAGTCCCGTCATCTCAGGACCAGGTTCCCGTCATCTCAGGACCAGGTTGGCCCACAGGTTGGCCGTCTGGTGGGCGAGGTAGGAGATGTCCCTACCTCCAGACTGGCAGAGTCTCCCAAATGCCGAGTCTTTCTTGGGAATGATAGCTCCTGAGGAGGCTGCGACTCTGAATACTGAGGGACCACAGATCCAGACAGGAGACGGCCTGGAAAAGCTGCCATGGCAGCCGCTTCAAGGGCCAATGCCTCTTGCTGTGAGAACCAGAGGTTCTTTGACAGCAGGCGATGAAGAGGCACTCCCGGAGTTAGCCTAGCTATCTCCGGATCAACATGCTTGGTCGGCAACGGGTCTACTGAAGGCATGTAGAAACGCCGCTGGCGAGGCAGAGGAGGGGGGAGCAGCTTGTCCGACCTGCTGGACCTGAGTGAATCTTCCTGTCCAGAGGCAAGAGCGTTCACCTGGTCCAGCACACCGTGGACCGTGGTATACCCACCGTCGCTCTGGGTTCCTTCTTAGGTCCCCAGAATGACTCTAACCTCACTGGAGGGAGTAACCACCGATCCTTCCCCGAGGTTGTTGTGTTGACGAATCAGCACAATGACCTCTGCTAAGGACCTCTGTATCTCGGGGGTGATCGTGTCCTGAGGCGATGGTCCGTCAGGTCCATCCAGGCCGATCGCCTCTTGAGACACTCTTCCTTCAGGAGGAAGAACCTTGCCAGACCCCTCGTGGTCTCCTCTAATCACTTGCGCGTACGATCTGCTAGGTCCAAGGACCGAGCCAGGATCGTAGGCTCTCGTGGCGGGACCATAAGGAGAGCACTCCTCACAGTCACTTCTGTTCGCCTTGCTCCTCCCGGTGTAGCCCAAGGAGGTTGAAGGGGCAGGTGAGGAAGACCTGACGCTCCTGCCTTGCCTACCAGCAGAGCCAGTGGGCTGGGAGGACTGCAGGCGATCGCTAACCCACAGTGGCGATTGAGCTGCAGGTCTGGACCAGCGTTCTCCATGTGGGGAAGCGCTGGACCGAGGATGGTATCATCGGTCTTGTGTGTCATGCAAGCCATCCGATTCCGGTAGGAGCGACAGTCGGGTGACTGGTAGTAGTGTCCACTGACACGGTGAGAGCGAGTGCCTTCCTCTTGATGCGCCACGGTACCAGTTTTCCAGCCGGGGGGACCTCTTCCCAGCCTCGACACGTGAACAGTCCGGTGGGACCGTCACATCAACCCTGGGAACCGGGGGATCGCTGCGGTGAGCATACTCAGCAGTCTGGACCTTGGCTGCACAGTCACCCGTGGGTGACTGTACACTCGGTGGCGCTCGCAAGCGAGCGGCCGAGATGGTTCCCAGTCCGGAGGTGGAACCTCTGGAGCTGGGAGCAGAGCTACAGTCCCCGTCTTCTTCTTCCCTAAGGAAGGAGAGATGGGCCCTGTTCCCAGAGGAACGGGAGGACCAGCGGAAGACCCACCTGTCCTGCCGGAGTGGGACAGGCCCTTAGAAGTCTCTGAGCGAGCTTTCTTGGGGCAGGCGAGGCCACCTTCTTCTTCCTTGGCTGGGGGGCCTTGGAAGTTGAAGGGGAAGAGACGGCAGAAGACGACAACAGAGAAGACGATGACACCTTCCTCTTCTTCCTGGACTTCTTCTTCGCCAGCTTCCTCAGGACAGCAGACAGGTCCTCCATCTAGGATGGAGCTGTGACAGTTGCGGTAGCAACACGGCCCAACTCCACCTGTCTGGAGGGACCTGAGGGAGCAGCAGCACTTCCACAGGCAGGTACAGAGGCAGCAGGTACGGCAACAGCTACCAGAGGACGGTCTAGAGGAGAGCTCTTCGGGCACTCAAAGTCAGGGGGCGGGGCGTGGACAGCAAACCCAGGTGGCGGAGGAACCATCTCCTTACGGGGCAAGTACGGTAGCGGGGCTTGTACCGCGGCCGAAGGGGTGACCGTGGCTATGTGCTGGGTATAGACCGGGTGCGGAGGTGCGGCATAACCTGGTGTTGACACTGTGGTGGTAGTCCTCATCTCCACCCCGTGAGTGACAGGGGGCACAGCCAGGTGATGAATCAGCCCCTGGATACTCGGAGTGCCTGGAAGACTCAACGATCGCCACACCTGCTGAAGCTATCCACCCGCGGAGGCAGACGCACCTGGAGAAGCAACAGTCGGGTAAATAGGGGGGGGGGGGTGTTCCTGTTTGCTCAAAGGGGGAAGGATCCCACCCTGAACAGACAGAAGACCCCGAGAGAGCCATAGACGGGAGTTGACTAGGAGGGAGAAAGGAAGACGTCATGTCTGTCACCAGAGGTGTCGAGGGAGAGCTTTCTGAAGAAACCTTGGTGACTTTACGTGGTTTCCTCCTCTTCTCGTACAACTCCTACTGCTCCTCCGACCAGGAGACACAATTATCACAAGGTACAGCCCAAGAGCATTCACACCCTCGGCACCTAGTACACAATGGATGAGGGTCCACGGCATTGCTGGAACGAAACGCCCCACACTTGCAGCCTCCAACTCCAGGGCACACTCTCCATTTGGAAGGGGGGCGAGGGGGCTTCTCCACTTTGTGGGACTGCATTGTGCCACAGCGATGCAATTCCACAATAAATGAACAAAAATAATGAAAAGAGTACTTACAATCTTACACATACTAGTATTCTTAAAGAAATAGGTAGAAGTAAGCAGCTTTAGGTTGATTTCCAACAGTAATCTC
This sequence comes from Macrobrachium nipponense, assembly GCF_015104395.2. Classification (NCBI taxonomy): domain Eukaryota; kingdom Metazoa; phylum Arthropoda; class Malacostraca; order Decapoda; family Palaemonidae; genus Macrobrachium; species Macrobrachium nipponense. Next base: position 34,729,918 of record NC_087207.1, on the reverse strand, counting down.
CCAACAGAGGCAGGCAGAGAGGCGAGCACACGTCTTCACCAGACGGCGGTTGAAAGCAAAGTGATATGTTTACCTCCAATCGGCCAGGACTCCCAACCTTCGGACAAGCAGTTACTGCTGAACTACCTTGTTAGTATATCTTACGACCAGTCCAACTGGCGTTGAATAGTAATTCCTTATATAAAAGGACCGAGGGTTTGTATTAAATACTCTCTGAGTATTTAATATTTTGTGTGGCCTCCATCTGCCTGTACCACAGCCTGCATTCTTGAGGAGTATGATTTCAGCAAATTGCAAAAAAGCTGAGACTCAAACTCCATTTCCCTGAGCACTTCGGTCACCTCTCTTTGCAGGTTGTTGAGGTTTGGTATACCATCATAGTTCACTGTGCACGTTTCAACATGATCCTTTAATATACTACCAATGTTTTCACACACAATAAGGTCAGGGGAGCTACCTGGAAATTCACTTGATGAGTAGAAATCGATACCACTGTTCCGAAGCAGCTCCTGTGTCTGTAGAGGCTTGAAACATGGTTCCTTATCATGCAAAAATGTGATTTTTTCAACATATAACACATTTTCAGGATTTATGAGGAAAGGAAATACTCCACCAGTAAGCACAGCTTCTTTTAAGTATTCCCCATTCCATGACTGTCCTTTTTCTTTGATGATCCACATTACCCATTTGGCTGTGAAACAGAAAAATTCCCAAACATTCAGGAAATTTCACAACTAGGCGATAGCGTATGCCATCGCTGATATCATCCAACTTTGCAGCCCAAATGATGTAATTTTTATGATTTGGCTTCCTGACTGTGTAAATAAAGAATTCATCTGATGCAGCAACATGGAGAAAGTCAGCTTCATCCCAATCTTTAAGAAATGAACCACAAAACCTTGCACGGTCTTCTCTCTGTTGATGAGTGATGTTGGGCTTGCTGATAACATGAAATAGCTTGATACCAGATTTTTTCCACTCATGATATAGTACAGCACTATAACTTCTCTTCTTTCCCCTTTTTGCTTCCAGTTCAAGCACCACCTTATGTAAAGACTTTCTTGGTCTACCCACTGCCTCAGCTATGATATCTTTTGACTCCTGAGAAAGGACTTCAGGCCTTCCAAGATTCTCACTCTTTTCGCAATGACAGTCATATGGATTTTTGTTCCAGTTTCTTTTAACAATGAATTCATCTCTTTTAATGTATTTAGCTATCCAGGAACGTGAAATGAACGATGCACCAGCATCCCTGGCCTCTCTGAAGGTTATAGCCTGAATTCGGTCAATCCATCTGATTTCCTCCAACATTGTTCGATGACTTTGACTGACCACCTAGGGAGTAAGTTATCTTATGTGCAATTAAATTAATTAAAGGGCATCACTCCATCAACAACTTTAAAAGTCTAAGCATTTCCCTGATTTCAGAAGTCTAAGTACTCCCCTGGTTCTAACTCACTTTAAGTAAATTGAAGGAAAACAGATCAATTACCACTCTATGTTTCTACCTAAGCATATCATATTTATACTGGTGAAAAAGAAAACACTTATAAAAATTTTATATACAAAAATTTACTGTTACTTGAAAACAAAGCAACGTTTAATTAATTCTTGAATTGATTATGTAACATTAAATCAAAATTAATTTATCACAAAATTCAAGAAAATTAATTCAATCAAAATTCAAAAGTGTTAGGCAATAATTAAAATTTGGAAATTAATTCACAAGTGCCAAAAAACAATAAAACTTGAAAAGAATTCTAAGTTAATGCAAATTAATTCACAAGTGCTAAATTCAATTACTAAATGTGCAATAATTAATTAATGAAAACAACTAAGTTAACTAAATTGTGAATGCAAATGAAAACACAGAAAAAGGTGTAAAATACCAAAATAGCAAAAAGAACCAATTACACAGAATATAAAATAAAAACACACTTCA
>NC_087207.1:34722976-34725476 GCF_015104395.2 Macrobrachium nipponense | reverse complement strand
TACTACATAACTTAATTAGGTACAGTATACGCAGTCATGGGTCCCAAGATAGTTGCTGAAGATCACGGAAAGAAGAGGATGCTTTCTATGGAGACGAAGATGGACATCATTAAAAAATATGAAGCTGGCATGCAGTTGAGTGTAATCGCTAAGGAATATGGCCGAAATCTGTCGACGATAGGCACCATCCTTGAGCAGAAGGAAGCCATCAAAGCAGCTACATCTTCCAAGGACGTGACTATTTTGTCCAACAAGAGGAGCCACGTGCACAACAAGATGGAGAGGCTCCTTCTTGTCTGGATAAAAGACAAAGAAATCGCTGGCGATACGATAACGGAGACGGCAATCTCCCACAAGGCCAGCACTATTTTTGTCAATTTGATTGCCCAGGCTGAAGACGACGGAGGAGAAGGGACATCGACGCCAACCCCAGAATTCAAGGCTTCTCATGGGTGGTTTGAAAAATTCCGGAAAAGGACTGGCATCCATTTGGTGGTGCGGCATGGGGAGGCAGCAAGCTCAGACACGAAAGTGGCCGAAGCCTTTATTAAGACGTTCGATGAGATGACTCAACGAAGGCTACAGTTCTCAGCAAGTCTTCAACTGTGATGAGACTGGCCTTTTTTTGGAAAAAAAATGCCTCATCAAACGCACATCACGGAGGAAGAGAAGAAGCTACCCGGGCATAAGCCTATGAAAGACAGGCTTACGCTTGCACTTTGTTCGAACACCAGCGGGGATTGCAAGGTGAAGCCCCTACTTGTATATCATCCAGAGACTCCTAGAGCCTTCAAGGCCCACAAAGTGCTAAAGGAGAAGCTTCCAGTGATGTAGAGGGCTAATGCCCCCTGGTCACCCTCCTGTCCTCGAGGAAGATATCCTAGCGGAGCATTCTTTCATCAAGGTTTTTCATCTTCCGCCTAACACCACCCCTCTCCTCCAGCCCATGGACTAGCAAGTGATATTGAACTTCAAGAAGTTGTATACGAAACATCTTTTCAAGAGATGTTTCGACATCACTGATTCCACAAACCTCACCTTGTGTGAATTTTGGAAGGAGCATTTCGATGTTGTGATATGCATCCGACTCATCGACCAAGCTTGGCAGGAAGTTTCGAGGCAAACCTTGAATTCCTCATGGAGGAAACTCTGGCCTGATGCCATATCCACCCGAGACTTCGAGGTATTAGACGTGGGCAAAGCTGGTGCAGATTCAGAAACAGTTGATGACCCTGAAACTGTTTCGCAACCATATCTTGACGAGATCGTTGCACGTGGCAAGTACATGGGGCTGGTCGTCGACGAGGTCAGCATCAATGACCTTCTCGAGGAGCACCAAGAGGAGCTTACGATGGATGATCTGAAGGAGTTGGAGGCCACGCAACATAACGTCGTTCAAGAAGAGTTCTCTAGCAGCGGCGAGGAGGAGGAGGAGGACCCTATGACAACGGCAGAAATTAAGGATGCTCTAGCTGCTTTTCATAAGGTGAATCATTTGTAGAAAAGAGACACCCCAAAAAGGCTTACACAGGTCGTATGCTTGCGCAGTTCGATGACATTTGCCTGAGTCATTTCAGGAACATTGTCAAAAGCAGGCAGAAGCAATCTTCCTTGGATTGTTATTTTTTAAAGAGGCCATTAGTAAGCAAACAGGAAGATCCAAGTGATACGAAAAAACAGAAAGTTGAATGTGGTGAAGAAATTGAAATTTTGTAAAAAACGTAAAGTATAGAAAAGTAAAAAAAATGTAAAAAAAAGAAAAAAAATGAAATTTAATTTTCAGTTTTTTGTAAAGTTTAGTCTTAATGTTTCCTGACATTTTTTAATGTGTTTCGTAAAGCTAAGTGTACGTACGCACAAGATTTCTGCCATTTGTCCTCCTCCTCTGTCGGCACTTTTGGAGATAGCCTCACTCGAAAGGTAAGGTTCCATATTTTAATACATACGTACGTATGTACGTACAGTATTTCTTGTATACCATGTACACTAATACACTTTATTTACAGGTACTATGTAGTACATATTAAGTTAGGCATTGAATGGTTCAAATTGTTGTATTTCATTGTTTATTGGTCAATTTAGCTTTATTATAAAATTTACTGGGGTGTTTTTGTAGGGCTTGGAACGAATTAGGTAATTTACATGTAAAATGCAGTTCAAGATGCGAAAAGCTCAGGTTACGAAGGCCGCCTCGAAACGGATTAATTTCGTATCCAGAGGTACCACTGTATATATACGTATATATATATATATATATATATATATATATATATATATATATATATATATATATATATATATATAGTGGTACCTCGACATACGAAAGGCTCAACTTACGAAAAACTCAGATACAAAGCAAATACGAAAATTTTACAGCTCTACATACGAAAAGTTTTCAAGATACGAAAGGTTGTTGCTGTAAAGTCCCGAGATTCGCCCGGACCACCGAGAACAATTTTAAAACTCCCGTGCCACCAACTGAGTAAACTCGCCTCCATCC
>NC_087207.1:34657976-34717976 GCF_015104395.2 Macrobrachium nipponense | reverse complement strand
AAAATTGCTGTATTCCCTTGACGTTAATAGGTATCGGAAAGTTACGGATAGCCGACACCTTATCGTGGACGACTTTAAGACCTTCACTAGAAACCGTGAAACCTAGATAGACTAGTTCTGTTTTAAAAAATTCACACTTACTATCTTTACCCTTAAATTATGCTGCCTTAACCTTTGTAACACTAACTCCAATTTACGTAAATGTTCTTCTAATGAGTTGGAAAAGATTACTAAGTCATCCATGTAGGCATGTAGGATATCTCCCAACAAGTCTCCAAACACGACGTTTATCATACGAGTAAAAGTTATAGGAGCACAACGTAAACCAAAAGGCATACGCAAAAATTCATAATGTCCCCTGGCTGTGCTGAAGGCAGTGTATGGGATTGAAGAGGCTTTAGATGTAGTATTGGCATTGAGAAATATCCTTAACCAAGCCTCCATGACTCAGCTCAATGTTGTCGAGCGGGCGGCGCTAATTGCCGACCGGCTAAATGAATATCAGGATAGTTTATGTAACTCCGGGGTGGGTTGCGGGTGCTAACATCAAAGTGAAAGATTTTATCCGTTTGATCTACCTTACGTCTATCACTGTAATGTTGCCTGAAGCGTTAGTACGGTGTTTTGATAGTGAACAAGGCCGTTGATTTTTCTTTTCTCCTTTTTTGGAAGTTAGCCATCGCTGACACAAGTTTTTTTTACCAAGGGTGAATTTGAATTTGTTTTTTCTCTCCAGTTGGTGTGAATATTTTTTAATATCTCAGTTCGTGACTTAGAGTCATTGTTCGGGAACGTGTTCGTGTTTTAGCTATTTGATGCTGCAGAGAAATATATGGGAGAATTTTTTGCACGTTTTGAATGCATACGTAGTGGCACTACATTTTTTCTCTGGATATTTGTATTTGGAGTTCTGTTATAATGACTTGTGGCACATTGGTGATTTTTTCTAGAATTTTCTAGACAGTTTTATTTGCGAGTTTTTGCCGTTTTTTAGCAGTTATGCTAAATGGAGAGAGTTTTATAATTTTTTTACTATAACATTGAGTTATTCTCTGGAAAATTGAGATATATTATTTGGAGTTATAATTGGGGGCATATACTATTTTGGAGTAATAATTTGAGATATAATATATTGGAGATGTATTTTTGGCCATTTTTGATATTTGCCAATGTGATATGAGCTATGTTTAGTTCAATTATTTTGCAGCCATCTTTGTTGCAAATTGAGTGCACATTTTTTTTGGAGATTATGGGGCAATATTTGTGAGTGTGTGAGTTAGATGCCTTGAGTGCGCATTTTTTGGAGATATATTTTTTGGAGCCTTGTTTTATTCCACATGGAGTTATTGGGGAAATAGAGGTAAATATTTTGTATTTGCCGAAATAGAGGTGATTATTCTCTATTCCTGGAGTGGTGGTTTTTTTTATTAACATGTGGCTATTGGAGAAATAAGAGAGAAATATATGGGGAGTGGTTACTAACCAAATGGAGGAAATATTTTTATATCCGGAGTGGTGTTATTGTTAATATGGTGTCACATAATTATGTATGGAGTTGGAATTAATCTTTGGCGGGTGACCTTTTTTTTGTGGTTATGGGAGTTTTTTTGAGCCAAGAGAAGATTTCTGTGGTTCTTTCTCTTTGGTTTTGTGACTATTTAGAGGCGAGTGTCATTACTGCATTACGAGTCCTATGGAAATGTGTGCATTTGTTATGTTCACAAGTGTGTTATTTTGGAGGCATATAATTTGGGCAAAGTCATGTTGAGAGAATAAGTCTTCGAGACAATTTTTGAACACATTAGTCATATCCTGGAGTTAATTCTGTGAAATGTGTCAGTTAGACCTTTTTCTATAGAATCATGAGGTTTCCAAACTTGTGTGTCTGACTAGACAATTTTTGTGCTGCTGTTTGAGCATACGTCCGCAGGCGATTTTTCTGCTGACATGCGATGTGATGAGCCATGTGCTGACTTTTCCTCTGATGATGATAGATCAGAATTTTCGCAATATCTGGAAATGTTGATAATAGCATTTCACGAAAGCGCATGGGTAAGAGTTTGCTTTCTGGCAAATTCCATAACTTTACATGGAGCATTTCTTGGGGAAAAACGCGGGAGTTATGCATACTATACTTGTATTATGTATTTTGTGATTGGGGAAACCTACTTGCGATTGTCCTTTTTATGTTATTTTTCTTCCTTTCCCTATGAGAGATATAATTTGGGGATTGAGTTTTAAATAGCACTTTTTTTACCGGGAGATGTTATTTTTTCGGGAGTTGTTATTTATGTAAAAGGGAGTTTGACATTAAGTCTCATTGTAATTAATTATTGAGCAGTAAAGGGGTTTTTGCTGTTAAACATTGGAGATTTTTGCTGATTTTGTGGGTTGTTTAGATATCAGAGCTTGAGAGAACATTTTTTGGGTCTGGGTGTGTTACGTGATTCTTTTTTTTTCCTTGGGCTCATTACGATTTTTTTTTTTTTTTTTCGAGTTTGGAATGTGAGTGCAGAAGTCCGTGGAGTTGCTGTGATTTCTGAGTTGTGTGTGTGCTGATGTGTGAGTTTGGAGAATTGAGTTGGAGAACTTGATGTTTTTTTTCTTTGAGAGTTGTGATAATGACTTAGGATTTAGTAGTCATATTAAAGGGAGTTAATTGGGAGACGTTCAGTTAGTATTTCTGGCCTTTTGAGATCATTGTTTGATAGAGGTAGTATGTCTGGGTTAATTTTCTTAGATTGACCAAAGACTCGACTGACATACTGACACACCAAAAGTCATTTCCCAACGCCAGCAAGACGTCCACCAGCCGTGCAGAGAGTACTGCTGTCGTGTTGTCCAGGGTGATTACAAGAATTTCCATGATGGTGATCGCGAGAGAGTCCTACAGCGTGTTTTTTTGGGATTTGCAGAAGCCATGAGAAGTCTTCTACTATGAGGGAGGCATTCCGTCTTCCTACAGCTGCTACAGTCTGCTACAGGAGCAGCTAGTTGCAGACAAGCAAAGAGGGATATTCAAGAATCCGAAATGCAGAAAAATTAGAGAAAATGCGTCTAGTGTTATTTGGAGATATAAGAGTAACAGACTTTAATTTATAATGCCAGAGACGTGCAGTTATTACTTATATTTTATTTTAAGCCGGCCAGTGTGTTTTGTATTATATAAGCTATTTTGCTAGGCAGGGGCTAGCGTGGTAGTGGCCGAGCCGTGAAACGCCTAGGGTTTTTGATTAATAAAATATTGTCCATGTGTTCTCGGTGACCTATGGAATGTGGAGAACAGTGAGAAGCGACGACCCGAGAAAGCTGACAATGAGTATTCTATAGGTGACGTGAGATAAAACTGCTTGGTTAGACAAGTCAATGCACGACAGTTTATGAACTCTTCTCAAAGTGCCTTTGTGAAACTGGATGCAGCTAGAATCGTGAGGCGCTAACGAAGTGTGCGTTTGTATGTGCGTGTGCGCCTCTTCCCTTTAATAGTTTCATACGCAAGTCTATTGGGGGATTTTGATAGAGGCGTCTTCGAGAAAGGCAAGATGCTGTGGCGCTCACCGGGAGTCTTTGTTATATAGTGTTTATAGTGGTCCGGTTGCTTGGGTGAGTGTTAAGATTACTTTAGCCAAAGAGCGGCTTGTTGTCTGTTTGACATTTTTAAGAATATCCAATATTTAACCTATGATTGTTAATCTTGTGTGTGTACTTACCGGGATGTGTTCTGTGTCTTTGAAACAGACGGTTCTGGCAGAACTGGCAATGGAGGGACAGATAGTTCCCAGAGGGGTGTAGACTTTTGGTGACTAATGGTGACTACCATTACTATTAGACATTTTACTATTCAGGGTTTTTTGAGTTAGTCTGTAAGACTTGATTACTTGATTGACTAATTATTTATTAAATTGTTAATAAATGTTAATGTTATGATGCGACTTTCTCATTTTCATTAACTGTTAGAATGGAGAGAAAGAGGTGTCGGTGCTAGAGAGAGAGAGATTGCTGAGAGAGAGAGAGAGAGAGAGAGAGGCTGTGTGTAATACTGTGTGTTGGTTTACCTTCCGTTCGTGCTACACGCTTACCTAATGTAATGCAGGAATCTCCCCATTACATATATATATATATATATATATATATATATATATATATATATATATATATATATATATATATATAGTATATATATATATTGTGACAAAGTGCCAAGTATCTGGTTACTACACTTACCACTCATTAATTGTTACCTCACAAAAGCCAGACACCCGAACCCTCATCACAGGTACTGAATACTCTAGCAACAGTGATCCTTTAACAACTTACCAGTATTGCAGGAAATCAGACTAAGTCACTTCAAGTTAATTGAAAGAAAACAGATCAATCACCTCTCTATCTTTCTACCTAACATCAACATAATCAAATGCAAATATACTGGTTAAAAATGAAAACACTTATAAAAATTTTAAATACAAAAATTTATTATTAAACTCAAAATTTATAAGTGAAATTCACAATCTCAGGGAAAATTACTGTTACTTGAAAACAAAGTAAAGTTTAATTAATTCTTGAATCAATTAGCCCTCTTACGCCGATTGGACGTATTAAACGTCGAGTCAAAATGTCTCCCGTATGCCGATTGGACGTATCATACGTCGACTCATGAAAGTTTTTTTTTAAATTCGCGGAAAAATACTTATAGGCCTACCAGCCGGAAACTTTTGAATCACGCGCCCTGGGGGATGCTGGGAGTTCACGGATCAAGGCGTTGTTTTGTTTACAATCGCTACGCAGGCGCGCAAGCGCGAATTTCTTTCTTATCGCACTAAAAAGTATCAGTGACACATCTCAAAAATTATTTCGTCACTTTGACATAATTTTTGCACCATTTTAAATTATCCGATACATGGAGTATTATATATTAAAATGTGCGCAATTTCATGTAGAATACAACAAAAAAATACTCATGATTGTAGCTTTTATCAGTTTTGATATATTTTCATATAAATAACGATAAGTGCAAATATTTCAACCTTCGGTCAACTTTGACTCTACCAAAATGGTCGAGAAACGCAATTGTAAGCTAAAACTCTTATATTCTAGTAATATTCAATCATTTGCCTTCATTTTGCAACAAATTGGACGTCTCTAGCACAATATTTCATTTTATGGTGAATTTATGAAAAAACTTTTTCCTTACGTTCGCGCGGTAACTCTTCCTAAATTTGCCTTTATATAAAGTTTTATATATGGAAATGTGCGCAATTTCATGCACAATACAATTAAAAACAACCCATGGTTGTAGCTTTTATCAGTTTTGAAATATTTCCATAAAAATAATGTTAAGTGCAAAAATTTCAACTTTCGGTCAACTTTGACTCTACCGAAATGGTCAAAAAACGCAATTGTAAGCTAAAACTCTTATATTCTAGTAATATTCAATCATTTACCTTCATTTTGCAACGAATTGGAAGTCTCTAGCACAATATTTCGATTTATGGTGAATTTATGAAAAAAAAAAAAAAAACATTTTCCTTACGTCCGCGCGGTAACTCTTCCGAAAAAATCAGAATTTTTTTCGTGCGATTGTCGAAATGTATGCACCATTCAAAATTAGCTGTTACATAAAGTTTTATATATGAAAATGTGCGCAATTTCATGTAGAATACAACTAAAAATGATTGAAGTTTGTAGCTTTTCTCTTTTTTCGAAATATTTGCATATAAATCACGATAAATAGAAAAAAAACCACGTTCGGTCAAATTTGACTCTACCGAAATAGTTGAAAAACGCAATTGTAAGCTAAAACTCTTACAATCTAGTAATATACAGTCATTTATCTTCATTTTGAAACAAATTCGAAGTGTCTAACACAATATTTAGAATTATGGTGAATTTAAAAAAAAAACTTTCTTTCGCTCCGCGCGCCGATTCGCATCCGAAAATCTCCGAAAAACGTACGTCGCATTATCCTAATATTTACTCCTTTTCATATTAGCCGTTTTATAGAGTTTCTTATATGGAAATGTGCGCAAAATCATGAAGAATACAACAATAAATAATTGAAGGTTGTAGCTTTTCTCATTTCCGGAATATTTGCCTATAAATAAATATATATATAAAAATTTCGACATTCGATCAACTTTAACTCGTCCGAAATGGTCGAAATCTGCAATTCTAATCTAAAACTCTTACAGTATCGTAATATTCAATCATTTTTCTTCATTTTCAAACAAATTGGAAGTCTCTAGAACAATATTTTGATTTACGGTGAATTTTTGAAAAAAACCCATTTTTTTACGTCCGCGTGTTACAAATTCGTGCATCATATTGTGATAATATTTTTCCGGTGTTGCTTTTATCTTTTTACAATGTATTATATATCAAAATGATTGCAATTTAGTTTACAATACAACGAAAAAGAAAGTAACTCGTTAGCTTTAACGGTTTTTTGCACTGCGCGATTTGAATACAATTATGGATGATTTTTTTTTTTTGTCGCTACCTATATCGCATCATTTACATATGATAATGATATTTTTTCCATTTCTGATGGTTACATACTAAACTTCAGGCACTGAAAATAAAAGGAGCCAAAAATGAACTCTTAATCTTCAAAACTAAGCACGCTGTGATTTTTTTTAAAAATTATTTTTTCCGCTTCCGCGCTCACTCCAAACCCGCCTCGGCATACGGGAGAGGTTTTGATTTTTAGGGCTTCGGCGTAAGAGGGTTAAGTAGAATTAAATCAAAATTAATTTATCACAAAATTCAAGAAAATTAATTCTATCAAAATTCAAAAGTGTTAGGCAATAATTGAAATTTGGAAATTAATTCACAAGTGCTAAACAATAATAAAACTTGAATTCTAAGTAAATGCAAATTAATTCACAAGTGTTAAATTGAATTAAATGTGCAACGATTAATTAATGAAAACAACTAAGTCAATTAAATTGTGAATGCAAATGAAAATACAGAAAAATGTGGAAAATACCAAAATTTCTAAAGTATTAATCACACAGAATATAAAATAAAATGACACACTTCAATAAGAAAATGAATAAATGCAAAAACATAAAAATAACTTTAAATGAATAAACACAAAACACAAAAATTTGCAATGTGTAAAAATGCAAATAGTTTCTCTCAAACCATTGTAACTATTAGTTATCAGTTTTTTAAACCATAGTAACCAATAGTTATTAGTTATTAGTTGCAACTAATAAAAATATAACACACTTTACCTTTTTGGTATACCAATTTCTTTCTTTCTTTTGCTGCAGCTTGTTTCACACTTTCACAAAACCAGGTGCCGTTACGCAACAATGTTTGTTCAGATTACACAAAAATCACTAAATAACACTAAATAAACTCTAAGAAATATCAAATCAGAAATCGACAAGTTACGAGTGACCATTCAATAAGTACGAAATCGTTACGTTACTTTAAAATCAAAAGTGCTATGAGAGAGAGAGAGAGAGAGAGAGAGAGAGAGAGAGAGAGAGAGAGAGAGAGAGAGAGAGAGAATGTGAATGGTTTGAGTCTTTAAGCCCGAATGACACAAAACGTTTTGAGACAATTCTTTCTAGAAGCTTCGAAATCTTACGTAACTTTACATACAAAATGTGAAAGGTGCACGTGGCACTCGGCAAAGACATACACGTACGAGACCAGTCTGTTAAAAAAAAAAAAAAAGACACGTACTCGACTCGATCGATAGAAGCAGAAGTCCCTTATCATACGTGATGACAGAATCCCAAAACACAGTGAAGACTCGAGCTCTCTTATCAAACATGTTGACAGATTAGGAAAGCAAACAGAGATCTCGGAGTTCCTTTAATCTCGAGGAGATGAAAAGTTACTGAAAAAATTCTAACTTTGAATGAACAAAGATATCTCTCTTTCTACATTCTATGTTATATATATATTCTTTTACATTATGTTATGCAAAATCTGAACACACATTTAAAACATCCTAACTCTAAGCCATCTAGGAATCTGAAAAAATGTTGCAAAATTCAATTCTAACATTTTATACAGTCAAAGAGGGGATATATGCATTTTGAAAGTAGCAATATATAATATACCTCACACAGAAGTTTTTTTATCACGGTGTTGAATCCAACGATTCGCAGCGAGATAAATAATCAGCAACTACATTGTTTTTGCCACTAATGTGCTGCACTCTTAAGTTATACTGTTGCAAGCATAAAGACCACCTAGTCAATCTTTGATTATGGTTTTTCATTCTCTGGATAAATGATAGTGGATTGTGATCAGACAACGCTAAAATTTCTTCATTCCTAGGTCTATTCACATACACTTCAAATTTTTTCAATGCTGTGATTAAGGCTAAAGTTGTCCATTGTCGAGTATACTTTCTGATGTTTTTTCCGTTTTGTAGACATGAAGCACACAGGATGATAAATATTATTTTCATCTTCTTGAAGTAGAACAGCTCCAATGCCACAGTCCGACGCATCAATTTGTATCACAAATTTCTTGTCGAAGTCTGGAGCTTGAAGTTAAAACTTGACACTCTGGAGTCCAAACAAACTTAGCTTTGGGACTAGTTAAGTCTGTCAAGGGAGCTACTGCGGCTGAGAAATTTGGGCAGAAACGACGATAGAATCCAGCCATGCCTAAAAATCTCTGTAGCTGTTTCCTGGTAGTAGGTGGGGTAGCCTTACGGATACCTTCTACATTAGCATTTACTGGAGCAAGAAGGCCTTTCCCAACTTCAAACCCAAGATACTGCACAGTTGCCTTGCCAAACTCACTCTTCTCTAAGTTGACTGTTAATCCTGCTTCTTGAAGTTTCTTGAAAACTTTCCTCAGAATCTTCAGATGTTCTTCCCACGTTGTAGAGTAAATCACGATGTCATCTAGGTATACACCTACTCCTTCTATAGATCCTAGCAGTTGATCCATCACTCGTTGAAATGTTGCAGGTGCATTCATCAGACCAAATGGCAGAACAGTATACTGATACAGTCCAAAAGGAGTAATAAAAGCGGACAGCAACTTGGCATTCTCATCTAAGGGAATTTGATAATATCCTTTCAACAAGTCTATCTTGGAAACAAACTTGGCTTGCCCAATATTATCAAGTAACTGATCTATAAGAGGCAAAGGATAATTGTCAGCCACACTGATAGAATTCAGTTTCCTATAATCAGTACACATCCTAAATGAAGCATCTGGTTTCTTCACTAACACACATGGAGAACTGAAGTGACTTGAACTGGGTTCTGCTAATCCATGTTGCAGCAAATACTCAACTTCCTTCTTCAAAACATCTCGATGATAAGGTGATAAGCGATAGCTCTTTGCTTGAAAGGTCTTCCATCTTCTTGAATCTTGATTTCATGCTTAGTCAGATCAGTATGCCTAGGCACATCTGCAAAAATTTCTGGGACTTCTAATTACGTCACTTGAGTCTTCACCTTGTTCAACACGCAGATGTTTCAGTTTATCCTCCAAATTTTCCAAAATTGAAGAATTATTCATCTTGCTTGCAGCTCCCAATTCGTAGCCATCACCGTCTTCTGTAGATAAAGTTGTTTGGGTTACTGACACAGTTTCAGTTTTAGTTTCTGAGAAATAAGGTTTCAAGAGGTTCACATGTATCTTCCTTTGTCTTCTTCTTCTTTCTGGTGTTTCAATCACATAAGTTCTATCACTTCTGAATTTCAATCACATAAGTTCTATCACTTCTGAATTTCAATCACATAAGTTCTATCACTTCTAAATTTCAATCACATAAGTTCTATCACTTCTGAATTATCTTGTAAGGACCTTGAAATTTATTAGTGAGGGGAAATCTCTTGACAGGTAAGAACACTAACACTTGTTGACCAACACTAAAACTTCTTAGCTTAGTCTTAGCATCATATCTCCTTTTCATTTTCTCTTGACTCACGTTCAGATTTTTTTTTTCTAAAGAGAATTTTCTAATCTCTTTCAACCTTTTCCTTAAGGTCTTCACATACTCTCCTTGGCTTTCCTCTTGATTTTCTTCCCAATTTTCTGCAAGAATCTTCAACGGTCCTCTAACTTCTCTTTCAAAAATCCTTTCATTAGGAGAACATCCCATACTTTCTTGATAAGCACTCCTAACTTCAAACAACATTAATGGTAAACCAACATCCCATTCTCTTCCTGACTCAGAACAATACTTTGTCAGCATACTTTTCAATGTTTGGTGGAACCTTTCCAAGGCACCTTGAGTCTCTGGATGATAGGCAGTGGATAACTGTTGTTTCGCTCCTAACAAATTCATCACATCCTGGAATAACTTTGAAGTAAAGTTTGTTCCTCTGTCACTTTGTACTACCTCTGGTATACCAAACTTTGAGAAAAAATACACAAGTTTTTCAGCAACTATCTTGGCAGATATGTTTCTAACAGGGATTGTTCCGGATATCTTGTCACAGGACACATTAATGTTAACAAATACTCATTTCCTTTCTTTGTCTTCGGCAGCGGTCCAACCATGTCTATAATCACTTTGCTAAAGGGTTCTCCTCTAACTTCTATAGGTTGTAGGGGGGCTTTCTTGATGGTTTCATTCGGTTTTCCAGCTATCTGGCAGGTATGACACACACAACAAAACCTGCTAACATCTTTGTGAAGTCCAGGCCAGAAAAAATATTTCATGATCTTCTCCACAGTCTTCCTGATTCCCATATGTCCAGACTCATGGGCTACTGCAACCACTTGATTTCTCAACGGATATGGAATCAAAATTTGATGATATTCGCCCCATACAGCATCTCCTGGTATATCTGTAGGTCTATACTTTCTCATCAGCAAACCTTCCTTCAGATAATAACAGGTACGAGTTTGTTGCATCTCTTCTCGATCAACAACTCTGAAGAACAAATCAGTTAACGATGCATCCTTCTTCTGCAAGTCCATTAGGTTCTCTCTTGTCACTTGACCAACTTCTAGGGTTGAATTCTCAATATTTGCTAACTCAGCTACTGTAGTTTCACTACTGTCTTCAGTAACACTTTGACTACTCGGAGTCTCTTCAGGAGCATCAGGTTCTTCTTCTTCTTTGTCGTCGTCTTCTTCATCTTCTTGGGAAATCTCTTCTTGGTCAGCACTATGGGAAACATCACTTCCCTGGAACAATTCTTCTAAGCACAAAGATCCTTCACTTGATCCTTCTTGGGTGTGTAAATCCTCAGTTTCTTCACTTGCAGTCGTAGTCGTCTTCATACTTCTGGTAGTTACACAACTAGGAAACAGGTGGGGGTTATTCTTCTCCATCTCTACTGTAGGACTAATCCTCAATGGTTTGTCTGTCACTACAGGACAAGGAATAAATGGCACACCACCAACTTCATTCCTCAACAGAACATGTACACCTTCTACAGCCAGTGAGTCCTTTACAGCAAAATCAACATTCCCTATCACCAATTCATGACAGGTGTAAGCGGCATATAGGAGTTACTTCCTCTCCTCCTATATCCTTCAAAATAACTGAATCTCCTGTGAGACTCTTCTCCAACTGAGAGTGAGAACCACGTACTACCACACTATGGCTACTCCCTGTATCATGTAATATCTTGACTGGTATCTGCATACTTCTTTCTTGAGTTGACAGCATACCCTCATAGATATATGGCTTAAAAGCCTCCACACTGCTAAGCCACTCACTGCTTGAGGTAACATTTCCACTGGTTGCTAAACATTCAGCTTGTTTAGTTTCATTCTTCTCTGGAGTCTGATTCTTTCCCACGCTACTCTTCGTAGATTATTTCACCTGGTCACCTTTCACAACTTGACCAACTGGCTTTGACTGCTGTTGATTCCGGTAACACTCTTGACTGTAGTGTCCTACTCTTCCACACTTGAAACAGACAACATTAGGTTTCTGTAATTGTCTTGAAAAACTGGATGAGGATTTCACATTAGCTTGCTGAATTGTATTACCTTGTGTACTCTTGGTAGTATCACTTGTAGGTTTCCCATTAAATTTGTTCCTGTTATTTGGATACGACTTAAAACCTGGGCATTGTTGACTCTGGTACTTGACATTGTAATTACATTTACTACTGATTATATTGTAATCTTCACTCAGTGTAGCAGCTTTGTAAAGTTTCTTCACCTCTCTCTCTCTCAAATAGGTTCTTATATGTTCAGGAATTCCCTTAAGATACTGTTCAAGAACAAGTAACTCTTCTAACTCATAAAAAGTTTTAACTTTAGCAGCTGCTAACCAACGTTTGAAACACCTTCTCACTTTGTAAGCATAATCTAAGAATGTTACCTTCTCATCTTTTCTTAAATTTCTGAATCTTTCATTGCAGTACTCAGGGGTCATCTGGTAAAATTGTAGCACACTGTGTTTAAGTACCTTGTAGTCTTTACACTGATCAGCTGTTAAAGCTAGATAAGCACTTCTCCCTTTAACAATCAAGACACTTTGTAGCAAAACTGACCATTTATCTTCTGGCCATCCCATACCTGAAGCCACCTTCTCAAAGTGATCAAAAAACTCATCTGGAGCTTCTTCAGTAAACTTAGGGATTAACTTCTGTACTCCTACTACATCAAATACAGGGTCGTGATTACCTTGGTTAGGGTTAGACAGTGTTACAGGTAATGTGGATCTAGCTCTTATCAATTCCATTTCCCTTTCATGTCTTGCGATTTCTCTTTCCTCTTTTATCCTTTTTCTTTCCTCTTCTGCTGTTTTTTCTTCTTCTCTTTCTCTTCTTTCTTGTTTTTCCCTGTCTATTCTTTCTCTTTTAGCTTGCATTCTCTCTCTTTCAGCATGCATTTTCAGCTTAATCAAATTCTCTTCTACTTCAATGCGTCTAAGCTCTAACTCTGCATCACTTTTCTCTTTCTTTTCTGCTTGCTTATTTATGAGATCAGCACGTGCTACATTCAAGAACTATTGAGTCAATTTTAACTCATTTTCATCAGTTGTTCTACCAGAGTTTATCAATGATTCCATAGCAATACATCTTATTTGTGCCTTTACCATACTAGTAGACACATAACCACCATATGCCACTGCTAAAGCGCTCCACTGTGCCTTAGTCAGAGTGGTTTCAGATAAAACTTGGATGGAAGGGGCTGCTAAAAATTCCTGAACCTTGAACTGAGCCATTTTCCTCTAAGTTATCAACTTACAATTCAATACAATAAATGCAAAACAAAAACTATATGGTCACTCTCCTAACAAAATATCTCCCTAACACCACCAGTATATACTAGATTGATAATGAAATCTGCTTTCCCGGGTCTCTGGGCACCATTAAATACTTGTGGCGAAGAGCCAAGTATCTGGTTACTACACTTACCACTCATTAACTGTTACCTCACAAAAACCAGACACCCGAACCCTCATCACAGGTACTAAACGACTGAATACTCTAAAGGCAACAGTGATCCCTTAACAACTTACCAGTATTGCAGAAAATCAGACCAAGTTCATCAAAACAGGTGTGAGGTAATCTTGTAAGTAATTAAATTCATCAAAGGGCATCACTCCATCAACAACTTTAAAAGTCTAAGTATTTCCCTGATTTCAAAAGTCTAAGTACTTCCCTCGTTCTAAGTCACTTCAAGTTAATTGAAGGAAAACAGATCAATCACCATTCTATGTTTCTACCTAACACCAACATAATCAAATGCAAATATACTGGTTAGAAATGAAAACACTTATAAAAATTTTAAATACAAAAATTTATTATTAAACTCAAAATTTATAAGTGAAATTCAAAATCTCAGGGAAAATTACTGTTAATTGAAAACAAAGTAAAGTTTAATTAATTCTTGAATCAATTAAGTAGAATTAAATCAAAATTAATTTATCACAAAATTCAAGAAAATTAATTCTATCAAAATTCAAAAGTGTTAGGCAATAATTGAAATTTGGAAATTAATTCACAAGTACTAAACAATAATAAAACTTGAAAAGAATTCTAAGTAAATGCAAATTAATTCACAAGTGTTAAATTTAATTAAATGTGCCATGATTAATTAATGAAAATAACTACAGTGGTACCTCGAAATACGAAAGGCTCAACTTACGAAAAACTCGAGATACGAAAGCCAATACGAAAAATTTAACAGCTCTACATACGAAAAGTTTTCAAGATATGAAAGGTTTCTGTAAAATCCGAAATTCGCCCGAACCACCAATAACAATTTTGAAACTCGCGCGCCGCCAACTTAGTAGACTCACCACCATCCTCCTGCTCTCCCATTGGTTCCTGATGCTAGTCGCGGCCATGAGATCGTTCTCTCCTATTGGACAGCGTCCCTCCCATCATGCATCTATGTACGTGGTGGCGTGCCTCGGCCACTCGGTACCAGCATTGTTATAGTACGCACGCGGTATTCGTTTCGGGATCGTCAACTGTTTCTGAATCTACTAGTCAGAGTTGACATTGTGATGGTGTTTGTGTCATGTGTATTTAAAAAAAAAATTCTCATATCTTTTCACAGAAAATGGAAAAAGAAGTGCACCTCTTGAGTGACGACATATGATATGATTGACCAAGATCTCTCTCGTGGGAAAAGTGACCAAGATCTCTCACATGGGATTAGTGATCAAGGTCTCTCTCATGGGATAACTGGAAACTTTGCAAGGTTGGTAGAATCTCCACTCCCTGCTGAACAGAGGGTGTTGACCAAATATTTATAACATGCATACCAGTATAATCAAGGCACTTCAGTTTATGTTGAAGGTCAGCAGCCGAACATTCAGTACCCAAATCAGTTGCAGAGAGAGCATTTGGTTGAACAGCGTTTTGATGGACACCAGGGCCAACAGAGTCATGAGGTGCAACAATTAGTAGATAATTATCAAGACGGGCAGCCGTTAATGAACACTACGCGTTTATAGTAAAAAGACACCCCGAAAAGGCTCACACAGGTCGTATGCTTGCGCAGTTCGATGACGTTTGCCTGAGTCGTTTCAGGAACATTGTGAAAAGTAGGCAGAAGCAATCTTCCTTGGATCGTTATTTTTTAAAAGAGGCCTTTAGCATTAGCAGGAGTAAGGAAAAAGGAAGAACCAAGTGATAAAAACCAGAAAGTTGTAAGCAAAAGGAAAGAACCAAGTGATAAAAAACAGAAAGTTGAAAGTGGTGATGAAGTTGAAATTCTATAAAAAAAAAATAAATAAATAAATAAACCTACGTAAAGTAAAAGAAAAAAAAGTTAAAAATCAAAAAAAGAAGAAAAAAAAAAACGGCAGAAATTAAGGATGTTCTAGCCGCTTTTCATAAAGTGCAATTGTTTGTCCTCCTCCTCCTCTGCCACCACTTTTGGAGATAGCCTCACTCGAAAGGTAAGCTTTCCCATTTTACGTACAGTATTTCTTGTATACCATATACACTAATAGTACACTTTATTTACAGGTTACGTATTTTGCATTTTGTTATTAATTTAGGTATTGAATGGTCCAAATTGTTGTAGTATTCCATTGTTTATAGGTCAATTTAGCTTTATTATGAAATTTACTAGGGTGTTTTTAGAGGGCTTGGAATGGATTAGCCATTTTACATGTAAAATGTGGTCCAAGATACGAAAACCTCATGATACGAAGGGCGCCTCGGAACGGATTAATTTCGTATCTCGAGGTACTACTGTAAGTCAATTAAATTGTGAATGCAAATGAAAATACAGAAAAATGTGGGAAATACCAAAATTTCTTAAGTATTAATCACACAGAATATAAAATAAAAACACACACTTCAATAAGAGAATGAATAAATGCACAAAACATAAAAATCTCTTCAAATGAATAAACACAAAACACAAAAATTTGCAATGTGTAAAAATGCAAATAGTTTCTCTCAAACCATTGTAACTATTAGTGATCAGTTTTTAAACCATAGTAACCAATAGTTATTAGTTATTAGTTGCAACTAATAAAAATATAACACACTTTACCTTTTTGGTATACCAATTTCTTTCTTTCTTTTGCTGCAGCTTGTTTCACACTTTCACAAAACCAGGCGCCGTTACGCAACAATGTTTGTTCAGATTACACAAAAATCACTAAATAACACTAAATACACTCTAAGAAATATCAAATCAGAAATCGACAAGTTATGAGTGACCATTCAATAAGTACAAAATCGTTACGTTTCTTTAAAATCAAAAGTGCTATGCGATGGAGAGAAAGAGAGAGAGAGAGATGTGAACGGTTTGAGTCTTTAAGCCCGAATGAAAAACTTCTCCCTTATGTAAGTTGGACAGGGGAGATGACACAAAATGTTTTGAGACAATTCTTTCTAGAAGCTTCCAAATCTTACGCAACTTTACATACAAACTGTGAAATGTGCACGTGGCACTCGGCAAAGACATACGCGTACGAGACCAGTCTGTTAAAAAAAAAAGACACGTACTCAACTCGATCGATAGAAGCAGAAGTCCCTTATCATACTTGATGACAGAATCCCAAAACACAGTGAAGACTCGAGCTCTCTTATCAAACATGTTGACAGATTAGGAAAGCAAACAGAGATCTCGGAGTTCCTTTAATCTCGAGGAGATGAAAAGTTACTGAAACAATTCTAACTTTGAATGAACAAAGATATCTCTCTTTCTACATTCTACATTATATATATTCTTTTACATTATGTTATGCGAAATCTGAACACACATTTAAAACATCCTAACTCTAAGCTATCTAGGAATGTGAAAAATGTTGCAAAATTCAATTCTAACATTTTATACAGTCAAAGAGGGGATATATAAATTTTGAAAGTAATATATTATATATAGTATATATATATATATATAACATAGATATATATATATATATATATAGATATATATATACATATACATATATTATATATATATATATATATATATATATATATATATATATATAATATATATATATATATATATATATATAAGGTAGCCTGAGATGTACTAGTTATAGTACAGGAAACCTTATGTACTGATCTGCAAGATAATGATAAGGTAGTAAAGAGAAAAAATTAGAGGAAATAAAAGGGACTTAACATATTTTATTATGAAAATACTTAAATAATAATAAACACTTGGACCATAAGAAACTATGCAAGTGGAAGGATGCTGCCTGAAGGTAAATGCAGTCCTATGTTGATGTAGCAATTTCAAAGATCCGAATGGTGTAAAATTGGAAGAAGGCTGGTGCAATTTTGAATCTCACTCTCTCTTTTTCTATATATATATAGGTTTTTTGCCACAAAGGAAAAAATGAAAAAGCGAGATAGCCGAGTACTTTCGGTCCTATTCGGACCCTTTACTGAGGCAAACTGATTTTACAAAGAACAACATAGTCAAAAGAAGGCTTAATATACAAACTGACACTACCAGATTAGCCATAAGGGCGATTTTCACTCTACAGAAAGGAGGAGTCCCCAGAGGCTAGCCACACCTTGAAGGATACCCACAGTAAACAAGTGATTCTTCCAGAAAACAGTACATTTTGAAAAAAACACGGGAGCATATACAATTTAATATCATGAATTTCTACAAAATTTTTCCCAACCAAAATTATTATCAATGAAAAACGAAAGAAAATATAAATATATATATATCGAGCAAGAGAAAGAGGGAGAGAGAATATCGAAACAGAGAGAGAGAGAGAGAGAGAGAGAGAGAGAGAGAGAGAGAGAGAGAGCGAGAGAAGAGAGAAGAGAGAGAGAGATAGAGAGAGAGAGAGAGAGAGAGAGGAGAGAAAGAGTAGGAGGGAATAGAGAGAGAAGAGGAGAGAGAGAGAGAGAGAGAGAGAGAATAAATATATACATGTGGGACTAATTTATTAGTTGTTCATTTATTTTGAGGTCCTTCATAAACTTCTTACAAATATATGGGTCCAAATGGTACATTCCCAGACTAAGATTTAGGTTTTTTTTATTAGTGATTTGTATAATTGCCGATTCCAGTAAATTTCTTGAAACATAATCATTAGATCTAGCAATTACCGAGGTATCACCCCAATTAATACAATG
Source organism: Macrobrachium nipponense (assembly GCF_015104395.2). NCBI lineage: Eukaryota > Metazoa > Arthropoda > Malacostraca > Decapoda > Palaemonidae > Macrobrachium > Macrobrachium nipponense. The sequence continues at coordinate 34,700,001 of NC_087207.1, read as the reverse complement.
AGATTTTTCACTCAGGTGGATAAACAGTACATTTAAAGTCTGGGCTGTTCTAACTTAATACATATGCTGCTTCATCCGAACACATAAATTTTTACTAGACTGACCAACGTAAAACGATGGGCAATCCTTACAAGGAATTTTGTAAATGATGTTATTTGTTACGGGACTATTCTTAATTAGCATATCTTTAATGGTATTGTTATAAGAGAACACTACATTAACATTAAACGATCTAAATATTGACTTTATGGTTTCAAATCCACGAAAATAAGGTAAGCTAAGTACATTTTTAGGCATTTCTTTTTCATTAATAGCAACATTATTAAACTTTTTGTGAGCTTTTTGATAACATAAATCAATTAAATGAGGTGGGTAGCAGAGATCGTTTCCTATCATTTTTATGTATTCTATTTCTTGGTCCAGATATTGTGGACTCGTGATACGCAAAGCGCGTAGGAACATAGAAGAAAAAATTGAAATTTTAATATTAAGATGGTGGCCAGAATAAAAATGTACATATGTTAAATTATTTGTGGGTTTTCTATAAATACTGAATTTGCATTGGAAAGATTCTCTATGTATTAATACATCTAGGAAAGGGATGACACTGTTAATTTCAATTTCAACAGTGAATTTTATGGATGGCACTAAATTATTCAATTTAGACAGTAAATCATTTACATCAATACCACCAGGTAAGACTAACAAGATATCATCGACATATCGGTACCATTTTAAGGGGATAAGTGTGATATTCGGGAGGTGTTGTCTCTCAAAAAATTCCATATATAAGTTTGAAAGGAGAGGTGATAAAGGGTTACCCATGGCCACACCAAATATTTGTTGGTAATATTCTCCATTAAAAATAAATCTGCAATCACAAATACATAACTTAATTAAGGAAATTATGTGACTAACGGACATAGGCAATTCATGCAGTACAAGTTCATTACTTAAATATTCTAGCACAGAGTCAATAGGGTCTTTTGTAAACAAAGAACATACATCAAAACTGACAAAAATATCGCTAGGGTTTAGTACAATGTTATTTAATTTTTCCACAAGATCAAGAGAATTCCGGATGTGTGAATTAGATACAGTTCCTAGTAGTGGGGATAACAGTTTAGTAAGATATTTAGATAGTTTATAAGCAATTGATCCTACAGTACTAATAATTGGGTGCATAGGTTTGTTTTCCTTATGAGTTTTGACTAGGCCATATAAATAAGGTAATGAGGGACACTTTAGAGTTAACTGACACAAAAGTTCTTTTTTATCTTTAAGAATTTGTTTGATATTGATATTAAAGTTTTTTATTACTTGGTCCAACGGATTTTTTGCGAGTTTTTTGTAAGTTATTTCATCCTCTAGTAAAGTATGCATGCGACATCTCTATATAAGTGTGAAAAATACTGTGACCTACCACAAAATCATTTAGACATTATCAAAGGCAGGACATATAGTGCTACGCATGCCTACCATGAAAATAACTTCCCCGCTTGCTACAGAAAAAGTTTAAAAGAATTGAAGAATGATAATAGCTTACACATCACCAAGGCTGATAAATCCAATAGTTTAGTGGTTCTTGACAAAACTGACTACATATCACGCATGCATACTTTACTAGAGGATGAAATAACTTACAAAAAACTCGCAAAAAATCCGTTGGACCAAGTAATAAAAAACTTTAATATCAATATCAAACAAATTCTTAAAGATAAAAAAGAACTTTTGTGTCAGTTAACTCTAAAGTGTCCCTCATTACCTTATTTATATGGCCTAGTCAAAACTCATAAGGAAAACAAACCTATGCACCCAATTATTAGTACTGTAGGATCAATTGCTTATAAACTATCTAAATATCTTACTAAACTGTTATCCCCGCTACTAGGAACTGTATCTAATTCACACATCCAGAATTCTCTTGATCTTGTGGAAAAATTAAATAACATTGTACTAAACCCTAGCGATATTTTTGTCAGTTTTGATGTATGTTCTTTGTTTACAAAAGACCCTATTGACTCTGTGCTAGAATATTTAAGTAATGAACATGTACTGCATCAATTGCCTATGTCCGTTAGTCACATAATTTCCTTAATTAAGTTATGTATTTGTGATTGCAGATTTATTTTTAATGGAGAATATTACCAACAAATATTTGGTATGGCCATGGGTAACCCTTTATCACCTCTCCTTTCAAAATTATATATGGAATTTTTTGAGAGACAACACCTCCCGAATATCACACTTATCCCCTTAAAATGGTACCGATATGTCGATGATATCTTGTCAGTCTTACCTGGTGGTATCGATGTAAATGATTTACTGTCTTAATTGAATAATTTAGTGCCATCCATAAAATTCACTGTTGAAATTGAAATTAACAGTGTCATCCCTTTCCTAGATGTATTAATACATAGAGAATCTTTCCAATGCAAATTCAGTATTTATAGAAAACCCACAAATAATTTAACATATGTACATTTTTATTCTGGCCACCATCTTAATATTAAAATTTCAATTTTTCTTCTATGTTCCTATGCGCTTTGCGTATCACGAGTCCACAATATCTGGACCAAGAAATAGAATACATAAAAATGATAGGAAACGATCTCTGCTACCCACCTCATTTAATTGATTTATGTTATCAAAAAGCTCACAAAAAGTTTAATAATGTTGCTATTAATGAAAAAGAAATGCCTAAAAATGTACTTAGCTTACCTTATTTTCGTGGATTTGAAACCATAAAGTCAATATTTAAATCGTTTAATGTTAATGTAGTGTTCTCTTATAACAATACCATTAAAGATATGCTAATTAAGAATAGTCCTGTAACAAATAACATCATCATTTACAAAATTCCTTGTAAGGATTGCCCATTGTTTTACGTTGGTCAGTCTAGTAAAAATTTGTGTGTTCGGATTAAGCAGCATATGTATTCAGTTAGAACAGCCCAGACTTCAAATGCACTGTTTATCCATCTGAGTGAAAAATCTCATTGTATTAATTGGGGTGATACCTCGGTAATTGCTAGATCTAATGATTATGTTTCAAGAAATTTACTGGAATCGGCAATTATACAAATCACTAATAAAAACAACCTAAATCTTAGTCTGGGAATGTACCATTTGGACCCATATATTTGTAAGATGTTTATGAAGGACCTCAAAATAAATGAACAACTAATAAATTAGTCCCACATGTATATAGCTATTATTTCTTTCTCTCTCTCTCTCTCTGTCTTTCTCTCTCTCTCTCTCTGGTTCGATATTCTCTCTCCCTCTTTCTCTTGCTCGATACAATATATATATATATATATATATATATATATATATATAAGATATATATATATATATATATATATATATATATATATATATTTTCTTTCGTCTTTTCATTAATAATAATTTTGTTAGGAAAAATTTTGTAAAAATTCATGATATTATATTGTAGGTATATGCTCCCGTGTTGTTTTCAAAATGTACTGTTTTCTGGAAGAATCACTTGTTTACTGCGGGTATCCTTCAAGGTGTGGCTAGCCTCTGGGGACTCCTTTCTGTAGAGTGAAAATCGCCCTTATGGCTAATCTGGTAGTGTCAGTTTGTATATTAAGCCTTCTTTTGACTATGTTGTTCTTTGTAAAATCAGTTTGCCTCAGTAAAGGGTCCGAATAGGACCGAAAGTACTCGACTATCTCGCTTTTTCATTTTTTCCTTTGTGGCAAAAAACCTTTATTTATACATAGCATCACGTTTTATATACTTCGTGATCAAGTTATTCATATATATATATATATATATATATATATATATATATATATATATATATATATAGAGAGAGAGAGAGAGAGAGAGAGAGGAGAGATACTCAAAATTGCACAAGCCTTCTTCCAATTTTACATCATTCAGATCTTTGAAATTGCTACATCAACATAGGACTGGATTTACCTTCAGGCAGCATCCTTCCACTTGCATAGTTTCCTTTAGGGTCCACATGTTTATTGATATTTCTGTATTTTCATCATAAAATATGGTAGTTGCCTTCTATTTCCTCCAGACTACCTTATCATTATCTTGCAGATCAGGACTACATAAGGTTTCCTGTACTGCAACTGCATCTCAGGTACTTTATTTTTTTCCTTTGGCTCAACCTCTCATCTCTCCATCGCACCACTTATTGATTTCATTCTTTCTCATCTTCCTATTCCCCACAAACTCCTATTGATTCTGTAATTCCATGTTTGAATTCTGCATATTCCCACTTCAATATCTTCAACTCCTGCTCAGGTTTATACTACTGTTTCTTATACGCTAATCTCACTGCCTTCTTATGAAACTAACTTGTCTTAAGTGCAATTATAAACATGTTTTTGTTCCATGTTCTCATATTAGAACTTCTATTTTCATTCCAATCTAATGACTAAACATTTCTCAAGCCACATGCTTTATTTTAATGTTTCATCTACTCTACACTAACCCAATATAATTTTTCCCCACCATTTACTAATTTTTTCCAAGAATGCTTGGCAATACACTTACGTATTTGGAAACCATGTATTTCCAGCAATCAATTCCTTAAACAAAAGCATTTTGGCACAACTTCATTATCTGAGTTACTCCTGGAACTTCATGCCTACCAGCTATGCAGCCTTTTCTCCATTATACTTAAATTTTGAGGTAGCAAACTCAGCCAAGAATAGAGCCACTCTTCCAGAAACTCACTTTCATTATTTTCTCATCCTGGAGCATCTACATTTAATACCACTATGGATTATTCTCCTGGCGCACTCATATTACTAACAGTCTTCAGACTTTTACATTCTTCCTGAAACAACAAACACCAACCCTTACATAGCATTTCTCAGCTGTCCCAGACACATGTTCTCTTTATCTTCCCCATTTCTAACGACTGTGCACATTCAATTGGGTTTCAGTAGGTTCTGTAACATCCACCCTCCTTACTTTACAAACGTGTATAATAAACTTGTGATATCACCATAGTTAAACTAGCACATTGAAAAACAGTTTTACTGTTAGTTATAACAGAGGCAACACTTATCCAAAACAAATATATAATTCCTCAGCCACCTACACAGCAGCCTTGTCAACTGCACCTTCAATCAACTTACATACACTGCACCCTTTATTGTCTACAGCATATTTTGTGTGTATTCTCCTACGTGCTGAATATTGAGGCTTCTTTTTCTATCAGCTTTATCTGTTATATCTGTTGTTTACCTATTAAGGACAGCTGTAATACACAGATTCTTCATGCTTTATTATTTTTCCCTTTTTGTAGATGGTTAACCATATTTTCACCTAAGCTGTTTTCTCCACTAATCATTTCAACCCTTCTAACCTCACAGAAAATTATTTCAAGCTTTCACCATTTTATTTTATTAAAAACAATATTCTTAAACAAGTTTTTGTGCAGCAACCTCCCCCATCCCACATTCAAATATTAAATTGCTGGTAGCCAGTAGATCTAAAATGTTAACTCTCACTCACATTTTTTAACGCTGCTTAATTACTGGCCACAAATTACGTTCTTGCTTCTCAGCCCAACTCCATCATAACAGATGCTCCAAGGACAACATCTTACACAAGTTTATTTTGTAAACATCACTAACCTTATTTTTCATTGGTGTTGCAGTTACTAAACACGGCAAATTTTAAAAGTAATTTATGATTTTCCGAACATACAAACCTGAAGTTCTTTGCATAGGATTTTGTTTGCTGATGCAAGGCTGTAACTTCCAGACAAGGTCATTAATTATCAAAAGGTAGGGGGAAGCCAGTTCACCTGTTGGTATACACTCCACTTTGCCTTCCGACCAAGGTGGCATAATGAGAACTGGCTGAGGTGGGCTGTTAATGTAAAGAACTTCAGGTTTGTTTGTTTTAAAAAATATCAATAATTTTTTAAATTTGCCATTTGTTTCTACACAAATAAAAAGCTTTATTCTGTACATAAGAGACTAAATTTTTGGGTGGGAGAAACTGGGTACTCTTTCAACAAACTGTTTGATCTATCCACCTGAAAAAAATCTTGGTCTGGAGAAGCAGAGAAGTTATCCTGCACCTCTAGCTTGTTGGACATATGGGATGTTGCAACAGTTAGACTTCTGGCCCTAAAGGTCTGTGCTTTCACAATCTGGTGAAGGCTGAAAGAACCAGCTTGTCGGCGGCAATAAAAAATGCTGTTAAAACCAAAGGGTTTGTTTCATTGCTTCTTTCAATACATCTGAAAATATGTAGATTCATTGGGTGAACTTGTGTGAGGAGGTTCTCAATGACCAGCCACCAAGCAATGTCCGCTCTGATCCTCACAACTGGGGGGGGGGGGGGGGGGTCACCTAGTGCTGCTTCAGTTGCCACTGCAGTGAGAGAGGTTGTATCACCCATAAGGGATGATGATCCAAGGATTACAGGTGGCTTAGAATTACCTGTCAAAGCTAAGGTGGTTGTTTCTGTCCAGACAAGGACTGAGCTGCACCATCCCAAACCTTGGTGATATGAGAGTTTGAGGGACGAACTTTTGCAACTGCCATGTTAATACACATTTCAGGGAGTTTTGCCAAATGTTTGGGGCGAGAACCAATTTATCAGAGTTTACAAAAAATAGCTACACCATCACACATACAGTTGTGTGATGGGCAGATTATGTCATGCAGAATAAAATTTCATAAAAATCAGAATATAAATATATACTACATGGTTACCAGAGGTAAAAAATGCAACTGTTCCACATCCCCACATGCTAAAATAATTTTGGAATGCTGATAGGGTACTAGATTACAATGAAGTGAAATACTGTAAACAGGTCAATACTGTATATATATACAACCATTCCACATCCTTACTTGATTGTTATCTTTTTCAGGAAGCTGATAGCACTAGGTTGCTTTTAAACATTCAGTTCTTTTTTTGTAGGTGCATGGTGCAAGGGCCAGTGTTGTTCATCATTTTTGGGATGAATTATGATAGTTTCAGCCTGTTTAGCCTACCAGTTGACACCAATCCTCTTGTCCATGTACCTGTATTTGAATGTTTTATTTGTTCATTTGAGGATGGGGTTGAGACCCTTGTACTGGGGAAGGGTGTCAGAGGCGCTGTGGGAGTCTTTTCTTGGGAATATGAACTGGCGTGTCTGCAGGTTCTTTGGGACGTACTGCATCTTTGTACGTATATTTGTATGTTTGCTGATATACGTTGTATTTTCCAACAATTCTGTGAAGTCTTGATAGATATTTTTGTTAGTTGGTGGTGCTGGCAGAGAAGAATTCTCTGGATACAGATGGTTTTGCTGAACATTATTTCCAAAAGCAGGGTGCTGATTCCTTCTTTGAACACTGTATGTAACCTATGAACACGGACAGCAACTCTGATGTAGAGAGTGTTACTGTCATTAGCATATCCAGTTATATCTGAGTTTTGAAACAATACTAAAATACATTCTACCAAGGTGGACGAGTTACTTCCCGCTCTACTGGGTAGAAGTAAACAATCACAACAACTGCTGCCTCAGATTCAAGCACATGACTTGCTTGTCATGGATTTCTTCATGTTGTATGTCTAATGGATTAAGTCCCCAAAATTGTGGTAAGATACGTTAATTTGCTTATGATATGTATTTTTGTACCTTTTTGACATTATGTTTTAATTTGTACCTTTGATATAGCCAATGGCATCCTACCAGTTTTGTAGGACATGTGGCAATAGCTTCGAAGGCATTAGCCTAAAAGTGTTTTTCTTTTGTTTTCAGTTATACTCAATTAACGGCTCATGGTTTATATAATAAAGTACCTACAAAAAGGACCATGGAAAGTTATTGATAACCAATTTGAGAATCAACACTGAACGGGGCTAAAATCAACATATACCTACAGAGCCACGTACTGTCCACAACAAGGACAGAGAGGTTGATGCCCTTCGATGAAGATCTGGCTTAAGGCAGAGTAGTTGGCTTCACCTCGGGGATGGAGAGGGGCATATCTCAACAAAGGTTAGATATTTGATTAAACTTGTGATTTGATGTGAAGCAACTTTAACCGGTTAGATACTCTCTCTATAGTTTCCATCAGAGAAGATACTAGTTCATTTCTTGGTACACATTATTTAAGGCTACCTTAGTGCATGTGGCTAACAGACAAGAGTGGGCCAAAGGGGATCTTGTCTGCCTTGACCAAAAGAGCATGTAGATTGGGATACCACTTGGCATGAGACCAGCAAAGAGTTACCATGGTCATCCAAGACCAAGATTGACAAACACCTAGTTTATCACTTGGAAAATCAAGAATGACAGGGGGAAAGGCAAAGATATTCATGCCCCAGAGGCTGCTGGAAGGCATTTTCCAAGCAGCTCAGGGACAAGAATGGAAGTGCAGAACACTAGGAACTTCCAGCAACCATGTGTCGTGTCAAACAGGTAGATCAATAGAGTCCACCAGAGCTTAGAAAGGCCTAATCCACCCAAGAAAGTAGAACCAATATGACCAGAATTTACCTGGCTATCAGTTTGAAGGCATGGTAAAACACTCATGCATCTTCTTTGTCAACTGACAAACATTAAGGGAAATCTCACCACCCTTTAACAAAACACACCAACACTATGGAATGAGTAATCAAACCATCCCATAATGATTACAGGGGGGAGAGTAGTGTCAGTATCCCAAGATATGCAGAGGAATTGAATTGAATTGAATATAGAATTTAGGTGAGAGGCCAAGCACTGGGACCTATGAGGTCACTGACAGTAAAAGGTCTGAAAGGTGTAACAGGAGGAAAACCTCGCAGTTGCACTATGAATTAATTGTTAGAAAAGGGTGGAAAGTTAGAGGGAAGAAAAAGAATATGAAAGGAAAATTATGCAGAGGAAGCTTGCCCTGTCCATAAACCTGAGGTGTGCAGACCATTCAGGTGTGTGCCCTTCGATGCCTTTGGTGTGTCCAAGAACAAAAGCATCTCCGGAGGGGCTAGTTCAAGGCAACTTCCCCCCTTTGAACTCCCACAAAAAGGTTCCTGTCATCCAGCCACTAGCAAAGATTCTCCCTTACTTCTCTTCTCAAGGGCATGAGCTGGGAGGAGGGATGGCCTGAGGCTGACCAGGGATGCTTCAGTTGCCACTGAAGCAAATCCATGTGGAAGGACCCATGCAATGCAGCTTTTCTAAAGATGGCAGGTAACTGAGGACTACCATGCCAAAGCCAAGCTGGTTGCTTCTGTTGCAACAGGAACTGTGCTGAAACCTCACTGTACTGGCTGAGGCAAGATTCTGACAGAAAGATTCTCACTGTTGCTTTATCTATCAGCATACCTACATATTTTGCCTCCTGCTTAGTATGAGGTCTGACATGATCCCCATGTTACAACAAAATGCAAGGAGACTGTCTCTGTTCCAGAGCAACTGCACCTCCAACAACACCAGAATTAGCCAGTTATTCAGGTAACACAGCAAGAGTTTACCTTGTAAATGGACCCAATTTGCCACCCAGGTAGATACACATGAACACCTGGGGGTCTCTCACTTATCCAAGGCACAGGGATTTGAACTAGTAGACTGTCTCAACACAAAGCACAAGACCTGATGGACATGTGGCTGGAAGACTGCACCCTTTTAATTCACTGAAAGCATGAAGTCTAAGAAGTTGGATAGATAAAGAGAATGGATTAAAAGTACTACAAAGCAGAAAGTAAAGTAGCTGTGACAGAAGGGACACTATAAGTGGTAACTGCTACAGAAACTGCCATTATGCAAGGCCCTCCCACCCAGGGACATAATTTGATCAATATTTTCCAGCAGTACCTTCATTATTTAACCAGACAACAAATTTAAGGTTCTTAATATAACAAACTTGTCCTCAGATTCTGCATGCATGAAATAAATGACCACAATTTATGAAAACTCAAATTTTACTTTCTGTAAACACAAACAAATAAGATTTAACAATAGTATTTTACTAGTCATTTTACCATACCTTATTTTCTATAGCCTAGAGCAGAGAGAATTCTTGCTACGATAAATTATACGTATACCCTTGGCATGCAGGAGGTTAGCACAGCACTTTAAAGACACAACCAAATGTATTTTCTTTCATTTATTCAAGGTCTAGAGGCTTTCTCATCTATATGCTTACAACCAAAGAACAAGGTTTTAAAATAGGATACAATTATGTGATCAACATACAGAACCAATACGAATCAAAACACGATTAACATTTTTATAACATTTCATAATGATATTTTATCAAACTAAGGAGCATCTAAGGCAATGGAATGGTACAATAGTTTACATTTCCCCCAACAATAATAGCACATTTGCCAATTGCAAAACTTTTTTTTTTCTTTACTTCACTAGTAATTTTTTGAGGAAAAAAAAAAAAAAAAGACAAAAATGTTGATATGCGCAGATATTTTAATAATTTTTACCACGCGGAGAATTTCACTAGTCATTATCTTTCTTATCACAGCTTAAACTACTCCAGCCAGGTCATTTAAAGACAACCAAGTAAACTGCCAACAAAATTTTCAAACCTAAACAAGTGTTGCATTACTGCACATATAAATAGTGTCTCATACATTTAATACAATTAAGATATACAAATAATTATATATATTTATATAGTACAGTAACATTACCCATAATAGTCCAAACCTCCAAAAGCATTTGCAATTAAACACTTCTATACTATAAAATTATCAAAATTCCACATGTATTACCTAAATCCATAACAACAAAACTAATTTTGGAAATTTAGTTTTAAAAGAATTTTGATATATTTAAGTAAACAAATCCTTGTTTCACATACATCTAATCTTCCAAGTGAAGGTTGAACGAGGTCATCTACTGATAAAATAAATTACTTGATAGTAATGAAATGCTCAGCAATGGGTGCTCTAAGTTCTAGGTCTGCTACTGAACCACAAGAACACCTTTTGTGTACACTAACTTCCTACACCACTGAGCACGACAATCTTCAGGTGATTGAGATTGATCACTGGCAATTTATCAGACAATAATCTATCTCATATCATTAACTTACTATGATCATCATCCCTTCATATATTATTTACAACTGTGCAAAGTAAGGATGTCCAACTAGTTACAGTATATATATTGTCCAAAAGCAATGCCATGAGGCTTCACTTTGTAAACCAATTCTGGATTCAAACTTTCAAACCAGTGTGGTAAAACATGTGTACAATAACAGTGTGTTATTATATCAGAATGTGCTGTAAATGAAAATAGAAGGATCTGGACACTAATAACCCATTAAGTTTTACAATCAACTTTGTACAAGTAGTAAATAATGTCACTAAATACCAAATAAGTCCGTGAATACGTCATTGTATAGTTTATCAGCTTACCTACAAAAGTTCAATGAAAAAAATGAATTAAAATGCCTTGGGTACTGTCTTGAGACTAATATAAATAATAAAGATGAAGATGATGAGGAAGAGGAAAACCAGTCAGTTGAAACAATTCAATATCTAGATATAAAAAATAATATATTACAATTAGTTACAGACAATGACTTGTGCAAGCATATCCACAACATGGAGCCGACAGCTGTTCTTTGCAGACAGCTCTTCCCAGTTACAAGATAGTGTTCTTGAAGACTACTGTAATTAAAATGGAACTCTAAAACACAGACAAAGCTAGGTCCAAATCCACAATGCAAATACTGCAGATCTAGGTAACACAAATGGAGCACAAAACCCTCCAAGTCCAATTAACTCAAGAAGTTACTTAGCATTAAAACTGAGAAAGAAGCCCCATTGATCCAACCTGATATCTAGATCTTACCAATTAAATATTGAACAAATATATATTCACCACCTTTGCTTATCTGAAGAAAATATAAAGTACAATAAACCTCACCATTGACATAACTTGTGCTAGCACAGGGTGTCCTTGAACATCATGCCAAACTGCAAAGAAATAAGCTAGAAAATCTCTAGCATTAGTCCTATCAAAATCACAAAAAATTCCTCTTTCCTAATGGGACACTAGCAAGTAAGAATGTTTATAGGGAAAACTATGAAGGGGCTAATCATACTGCTGGAAATCACATTTATTCATCCTTCCAGAAGAACATAATTCACGAAACCCTTAAAAGTGCAGACACATTAATTTATTATAAAAAACAAACTAGAGGTAATACATGTCAAAAGCATGTCAAAGACCTTCCAGTCACTCCACACATGCAACAGATTCTCAACAAAAAGATCTTAGAGGTGATATTTGGAAAAGTGAAGATCAATGTAAGATCAGGATGTTCCATGTGAAGATGTTTAACCCTCACAGTCTGGGCTAATATAAGCTAATGCATACACCATGACCGGGCTAAATTTAAGGATGGGCAATCTAAGAGAAAAACTAAAAAAACTCATCAATAGAATGAGGAAGTTATGTATATTCATATGGTATTAGAAAATTTTTTTTTTTAATTTCTGTACCTTCCACGGGAAGTTGTAAGTGAATATTTACAACAATCGTAAAAAATATGCTAATTTTACCAAGTTGTGTTCTTTCTAATATTTTTTAAAATTTTATTTTGTCAAATTGAAATTGCAGCTCAAATAATATCATAAAAGATAAGAAATAAAACTGGGAACAAATTCTTGTCATATTTATTGTAAAATATTTATGATGCATCCTTGGATGGGAATTTGCGACAACATTCCCCCTTACTACCTCGACGAAGTCTGAGGGCTTCTGAGCTCTCTCTCACATTCTTATAGGGTGATCTGAAGAGTTGCCAATAGTGATATAAGGAACTAGGAACATTTTTCCCGCAAAACTCTTTCAAACTGTATGGCGCCAATTCTGGATCGTATATCTACGATACCTGTCCACTGTCTCGAAGCTATATGTGATCGTATATTACAATCCCAGGACTCTGTGGGTTAATATATGCTAGTTCAAAAATATGTTTTTGTTTGAAAATTCACTTAAATGGCAAATGCCTAAACATAAAAAATCAAACTAAGTACATAAGCAATGGAAAAAGAAAAGAACTAAAGCACCACCACTCACAAATACTAAATGACAAACATGCAAAAAAGTACACAGGGACAAAAGCATACCAAAGTACATACCAAGGTAACCAACCCTACAGTCACAACCACACTGAAGAAATAAAGACTCTGTGGTCCTTCCACCACAGAGATTGGAAACTTTGGCAGCTGACTACCTATGGCACTGACAGCCAAACACGTAGTGCATTCTAGCAGTTAAGAACCATACTTCTGACTAGCAATTTAATTTTGACAGACTTTTTCATCCTTCAGTTGGAAGCTAAGCCATGCTTAGACCTTGGGTTTCGAATGGTATAAAAACACAGTGCTATGTTCAATTAGTGTCATACTATATACTTATGACCTCTCTTAACCTATACAACCAATTTCCATAGTCCATGCTTACTTAACTACTCATTACTTCCTAAAATATGCATCACAAGATCAAACCCTTATCTTTAAGTACTTATGTAAATCTCTAGTCATTTCATAACCCAAATTTCACAAATAATGGCTTATGCAATAATGTGTCTGTTAGCAGTAACAACTATAAACCTGTTTTTACATTTAAGTTAAGTATATCTAAAGTTTAACCTGACCACTGAGCAGATTGACAGCTCTCCTAGGGCTGGCCCGAAGGATTGTATTTTTATTTACGTGGCTAGGAACCAATTGATTACTTAGCGATGGGACCTACAGTTTATAGTGGGATCCGAACCACATTACGTATATCGAGAAATGAATTTTTATTCACCTGAAATAAATTCCTCTGGTTCCTCACTGGCAGCAGCGGGAAGCGAACTCGGGCTACCGTACTGATAGGAAAGTACGCAACCCACTCACTCACTGAGGAACTACGTTTTTGTTTAAACATTCATTAACCCTCTTACGCCGGAGCCCTAAAAATCAAAACGTCTCCCGTATGCCGGGCCTGGTTTGAAGTGAGCGCGGAAGTGGAAAAAATAATTTTTTCAAAAAATTACAGCGCGCGTACTTTTGAAGATTAAGAGTTCATTTTTGGCTCCTTTTTTTGTCATTGCCTGAAGTTTAGAATGCAACCATCAGAAATGAAAAATAATATCATTATCATATGTAAATAATGCGATATATGGTAGCAAAAAAAAAAAAATTCATACATAATTGTATTCAAATCACGCTGTGCAGAAAACGGTCAAAGCTAACCAGTTACTTTTTTTTTGCGTTGTATTGTACACTAAATTGCGATCATTTTGATATATAATACATTGTAAAACAATAAAAGCAACACCGGAAAAATATTATCACAAAATGATGTACGAATTCGTAACACGCGGACGCAAAAAAATATTTTTTTCAAAAATTCACCGTAAATCACAATATTGTTCTAGAGACTTCCAATTTTTTTCAAAATTAAGACAAATGATTGAATATTACGATACTGTAAGAGTTTTAGATTAGAATTGCAGATTTCGACCATTTTGGACGAGTTAAATTTGACCGAATGTCGAAATTTTAATATATATATTTTTTCATATGCACATATTTCGAAGATGGAAAAAGCTACAACCTTCAATTATTTTTTATTGTATTCTTCATGAATTTGCGCACATTTTGATATATGAAACTCTATAAAAAGGCTAATATGAAAAGGAGCAAATATTAGGATAATGCCATGTACGTATTTCGGAGACTTGCGGCCGCGAATCGGCGCGCGGAGTGAAGGTAAATATATTTTTCAAAAATTCACCATAAATCACAATATTGTTTTAGAGACTTCAAATTTGTTTCAAAATCAAAATGAAGAAAAATGACGGAATATTACTAGGCCGTAAGATTTTTAGCTTACAATTGCGTTTTTCAACTATTTCGGTAGAGTCAAATTTGACCGAACGTGGTTTTTTTTCTATTTATCGTGATTTATATGCAAATATTTCGAAAAAAGAGAAAAGCTACAACCTTCAATCATTTTTAGTTGTATTCTACATGAAATTGCGCACATTTTCATATATAAAACTTTATGTAACAGCTAATTTTAAATGGTGCAAACATTTCAACAATCGCACAAAAAAATTCTGATTTTTTCGGAAGAGTTACCGCGCGAACGTAATTTTTTTTTTTCATAAATTCACCATAAATCGAAATATTGTGCTAGAGACTTCCAAGTCGTTGCAAAATGAAGGTAAATGATTGAATATTACTAGAATATAAGAGTTTTAGCTTACAATTGCGTTTTTCGACCATTTCGGTAGAGTCAAAGTTGACCGAAAGTTGAAATTTTTGCACTTAACGTTATTTATTTGAAAATATTTCAAAACCGATAAAAGCTACAACCATGGGTTGTTTTTTGTTGTATTGTGCATGAAATTGCGCACATTTCCATATATAAAACTTTATGTAACGGCAAATTTAAAAGGGTGCAAACATTAGGACAATCGCACGAAAAAATTTATCGGAAGAGTTATCGCACGAACGTAAGGAAAAAGTTTTTTCATAAATTCACCATAAATCGAAATATTGTGCTAGAGACGTCCAATTTGTTGCAAAATGAAGGCAAATGATTGAATATTACTATAATATAAGAATTTTAGCTTACAATTGCGTTTCTCGACCTTTTCTGTAGAGTCAAAGTTGACCGAAGGTTGAAATTTTTGCACTTATCGTTATTTATGAAAATATTTCAAAATTGATAAAAGCTACAATCATGAATATTTTTTAGTTGTATTGTGCATGAAATTGCGCACATTTTCATATATAATACTTCATGTAAAGGATAATTTAAAATGGTGCAATAATTATGTCAAAGTGACGAAATAATTTCCGAGATGTGTCACTGATACTTTTTAGTGCGATAAGAAAGAAATTCGCGCTTGCGCGCCTGCGTAGCGATTGTAAACAAAACAACGCCTTGATCCGTGAACTCCCAGCATCCCCCAAGGCGCGTGATTCAAAAGTTTTCGGCTGGTAGGCCTATAAGTATTTTTCCGCGAATTTTTAAAAAAACTTTTTTGAGCCGACGTATGATACGTCCAATCGGCATACGGGAGACATTTTGACTCGACGTTTAATACGTCCAATCGGCGTAAGAGGGTTAATATTAACAAATGAGAATTAACACATCTTTCTCACTTAACCTTTAAAATTTACTTGTGCATAATGCTGAAAATATGTCTCTGACATATGCAACTGATGCCAAATTATTAAATTAATTAATATGAGCACAAATCATCAGAACTACCATAAAGTCCTGTTTCTTGAAATCTGTTCTTCTATGGTGGAAATAGGGCTCCATTAAAACTAGCAAGTAGTTACATCACTGCCATAAAACAAGAGAACCTAGGCTAACATTTTATGTGCCAGGATTAGGAGTTCAATACTAAAAACTTACATTAAAAAAATTCACCAAAGAGGCAACAAGTATCATCTGAAGCTGATTTTAGCAAATTTAACTATTTGGATATGTTCCTGTTATTGGTTGACATAATACTATCATACATTCCATTATGAAAATGAGTTTTACCTGCTCACTCATTTCATCTTGTAAATAAAAAAGAAAAAAGGTAATCATATGTAAATCAAATACATAATTTTCAATTATTTCTTATTCAAAGTACTTATAAATTCAAAGAAGAGATTAATGATAAACCCACTGATGTAGAAAAATAGCAGATTGTAAAAAAAGGGTGAAACTTGCATATTCTAATATTTACCTCCTTCCCCAGCCACTATTTCCCCCCTAATTTAAAACAATTTTCTGTAATCTGATGCATCTTGGAGTGCATTTGACAACTCACCATTCATATACAATATCAAAAACTGTGTACCAGTGAACCCTGTGCAGTGTATCACAATCATTATCATGCAAACATGGGAATAAGTGAGGTTATGTTGTATATTTGGTAAAACAAAACTTGCAATGATAATGCTAACACTTATTAAATAACAATCAACCCTATTAACTGCACAACTAATAGCTTATCATAAATATAATTCCGATTATATTAATTTACAGCAGTACATAATTTTATGCAAATAAATACTACAGTATTTGGTAGAGAATTGTACTAAGCATACTGTATATAGAACTACTGAGGGATTTGTGCCTCTTTAAAACTGGTCAATGTGTAACAACAAACATTCCAACAAAAGTTTTTGAGTAATGAAATCCTAAGTCTGAGTGTTATATAAAATACCACCTCTTGAATGTCTTGATTCAAGAGGCACTAAGTAAATGAGCCAACTATTGTTTACCAATGACAAATTTATTCATTAATGCAGGACATCAAGTCTTACAATTTCTACTTTCAGTAAAGTATATGTTACTTGGCAAATGGTCCAGACTTTTCTGCAAAATATCATTACCAGCTGGAGCCATTAATCAACTAAAATTCCTTAACATTATTAAGTACCTTATAAAGATCACACTTTTTATTTCAAATAGTAGAGTGGTAGTTCAACATCAGTAAGTTGACCCACTAACAAAGTTGCAACCTTATTTTCAACATAGACAAACATTATTGTAAAATTTATTTAAAAAATAAATTTATAACAACCATTTTGCTTTTTTAGCCTATCTACGAAAACAGTCATAAAAGACTAAGATAGGACCAGTCAAAGCTAAAATCTACTATAGATAAAGAGCAGTTTGGGCTAAAAGCAAGCATAGATCAGGAGCACTTAAGGCTGAAATCTTTAGTAGGTGAGGAGCGGCGAAGGTTAAGAACTTAAGTTGGTGAGTAGCTGTCAAGGCTAAAAATAGGATAGATCAGGAGCAGTCACGACTAAAACTATGGTAGATCAGGTAAGTCAGAGCATACACATAAATGTAATCAAGATGATAAAGCACCTCATCATCAAAGATACCCTGAACATTACTGGCCAATATATTAGTACTTGAGCATTATCTGGCAGTGGGTGGAGATAATCTGAGTAATCAATAGATCCTTGAATAATAAAAAGTAATTTTTAAAACCATAAAGATGCCACCACAATAAAAGACATGTTTGAATTAAGTACAGTGAAGTGCTTAAAGTTGTATCAAAATCTAAAATTAGCCTCACTAACAGATAGAGTGCAACCTAAATAAACCAAGGAAATTACATGGTCATTCGAGTGATGTGATACATATTGTAATGATTACAATTCTTAAGCATCAGAGGAAAAAGCCTTATTTCAAATTCAAAGCTTCTTGCAAAATATGAAAAATTAAAACTGATAAAGAAAACAAACTAAAGGCCTTTGTACATCTTTAATACCTAACTCCAAATCACACCTATGGGATAACAAGCTTTTTATGATACTCTGCAACAGTTAACTGGTTGTATTTTGAGTAAAACTAAATATGGCTGTCCAATTAAAAAACCACCACTACAAATATTCAATGCATGTTTTGATAACCTTTTGTACATAATTTTCCCATGTGCATGATATGTATTTGAGTAGTATACAAAACTATTTCTGTGCAGTACATTAAGCTAAGCAAAAGATTACTTACTAAAGAAATTTTTCCAACATTGTGCCTCCCCAGCTTAAAGAATTACCTGCATTTAAACTAAAAAATAGCTCCAATCAGATTTCAACTGAAAATTCTTAAATAATAATCAAATAAAGATGTAATAATAAACTTCATAAACAAGCTGGCATTCCTAAGCTTGAAGAAAAGATGAGAATAGGGCATTCCCTCACACCACATACTCCAATATCCTGCAGTATCGTATGCCAAGTGTTGACACTGACATAATATAAACTACTATAAATCATATTAGTACTTGCATAGGTACTTATATGATTAGAGAAAGATTACAGCATGTCACTATGCTACATATTACTCAAAAGTACCAGAACAATACTGAAAGTTGAAATTAAAATATGTATACAGTAGTACACTTTACTATTGGTCTACAATTCATTCCTTGTTTGTAAGACAAGCCCTACATATATCCTGCGCTTATCTCTTAATAAAGGCTTGTAAACAACTTGAGCTATTAAGCAACCAGCATCTGGACACCTTTGTCAGCTAAAATGTACAGTTCCTGGCACATGGAAAAATCCATATGAAAATATATATGGGAACTATGACTTTCAGAGCAATAAAATTTGTGCCAACAATATGTTTACCTATAGCAAGTGTTGGTGGTTTTCATTATATATACCCACTTCAGCACTAGCAACCAAATTTGGTTCTTATCTCAAAAGGTACTTGGTCAAGCAGTGTATACCTTCTACAATTAAAAAGTTTAATATGCATACCTAACTTAATTTTTGCCAAACTTGGTCCATTTTCTTCAAATGTTTACCAAATGAGGAAATCTATTTTTTAACAGGAGCCAGTCAATCCATGTTGGCATATCTACAACTGGAAAATCAACACCTTAAAGATACTAATGAGAAAATATAGTACTCTCAACATTCTCGAAAGCCTCAGAATGTTTCTGCTAGTTTAGCGTATTGATAAAGTCACTAATACATGGCCCCATTTTAGGTAACCAAGTAATCTTTTTTACAACACTGAACACTGTATCAATAACCTTTCACCCTGGCTCTACTATGCATGTTAGCAACAGGCAATTTTACAGAAAATACACACATGAACATGTACAAAATGTCTGAAACTGTAAAATACATGGGTTGCTTGGGGTGCACTGAACTTTGAAGGCAATGAGTTGCATCAAGAGTTAACTTGTAAGCATAGGATGAATAAGGATTGAAGGTTTCCTGTGCCTGACTGTTACTTAATGATTCAAGAAGGACAGACTTGGAAAATATGATAATGCAGCTGTTCAACAAGAGTACTTTGAACTTTCATACCTGCCCTTTCTTTTGCACTGCTCTAGGATGACAGACTTCTTCAGATGTACTATATGAGGACTGAGAAAAATAGAGTAATACAGGGACAGTAATTTTATTACCCAGAAGTCTGATCTTAGAAGGGATATATGCAAATATAAAATCATGAAAATAGCATTACATATACTAAATTTTGAAGTACTTTTGTTATTCTGCAAGTTATGATGTTCAAATTAAGATATGAACAAAGTAGCACATTTCATCATCACAACATTTGTTTATGAGTGACATAAAACTTGGAAATGGTGCTAATTTTGTCATTGCATGGTAACTTCCCTTTGCAATCATTATCATGTTCTGACTGAAAATATGTTTGGCAAAACAACACATTTTAGTCTAAAACTTGATAATGAGGCACACGAAATCCAA
This sequence comes from Macrobrachium nipponense, assembly GCF_015104395.2. Classification (NCBI taxonomy): domain Eukaryota; kingdom Metazoa; phylum Arthropoda; class Malacostraca; order Decapoda; family Palaemonidae; genus Macrobrachium; species Macrobrachium nipponense. Next base: position 34,679,791 of record NC_087207.1, on the reverse strand, counting down.
CACAATCAGGGGCCACATACTATTCATTAGGGTAGGAAGGTAGGAAAGGTGGTTTCAAAAACCATACACAGTCAAAGAAGGCAACTCTTGAAATATGCATTGCTTGTACACATCAACTAATCCTCAGTAATCCCCAAAAATCTGTATTAAATAGCATATAACCTATTATATAATGACTGCAATCTTCTACAACAGACTTCTATGAAATCTAAATTGAAAAGATCATTAAATGTTTTCTAAGACAAAGTTACACTTAAAATATGCAGTAGGATCTTGCAGTTTTTGTTTTACTTGATTTTCAAATTTATCTCTCACACGTGAGAATTCCATCATATCCTTGGGTTTTTCGTGCCTCCAAAGTTCATCAAAAGTATAAAACAAGTAGCAATAAAACTGATGGAATGTACGTACTTCAGAGAACTTTTTGGAAGCATTGTAGAAATGGGTCTTGGCTTCACCATTCTTCAGTAGTGAGTATGCCATGAAAGTAATGTTGATCCCAACTATGGCAAATGAATACCTAGAAAAAATTTAAGGCTTTGAATTCTTTGACAAGCACAAGAAGAGCACCATTTTGTAGAATATATAAAATGATCCTGCAGTTACCATTAAATTCTAGACCATTAAATTCAACTTTCAACAACAAGTTATTTACACATAAGGCAGCCTGGGACAACCTTGCTGTATTGAGAAATTCTTAACGTATAAGAAATATATAGTCACACCAATGAAAAACTAATGGGGATCTGTATGCTTAGCAAGTAATGAGTACACAATTTCTAAATAATGAAAACTGTAAAACATCTAAAACAGTTCCATTACTACAAATTCTTTATGTACTTTACAGCAGAGTATGTGCTAGTTGTGAGCCCATTCATTAAATAAACAAAAGAAATCTTGAGTTATTCTCTCTGGATAATATTCTACAAATGGGAGACAACTCCCAACTCACTAGATCACAAATAATTTGCTAACTCTTCAAGCCAAAATTATATAATTATGGTGGGTCATTATCTTGTGTCAAGCAATGTTGCAGTTCTTATAGTTTTATTACACTAAAGAGTGCTAGCACTGACAATAAAACCTGTCGTTTTCATGGACCTATGATGTTCAAATCTCTGAATGTCCTAGACGGTGCTCATTACATTACAAAAAAGTAAAATATGCAGCATATCCACATGAACATTAACCTCTATTCTTACTGAACAAAAATGGTGCTGATCAACTACAAAGTTGCTGTGCATGATCAGAAATTGGGGTGCCATGTGACATACACCTGATCTGGTTTTGATCAGGTCTCATGGGCAGGTCATACGAACATACGTATGTGTGTGTGAGTGTATGTTCCCTATATAGAAAATTATATATAATTCAGCACTTGGAGCCATACAACCGAGTGCAATGGACCAATTTTGTGTGTGCACTTTACTACTGCTGAAGGGGTAAGTGAACTTACATTCAACAGCCAAAGTGTACTTTTTGGTCTTTTATTTTTGAACATTTGTTTCCCCAGTTTTCTCTTTAATATATGACTGTTCCAGGATATTTATATTTGCTTTGATTTTTGCATTTGTCCTGTGGATTGATTTTTATTATCTTTTTTTTTATTATTATTAACATGCCATTTATTTTCTGTATATTTATCTGGGATTCCTTCCTTCTCAGATAGACCTGGAATCTCATAATGATGGAAATAAGGCAGTTTCATGTAAAATTGACTGGGGACCTTTTCAATTGTAGATTTAGACTGGGGAGAATTTTACAATTTACTGTACTTTTTTTACTGGTGTTTAAAGATGGGTTAGATACTGGAGGAAGCGGGATTTTGTCTGGTTTTGTCCAAAACCGTTTTATTTTGGTTTCCCATTTTATATTTTGATTTACAATTTTCTATGTCAGTGTTTCATTTAGGTTTTTTTCACATGTTTCATATAGAACTTAGAGTTTCAGGACTCAACTTTAGTTAATTAGTGCCTTGTTGGGTTTTCACAAATAGACTATTTTTATAATTCTGGATCTAACTCAGTGAACGGAGTTAGTTATGAGTCGTAGGTTGTGTGAGAGGGAGGAAAGAGGTCGGCAGAGAGAGAGAGAGAGAGAGAGAGAGAGAGAGAGAGAGAGAGAGAGAGAGAGAGAGAGAGAGAGAGAGAGAGAGAGAGAGAGGGGAGGGGCACTTCATCAGGAGAGAGAGAAGTCAAGTTTCCCAACGCTACCTAACTATCTTTACTGTCAAGGAAAGTAGAGTTCAAAAACGCCTTTCAAAAAAAGGTGTAATAGATGTGATACCTCACTTGAAAGGGCATGAAATTTGCTGACATGCTTAGAGGCAACCAATGCAATACTATGGGGTACAGTCTTGAGTATCAGATCCCTAAGTTAGGTGCTCCATACAAGCTTATTGGGGGCCATGGTCAGGTCTTGAGGGCATGATCAGGGTCAAGTCCTAGATCTTCTATAAATGATTAAAGAGATTGAAAATGTTCTTATCATTTCCTACATCTATGCTGTGTTGGAGGAAGACTGAAGACTAGGTGGAGCTTAAATAACCCTTTATAGCCTGAGGAATGGCGAAAAGCCAACCCTTTTCGCCATTCCTTAGGCACACAAAAGAAGGCTTCTAACATAAAACTACAACATCTTACAAGAGTAGCGCATCAAAGACAGCCCTTACAGGTTTTTTTATCATTAAAGACATTAAAGTATAAATAGAAGTTCTAATTGAACGACCAACAGCATTGGTTATAACACCAAGGAAATCAGAGAATATTAGATGCAAGGAAATAACAGACTTCTGAGTAGCCTCATATGTAATTTACTTACAATCACATTCACAAGTAAAGTTCAAAGCTTTTGGGCCATTGCAATCATTAGGAGAAACAGAATTCAACCATTCCCTGCAGTGAGCACTGGAATTATCACCAAACACACAAAAGGCCTTTCAAAATACTTCCTGTATCTAGCCACAGTGAGCTGAAGAGTCAAAAATAGTAACATTTGAGTTTAGACTGCAACAGACAGCACACAAATAAAAGTTTTTATGCCTGCCATAAACCTTTATGACTTAGAGCTCACGGCAACCACATTCATATCAGGTCTCATGAGAAGCTGGGTATGTAATAATTCTTAAAATCCAATGCTGCCATCCCTTTGCTTAAGGAATGGCACTTAAGAGTAATTATTATTATTATATAGGATTAGTTTATCCGGACCTCTCAGCCTAATAACAGCTCTTCTCAGGTTTGTTTTCAGGAATTAATCCTGAAAAAAACCTTTATTTAGAAAACTGGTTTCACTTAGGAGCATGAGCATCCTATTAAATAAGTAGTAGTAAGGGTTTCTTGAAACCTAGTAAGAAGCTCGGGTAAATACCTTTTGGAGAAATCAGTTTCTGTACATAGTACAATATCATACTGCCTGGAGGCAACTACATGGTCACTGATATATTACCAAGCAGCCCATGGATATTGCATTGCAATACATCACAACACTGTTGAGGTCTCTATAGAAAGCAGATAGTGAATTTCTCTACTAATGATAATAATGATAATATGAGCATTGGTTAATTGTAGAAAAATCATAACATTATTTCATGGAAAAAGATAGCAAAATTTCAAGAGAAAAATAGCCAACATTGAAGAGTTAACAGCATGTAAAGTCAAAGAACCCTCGTGGATAGCCAGCCATTTCAACTGAAGGAGGGACAGCAGTGGTTTTGAAATTAAGAAATTTTTATAATAAAATTTATTTTCTAAATACTTACCATACCTCTCTATTTTGATACCTGTACGTATTTCCCCCGTCAGAAGGGAGGAAAACAGTGTGTGAAAAGTAAAAAAAAAAAAAAAAAAAAAGATAATAATAATAGGATAGTTTAATTTGAACCATCTATTCATGCATCCCTTGTGGGAGGTTTGAGCATATATACTTTTCCATTCAATTTTTCTTGTCTATATGAGTGGGGAGGTAGGGGTGATACATAATAGAGGGAAGCATTTAAAAAATAAATTTTATATTAAAAAATTTCCATTTTTGAAATGAAGCTTTCCTCTCCATTATGAAAGCTGATTCCCACATTGAACTAAGGAGGTGGGAAGGATGTGAGGACAAAATAAATAACCACCAGAAAACCATAAAATTCCACCATGAATAAAATGCTACTCACCTAATGATTAACATCCATCTGTTGGTATTGATACCAAGCAAGGACTGATTCATTGAGTAGGAAGACCTCTGAATGATGCTGGAGGTTCCTTGTTAGTGATACCATTTTCCTTCTGATGCAAGTGGGACACACGGCCTTGTGCTTAGGACAGCAGAGCAATGATGGTAAAAGAATGAAGGCCCTTGCCTAATACAACATAAGTATCTTCATTCTCCCAAACCTTGAGAATTTCCTAACTAAATAGGAGAGGTCAGAGTAAAACTACCCTAATTGTTCAGGATATTAGTTCCCCTGCCATAATGAATAGCTCATTCTGCACGATTCATAGTGAATTTCCACATCTCACAGATAGTGTGAGACAAACACAGACTAACACCTCCACTGCACTGCATTGACAACTTTCTCTAGAGAAGATTCTTAATGAAAGTGAAATCTTACTTCAAGAAGAGATGTACCTCTCTCACCAGAGCATTGGACAGACAAGACATAGCCTTCTTTGATAAGGATAAGTCAGGTTTCCTACGGCTGCAAAAAAAGTTATTGACATTCTGCCCGATTTCTCTAGTCCTTTGTAATTATATAAAGAGAGCTCTGACTGGACATCTGGCATCAAAGAGGACAGACTGGCTGGGGATCACGAAAGAGCGAGGCAGAGCACGCAACTTGAAGATAAACTTTGCCCTGAAAAGAGATAGTAAAGAATGGCATGAGAAAGCATGATGCTCACCAACTATTTTTGCTGAGGCCATGGCTAACAAAAACGGAGTCTTCACTCTCAAATTCTTAAGGGAGGCTGCGCTCAAGGGCTAAAATGGAAGTACATATAAATACTTAAGCATTACAACCAAATTCTAGCCCAGGAGTTTATTTTGGGAGGGGCAGATAGCCTTCTTAATAGAGAAGAAATATTTAGGCCAGTATGCCTCAATACACAAATTAACATGAATTGATACCCTTCAATGGCAGGAACTGAAAAATGTCTCTCGTAGCATAAGTAAAGAAAGAATTTAATTATATTATTCAAGGAGGTACAGGTGCAGGAAAGCGTCTGGTGTCAGGAGAGTGCTTGCTGTCAGGCAAGTGCCTACTGTCAAGGAAGTGTAAAATGTAAGGTGAACACCTTCGTCAGAATATCGAATCATCTTGCAAGGGAGGACTACAAGAAAACGCATAAGAGTACGAGGCCTCCCGCAATGCCTAAGGGATACAGAATCAGATTTTGAGTAAATGCGCTTACTCTTACCTTACATATCTATCTCCTGCCTACGTAAACTTCACTTGATTTGGCATGCTTATCTTTTGGCGACAAAGCACCAATCTGCACATACACACCAGGTTGGCCAGAGGAAGAAGACAATGGGAACAAACCATTTCCATTCCTGAACATACCCCATTTCCCTGTGCAGTATACCTCCAATAGTAGTAGGAGCATCACAGGGACAGCTGGGATATGACTAACAGGAAGGGAGGGTGGTGCCACTCCCACTGGTGCAAGGGGAACACCAAAAAAGGATGACTAAATTGGTTCGGCAAAGCAGAAAGTGTCTAGGAGATTACCTCCATACACTTTGCAAACACAGCCCTAAAAGTAGCTACATCAGCTTCTAATTTGTTAAAACCTTAAATCCTGAACAAGACTGGGAGCTTTGAGAAGAAAAGAAAATTTTGAGGGAGAAGCATTACTAAGAAACGATTGAGAACGGAAAGGCCTGCTACATGAAAGGCTGTGAAATTATGAGAAACTCTTACTCGTAACCTCATTTCCTGTCCTAGAGTTAGAAGAATTTTTTTCTGTCTTTTCCTATTCATATCTGCTTCTCGACTCTGCTTATATTTTAAATAAACATTTATCATTTCATATGACCGACCAATGGACTGATCACAGCAATCATTAAAAGAAAAATCATTGTTCCTACATGTAGCACATTCGTTGTGATAATTGTAAACTGGAAAGTAAAGATGGTTCTTGCACCCTTTTACCTTACAGACATGAAACAACTTTTCTTTCTCCTCTTTGGATGACATTCTATATACGTAATAAAATAAAAAAATCAAACCAAATTTGGAAAACAAAATCATCAATGAAATCTTGTATACACTCTTCAACCCATCCTCAAAGGTCAAACACAAAGGAAAATACTGAATGGAAAACTATAGACACTTAAACTACCCTAAAGGGTTGGGTGATCCTATTAACACCCCCCCCCCTTTTTTTTTTTTACTTTTCACACTACTGTCCTCCCGCCTGATGCGAGAAATAGTTATCATAATAGAGAGGTAAGATTCATTTAAAAACTCAAGATTCTAGATCATAAAAAATAAACAACTTACCCATATACCGGATGATGTGAGCGTGCTAATACATGTCGAGCTGCAGAAGTATGCTGCTCTGCAAAGAATCTGAAAGACAAAAATACAGTATACTATAAATGATACTTATATAATTTACATAAAATATTTCAACCATGACATGAAAAGTTTCATTTTCTTTTGACAATTTATTTATGTTAGATAAAATAAGAAAGTATCAAATTGAAAACCTAGTACATAAAGTGGACCCCCCCATTCATGTTCTTGGCATTTGCGGATTTCTCTAAGGACTATATCTACCAATTATTCACAGGGAATTCGTGTATTCTTGGTATTTTCCTATAAGAAATATCAGCAAATTACTGTAAAATTTTCATATCAATTTCATGAGTAAATGCACTTTTTGTGATAAAACTACTAAACAGAAAGGTATAAGCATTTTTAGTGTAGTTTTCTTGAGTCTGAACTAACAAAATAGGCAGTTTTAAGTATTTTTATAGGTCTTCTAAGTATTAGCTGAAGGGTCTGGTATGCATCCCCTGTGAATACAGGGGTCCACTGTGTATATCAGATTTGAATATCCGTAGTGTGAAGAAGTGCAAGAACCTGACCTATGCTCAGAAACTGGAAGTGGTGAAGTTGATTGATGCTGGCGAGACCAAGCAGAGCATGAGGAAGAGGTTTGAAATTAATGAGTCCACAGTAAGAGGCATTTACCAGAAGCGTAAGCATATCAAGAGTCATATGACGCTGTCAGCCACTGAAGGAGCCAGCAATACCTTGCGTAGCCATAATTTGGTGCTACTGAAGACTGAGCGGCTCCTAACAAGATATTTGGATAGGCAGGCACAACGGAACCATGCTGCAGAAATGTGTGAGATAATGGCAACAGCCAGATCACAGATTTCTTACACCATTGCACCGAGTCTCAGCCAGCCCACCCTCAACCAAGACAATCAAATGAGGATTCTGGGGATGATGCTGATGATTTTGAGGGCTTTGAAACTTCTGCAGCCATAGATGACTTCCTCGACAAGATACAATGTTGATGGGTGGTCAATAACAAGCCACCCCAGCCTTGGAACCCCCCTCTAACCCCCCTAAGCCCCTCATCATCCTCAAAAAGGTAAATGAAATGTCTAATTTTAATTTTATAGCCTTGGTATGATTTTATTTTACAGCACTGATTTGTTGAATTATACTGAATACAGCAACTGATTTGTTGATTATGTTTAAGCAATGTTGTTTACAAAAGGTAAAAATGGTGAAGATAAAAGGAGAAATATTGGTGACTTAGGAGGAAAATTTGTGGTCAGGGAACCAATTAGAATTTTCCCATAAGTTCTTTAGTTCTGCTATAACGCGTCCATAGTAGCACCAACTAGATGTGATAGCTGGGGGTTAAACATGTATATATACAGTGGTACCTCAATATACAAAATTAATCCGTACCGAGGCAGCCTTCGTAACTTGAGCTTTTTGTATCTTGAACTGCATTTTACATTTAAATTGCCTAATTCGTTCCAAGCCCTACAAAAACACCCCAGTAAATTTTATAATAAAGCTAAATTGACCAATAAACAATGATATACAACAATTTGGACCATTCAATACCTAACTTAATACGTACTATTAATATGTAACTGTAAATAAAGTGTATTAGTGTACATCATATACAAGAAATACTGTACGTACATATGTACGTATGTAGTAAAATGTGGAACCTTACCTTTTGAGTGAGGCTATCTCCGTAAGTGGCGACAGAGGAGGAGGAGGACAAACAGCAAAAAAGTTGTTATGTAGTACGTACACTTAACTTAACGAAACACATTAACCCTTAAACGCCGACTGGACGTATTTTACGTCGACATTTTTTGTCTCTCGGGTGCCGACTGGACGTATTTTACGTCGACATACAAAAGTTTTTTTAAAAATTCGCGGAAAAATACTTTTAGGCCTACCAGCCGAAAACTCTTGAATCACGCGCCTTGGGGGATGCTGGGAGTTCACGGATCAAGGTGTTGTTTTGTTTACAATCGTTACGCAGGCGCGCAAGCGCGAATTTCTTTCTTGCTGCACTAAAAAGTATCTGTGACACATCTCGGAAATTATTTTGTCACTTTGACATAATTTTTTTACCATTTTAAATTAGCCGTTACATGGAGTATTATATATGAAAATGTGCGCATTTTTATGTAGAATACACCAATAAATACTCATGATTGTAGCTTTTATCAGTTTTGAGATATTTTCATATAGATAACGATAAGTGCCAAAATTTCAACCTTCGGTTAATTTTGACTCTACCGAAATGGTCGAAAAACGCAATTGTAAGCTAAAAATCTTATATTTTAGTAATATTCAATCATTTAACTTAATTTTGCAACTAATTGGAAGTCTCTAGCACAATATTTCGATTTATGGTGAATTTATGAAAAAACTTTTTCCTTACGTCCGCGCAGTAACTCTTCCGAAAATAATCATACATGCGATTGTGGTAATGTTTGCACCATTTTAAATTAGCCGTTACATAAAGTTTTATATATGAAAATGTGCGCAATTTCATGCACAATACAACTAAAAACAACCCATGGTTGTAGCTTTTATCAATTTTGAAATATTTTCATATAAAAAATGATGTGACAAATTTTCAACCTTCGGTCAATTTTGACTCTACCGAAATGGTCGAAAAACGCAATTGTAAGCTAAAACGCTTATATTCTAGTAATATTCAAGCATTTACCTTCATTTTGCAACAAATTTGAAGTCTCTAGCACAATATTTCGATTTATGGTGAATTTATGAAAAAAATAACATTTTCTTTACGTCCGCGCGGTAACTCTTCCGAAAAAATCATACGTGCGATTGTGGTAATGTTTGCACCATTTTAAATTAGCCATTACATAACGTTTTATATATGAAAATGTGCGCAATTTCATGTATAATACAACAATAAACAGTTGAAGGTTGTAGCTTTTCTCATTTTCGAAATATTTGCATATAAATCACGATATAGCCACGTTCGTTCAAATTTGACTCTACGAAATGGTCGAAAAACGCAATTGTAAGATAAAACTCTTACAGTCTAGTAATATTCAGTCATTTCTGGGCTCAGCTCGTGTCGGCCTATGAAAGTATCCTTAATATCATTCTTTCTAGGTAAAATTAGCCTAAAATTACCAGAGAAAAACAAAATTAAGAAAATGTCAGTAAAACTGACTCGCTCACTATAAAAAGAAGTGTCGGTATGATATAGGGCGAGTGTGGAACACTACCACGAGACAAACACCAATTAGAACTTCCCTATCAGAATCCCCCCAAGAGAGAGCTGAATACCAACGGGGCGATGCATGCCCTCTACTACTACTACTAAGGACGGACCACGGACAGCAGCGCCCCTAGCGGTCATCCTTAATTTTTAGCGCCAGCGACAAGTCGCCATTTTCTTGTGCTCGTGCTTTTCTTGCGAATTATCCGCATCTGTATCATGGAACGCTCTGCAATCGCCACGGCTAAGTTAAGTAACTCATAAGTAACATTTTACTGTATTTTTGTCTTCCGGGTACCAGTATTTTCCTTTTTATAGGTCATATACGGTTCCTCGGTTGTCTCGTGGCGGCCATGCCGCCTCGTAAGAATTCCCGGTCCTCCATACTGGGACTTCTTATGCTTATGGGCTTACTTTTTCACATTCATTGTTTACATCGAGTTTTAGCTAGTTCAGCCCTCCTACCATTCTCTTAGCTTGGTATTTAGGGCTATTATTATTATTCTCGGCCCAGCATCCCGGCTCTTGCTCTACATCGGCTATCGCTGGCTCCGAGTAGGCTTCTGTTTTCTCGGAACAGTCTGCCTCCCTCCTGGCTTCTTTCTCTTTTACTAAAAAGTGTCTCTTCCCCTTTTCGATGTATGTTATTTATTTAGGGTGTTAGGCTAGCCTAGGTGCTTGTTCCACATGTGGTACAGCTTGGTTCACGTGGGCCCTACCACGGTTGTGTTGCTCGCGGCCTAGGCCACTTGCTGGTCACAGTGTTCCTATAGCCAACCTTACCCTGACCCCTTTCCTCCCTCTCTGATGTTTTAGGGAGGGAGCTGTGGGGACCCCTTGGTTGTAATAACAACCCTCATCGCCTTCTCCCCCCCCCTTCCCCCCCCCCCCCCTCCCCTTCCCCCCCACACACTCCGGAGGTTGACTCCGGGGGGTTTTTTTCCGACGCCAGCAATGGGGGTATAGAGGGCCGGGGACCACTATGAAGGTACCCGGGTTCTCCATACTGGGGGTATTGGTGAGGCGGGGAGGAGTAAGGCCATTCCCTCCACCCCCCTTTCCTCGCTCCCGCCGTGTTTCGCCGGGACCTCCCTCCCACCCCCCTCCCCATTGCTCAGTTCCACCTCCCTTACGATACGAAAGGAGTTCCTTCCGTCGCAGCCGGGGCCCCTTTGGTTATAGGATATTGGCTCCGCTAGCGGGCAGGGTGGGCGCTATGGATGGTCGATTGCTTGCCTACTATATCCTTATATCTCTCCCCCGCTACCGGAAGGGAGCTTACCCTTACCTACGCACTCTTCTAGTAGACGGGTGGAGAGAAGTTGTTTTAATGTTGTTTTAATTTTGTTATTTTAAGGATATATACCCTATTATAAGATATTTTACAATGAATTGTGTGTTATTATATTCATTTTATCAACCATCCCCGCCATTGTCCGTCGTGGTTTCCATTACCACCACTCCTAGTTGGTTGATTCTTGTGTCTCCGCCATTGGCGGAGCCATAGCCTATCTTCCAACCTGGTTACCACACGTATTTTAGCGGGGCTCTGGTTTTATCTAACTTTAAATCGCTCCGGCACCAGCGGAGCATATGTTAGGCTGTAGTGTTTAACTCTGTACTCATGTACTTTTTCACTTATTTTTCATTGGCTACCAACTGCCAGGTCCCGGCCTTTGTAATGCGACGCTATATGACCCCTGTGGACCATGACGAGTGCAGGTCTCACGCCCCGTGTGCCACGTCGTACAATGAGCGATCGTCTGGCACACGAAGCCTGCGCTATATGCTACGACCTGGTCGCTCAGCTGGGAGATGGGGTATGTCCATTATAAGGTTACTTAGATTTTACTAACAAATTCTAGTTCGTAAGTTTGTTAACCCTGTCCGCAATTGGTAGCTAATCCCGCCTTTCTTTCAGGCTAGCGGTGTGAGGGAAGTCGCCCTCGCCACCCTGAAAGCGTGGGTGGGCGGCTTTGGGAAAAACAAAAAAGCCGCACCAAGGGCCAGCCCTACATATTAGATAGGAAGTTGGCCATCCAGATCTTCCCTGCGGGCAAGTCGACGGGCTACGTCGACCCCTTTTTTTGTTGTCCGCCGCCCCAGTGATAGCCTCCATCCAGCAAGAACTCCAGCAATCGTTTGGGGTCGTAGCCTCCCCCAGGGTCAGTTCCGGACGTCGCTGCCCTGGACCTGAACCCTCCGAGCCGGATGGCGGTAGTTAGTGAGGATTTGTTGGTTGAGGTAGGTTTGTCGGGCGCCCAAGGTCTTTCCTTGGGCGCTCCTGGATCTTCTCCTGTCCCTTCTTCTTCCGCCTCTTTCCAAGGCTTTTCCGGGATCCGAGATCCCTAGCCGCCCTCCCGCTCTCTCTGTACCTCCTAAGGAGAAGGGAAAGAGAGAACCGAAGACCTTGTCTAAAGACGACTTCTAGGAAGTCGTCTTCGTCTTCTTCGGCCAGGAAGTCGTCGACTTCATACGCCGATGCGGTGAAGGCTAAGCCGAGCTCTTCCCAGTCGAAGAGCTCCAGAAGCAAGGCTTCGAAGGAGAAGGCTCGCGCTACCACCGAGTCGCTGCCTTCTCCCCACCCGCCTCCGCTGCCCCCTCTCCGGCTATGCCGGCAGGGGTGGCAAGCACCAGCTCCTGCGTTCCCTCTTCTGTCTCACCAGGAATGATGGAACAGGTAGGGGTGATGGTAGGTTCCCAAATTTCGGCATGGGGAACACGTTTTGAGCAGATGTTCGCGCAATTATCGAACAGTCTGTCTCAAACTGGACAGACTATCCAGGACCTCTCTAATAGGATGAGAAGAGAATGAGGATCGAGTAGCTGGGCTATCTCAGGCTCCTCCCCCAGTCTCCCCTGCATCTAGCACGGGGATTCTTCTCAACTTCCGCCTTACGACTCCTTGCCAGCTTTCTCTATGGAGAATCCATGGAGAGTAGCGGCCTACGCTCCTTTTAAGGACGGGATGATTTCGATCGGAGTTTGGTACTCGAAGGATTGAGGACTTCGAGTTCTATCCTCCGGGTCTGTCGCAGCCTTTCATCGGGTATGCTAGGCTGACGCCAACAGCTCTTACGAGAGAGGACAAGATCTCGAAGGAGTCAGTTCTCTACAGTAGAGATCACGCCCAACGAGAATGGGTTCACTGCCTTGAGGACTGGGAGTGTACTAACACTAGACTCCAGGCCTACAAGAGTCCCTTCACTATTTTCGCGACGGAAGAGGAGGTCTCTCTTCCGTTCGCCACGAAATTGGTGGAGAAGGCTCTTCAGGCAGTCCTCAAGGATGAGCCCATTCCACAGTTGAGGGAGTCGGAGTCTACTTCTCCACTCTTCCCCGCCTTCGGAGAGTTATGGAAAACCTGCCAGCTACATTCACGCTGGGTAAACTCAAGCGGACTGCGCCATGGACCAGTTCGGTGAGAAATTACCTAGGCTGCCGGATTCCCTAATCCAGGCAGAGTTCGATGCGCGAACTAGGTTTGGCAGGTCCCTTAACTCTCTTATCGTTACGGAAATGGCTGCACTTTCATAGCTAACGAACCGCTGTTCAAGATTCTGGCGAAATCACAGTTTCAGACGGTTCTGTCCAGACGCTTTTGACTTCTTCCAAGCCACAGGAGGAACTGCCGGAAGCATGTCCTTCAAGAGTGCACTATCAGGCACGAGCCTAATAGACTCTTGGCTGCGAGCATGTGGGGAGCGGATCTCTTCCCAGAGTCCGCAGTGAACGAAGTCCACCACGAAGCTGCTAGACTCAACCAGAGCCTTAGAGCTAGGTGGGGTATTTCCTCTAAGAGGAACAGGAATCCGTTCCCACTGCTGGCAAGAAACCAAAGAAGGCTGGTAAGAGGTTCCAGCCATATAAAAAACTTCAGCATCAGCAGCAGTTTGTGCAGGCAGTCCCAGTTACCCAACAGGGGACAACCTGCCACATCTAAACAGACCCAGCCTTTCCTCCTGGTGCCCCAGCAATCGCAACCTTCTACTTCCTACGCTATCTCGCCTGCCTTTAACCCTGCTTATGAGGCTCAAGGCTACTCTCAACCGAGGGTAGGGCGAGGGGTTACTTTCGTCATCGTGGCGCAGGAAGGGCACAAGGAGTAAGCAGTTCAGAGGAGGGCGTGGTGGCCAACCGCCCATCAGCAATGAGGCTCCCCAGGTAGGAGGGAGGCTGTTCCTCTTCCGCCACAGGTGGGGGTTCAGCAATTGGGCACAGAGCATAGTGTCCAAAGGATTAGGCTGGAGTTGGATCAAGGACCTCCCCCTCCAATCTAAATCATTTCATCAGGTACACGTCAAAGGAATTGATAGATTCGACGGAACGAACTCCTTCAGAAAGGAGCTATTGCGAGTAGTTCAAAACATCTAAAATTTCAAGGGCGCTTATTCAGCGTGCCAAGAAAGGCTCAACAAAAAGAAGGGTAATCTTAGACTTGTCAAAGCTAAACTCTTTCATTCGCTGCGACAAGTTCAAGATGCTTACCCTCTCGCAAGTAAGGACCCTACTTCCGCGTGGAACCGTCACATGCTCCCATCGATCTTACAGACGCATACTATCATATCCCTATAGCCAGGCACTTCCGCCCATTCCTAGGATTCAGGCTAGGAAATCAGACATTCTCATTCAAAGTGATGCCCTTCGGTCTGAATGTAGCCCCCAGGGTATTCACAAAAGATAGCAGAAGTGGTTGTACAACAATTGAGAGCTCAGGGAATCATGGTAGCGGCATACCTCGACGATTGGTTGATCTGGGCACCAACAGTCGAGGAATGTCTCGAAGCTACAAAAAGGTAGTTCACTTTCTGGAACATCTGGGGTTCCAGATAAACAAAACGAAATCCAGACTTACCCCGGAATCTCATTTTCAGTGGCTAGGAATCCAATGGGATTTGTCTTCCCACAATCTATCAATTCCAGTGGCCAAACGGAAGGAAATAGCAAAATCTGTCAGGCAATTCCTCAATGCAAACAGACATCAAGAAGAAACCAGGAGAGAATCCTAGGGTCTCTTCAGTTTGCTTCGGTAACAGATATCCTTCTGAAAGCAAGGCTGAAAGATATAAATCGAATTTGGCGGTCAAGAGCAAACTCCAAATATCGAGACAAGTTGTCAGTAATTCCTCAGATCCTCCGCAACCAACTACGGCCTTGGTCAAAAGTAAAGAACTTAGCCAAGAAGGTACCCCTTCAATATCCCCTCCCAGTGTTAACCATTCACACGGATGCTTCCCTGTCCGGGTGGGGGGATACTCTCAGTTCAAACAGGTTCAGGGGACTTGGTCAGTTTTTTTCAATTTCGCCAGCTCCACATAAACGTGTTGGAAGCAATGGCAGTATTTCTTACTCTGAGAGACTGCTTCCCCCGAAGAAGTCTCATCTAAGGCTAGTTTTGGACAGTGCAGTAGTAGTTCACTGCATCAACAGAGGAGGGTCCAAATCCAAGCATGTGAACCATGTCATGATAGCCATCTTTGCATTAGCAAACAAACACAAATGGCATCTGTCTGCCACTCACCTGGCAGGAGTAAGAAATGTGATAGCAGACGCCCTGTCCCGGTCAGTTCCTCTGGAATCAGAGTGGTCTCTGGACGTCGGGTCATTCCAGTGGGTAAGCCAGAGAGTCCCAGGTCTCCAGGTGGATCTCTTCGCCTCACAAGCGAACCACAAGCTCCCTTGCTATGTGGCCCCCAACCTGGACCCTCTGGCTTTATGCCACGGACGCCCTGTCGTTGGATTGGAATCAGTGGAGGAGAATTATGTTTTTCCTCCAGTGAATCTGCTCTTGAAGGTCCTGGACAAACTAAGGTCCTTCAAAGGGATAGTAGCTCTGATTGCCACCGGATTGGCCCCAAGAGCAACTGGTATCCTCTTCTTTTGGAATTGGGTCTCCGACCTCAACGGATCCCCAATCCCAAACTGTCACAATCAGTACAAATGAGGACTGTGTTCGCATTCGCCCTACAAGGAACTGCCTCCAGGACCCTAACCTTTAGTGGTACTTTCATTGAAGTTTTGCGTGGCGAATAAAGATGGCTGACATTGAATCCACAGAACATTCTCTTCCTAGAATCTAGTATAAAGTAGAAGAGTCGAACCATTAGACAATATGACTCAGCTGTTAAAAAATTAGCATCTTTCCTGAGAGAATCGAACACCACAACCATGACAGTTAATTTGGCTATATCCTTTTTCAGATCCTTGTTTGAAAAAGGTTTAGCAGCTAGCACGATTACCACTCACAAATCGGCTTTGAAGAAAATCTTTCAAGTAGGTTTTCAGATAGATTTGACTGAATCTTATTTCACATCTATCCCTAAAGCCTGTGCTAGACTTAGACCTTCCTCAGAGGCCTACTACAGTTTCATGGTTTCTTAAATGATGTCCTCAAACTAGCTTCAGATACTGACAACTCATCTTGTACGTTCATTATGCTCCTGAGGAAGACATTATTCTTACTAAGCCTAGCCTCAGGAGCTAGAATTTCAGAACTGTCGCTCTATCCAGGGATGCGGGTCATGTG
This sequence comes from Macrobrachium nipponense, assembly GCF_015104395.2. Lineage (NCBI taxonomy): Eukaryota > Metazoa > Arthropoda > Malacostraca > Decapoda > Palaemonidae > Macrobrachium > Macrobrachium nipponense. The sequence goes on along the minus strand of NC_087207.1, from coordinate 34,663,525 downwards.
GAGTTCCTCCCATCAGGAGAAGTTCTACTTGCCCCGGATCGTAGCTTTTTAGCCAAAAATGAAGATCCTCTTGCAAGGTGGGCCCCTTGGAAGGTTATCCCACTTCCACAGGATCCTTCTCTCTGCCCAGTATCAACTCTTAGAGCCTTTCTTTCTCGTACTTCTTCTAGATCCTCAGGTGCTCTCTTTATGAGAGAACAAAAAGGTGGTACTTTATCAGTTAAAGGCATTAGACAGCAAATCCTTTACTTCATTAAACAAGCCAACCCTGAGTCATTCCCAAAAGCACATGATATCAGGGGAGTAGCCACCTCAATAATTATTTTCCAACATATGAACTTTGAGGATCTTAAGAAGTATACTGGATGGAAAATCCCCGACAGTCTTTAAACGGCATTATTTAAAGTCCTTGGAATCTTTAAAGTTTTCAGCAGTAGCAGCGGGAAACATAAGTTTCCCCTGATACTGTTAGTAGTTGTAGTATTGATCCAGGTCTCCTTTCTACCTACTTCAACCAACATGCCTCAACCTATCGTCAGGCTACTCAACTCATAGCCTTAGGCCGTTGTATCATATAGTGGATTGTCCCTTATTTTTTTGCTAGGGACAACCACCCTTGTACTGATATGTACTTCAGTGTTCCTACCCTTATTTTTATGCTAGGGTAGGACACAATATGTTTGTATATTCACCAATTGAGTTTGTGATGAGCTTCAGTCACAATGTGTTTGTATATATTTGAATTAATTGTATTAATGATGGATTTGAGTGTACCTATCCTTATTTTTATGCTAGGGTAGGACACATGTATGTATATATTTGTAATTATATATTCTAATTAAGTAAAATCCCAAATTTTCCTTATTTTACATGCATATCTGTAATTTTTATTATCTACCATTTAAGTACTTTAAGTTTACTAACATTCTGTTATTTATATTGTAATAAGTAGTTTTAAGTGCTTAATTTGTATGCTGTATTTGATTTACTTATATATATCCATCATTTTAAACTCGTTTTTCATTATTCCTTTTCCATCTTGTCTGTTTCTCTGGTACTCTTTCAGGACCGACACGAGCTGAGCCCAGAAAAGGATTTTGACGAAGGAAAAAATCTTTCCTCCAGGGTGATTGGCTCGTGTCGCCCTATGAAACCCACCCTTTTTTATTTGGTTTGTTTTCCCCCCCTTGCAGGACAAGATGTATTTTATGTTTAATTAAGGATGACCGCTAGGGGCGCTGCTGTCCGTGGCGTCCTCTAGTAGTAGTAGTAGAGGCTGCATCGCCCGTTGGTATCAGCTCTCTCTTGGGGGGATTCTGATAGGGAAGTTCTAATTGGTGTTTGTCTCGTGGTAGTGTTCCACACTCGCCCCTATATCATACCGACACTTCTTTTAAGAGTGAGCGAGTCAGTTTTACTGACATTTTCTTAATTTTGTTTTTCTCTGGTAATTTTAGGCTAATTTTACCTAGAAAGAATGATATTAAGGATACTTTCATAGGGCGACACGAGCCAATCACCCAGAAATAGATTTTTCCTTCGTCAAAATCCCTTTTATCTTCATCGTGAAACAAATTCGAAGTCTCTAGCACAATATTTAAATTTATGGTGAATTTAAAAAAAAAAACTTTCCTTCCCTCCGCGCGCGGATTCTCCGCCACAAATCTCCGAAATGCGTAAGTCCCAATCTCGGAATATTTGCTCCGTTTCATATTAGGCATTTCATAGAGTTTTATATATGAAAATGTGCGCAATTTCATGTAGAATAAAACGAAAAATATTTGAAAGTTGTAGCTTTTCTTATTTCCGAAATAATTGCATATAAAAAAATATATATAAAAAAAAATTCGACATTCGGTCAACTTTAACTCGTCAGATATGGTCGAAAACTGCATTTGTAAGCTAATATTCTTACAGTATAGTAATATTCAATCATTTGTCTTCATTTTGTTTTTAAAGAAAGAAATTGGAAGTCTCTAGGACAATATTTAGATTTATGGTGAATTTTGAAAAAAATATGTGTTTACGTGCTGCGCGTTACGAATTCATGCATTATTTTGTGATAATATTTTCTCTGTGTTGCTTTTATCGTTTTACAATTTGTTATATACCAAAATAATCGCAATTTAGTGTACATTACAACGAAAAAAAAAGTAACTTGTTACCTTCAACTGTTTTGCGCACAGCGCGATTTGAATACAATTATATATGAAATTTCGTTTTTGCACTATCATATATCGCATTATTTATATATGATAATGATAATTTTTTTTCATTTCTGATGGTTGCATACTAAACTTCAGGCAATGACAAAAAAAGGAGCCAAAAATGAACTATTAATCTTCAAAACTAAGCACGCTATGATTTTTTGAAAAAAATATTTTTTCCGCTCCCGCGCTCACTCTGAAACGTCTCCGGCACACGGGAGACATTTTTTTTTTACCGCTTCGGCTTTTAAGGGTTAACAAAACCGTAACACTTAACTTTACATAAAAAACTTAAAATTAAATTTTTTATTTTTTGTCTTTTTATTTTTACATTTTTTTTTACTTGTCTATACTTTACGTTTATTAAAAATTTCAATTTCTTCACCACCAAATGGATGCCAGTCCGTTTACGGAATTTATCAAACCACCCCCCGAGAAGCCTTGAAGTCTGGAGTTGCCATCGATGTCCCTTCACCTCCGTCGTCTTCGGCCTGGGCATTCAAATCGCCAAAAATAGCGCTGGCCTTCTGGCAGATTGCCGTCTCGGTTATCGTATCGCCAGCGATTTATTTGTCCTCAATCCATAGAAGAAGCAGCCTCTCCATCTCACCATACACGTGGCTCCTCTTGTTGGACAAAATAGTCACGCCCTTGGAAGGTGTAGCTGCTTTGATGGCTTCCTTCTGCTTAAGGATGGTGCCTATCGTCGACGGATTTCGGCCGTATTCCTTAGCGATCACACTCAACCACATGCCAGCTTCATATTTTTTTATTATCTCCATTTTTGTCTGCATAGAAAGCATGCTCTTCTTTCCGTGAACTTCAGCAACTTTCTTGGGACCCTTGACTATATTGTACGTAATGAAGTTATGTAGTATACTAATTAAGTTCTCACACAACACGATAAAGTAGTACAACAAAATCACTAACAAGAATTTACGATAACAAACGAAATCGTATATGTGAACGAGCGAATTTTGTGTGCGTACGATAACGCTGGTGCGAAGCAATGGCTGAAGAAGAACGCCTTCTACGTAGAGCACGATGGGAGAGAAGCCTACCAATAGGAGAGCAGGATCTTATGGCGATGACTAGCATCAGGAACCAATGGGAGAGCGGGAGGATGGTGGAGAGTCTACTCAGTTGGTGGCGCACGAGTTTTAAAATTGTTATCAGTGGTCCGGGCGAATCTCAGGACTTTACAGCGACAACTTTTCGTATCCTGAACTATTTTCGTATGTAGAGCCAAAAAAATCTTTGTATTTGCTTTCGTAACTAAGTTGAGCCTCTCATATGTCGAGGTACACTGTGTATATATATATAATATATAGATATATATATATAATATATATACACACATCACCATCATATACATACACACACACTACACACACACACATATATTATATATACATATATATATATATATATATATATATATATATATATATATATTATACACACACACACACACACACATATATATATATATATATATATATATATATATATATATATATATATATATATATATAGATATATATATATATATAATATATATATATATATATATATATACAGTGTACCTCGAGATACAAAATTAATCCGTTCCGAGGCGGCCTTCATATCATGAGTTTTTCATATCTTGGAACACATTTTACGTGTAAAATGGCTAATGCGTTCCAAGCCCTCCAAAAACACCCCAGTAAATTTCATAATAAAGCTAAATTGACCTATAAACAATGAAATACTACAACAATCTGGACCATTCAATACCTAAATTAAGAATAAGAATCCAAAACCTGTAAATAAAGTGTATATTAGTGTACAAGAAATATTATTACTGTAACGTAAAATGTGGAAGCTTACCTTTCGAGTGAGGCTATCTCCGAAAGTGGCGGCAGAGGAGGACAAACGGCAGATAACGTACGTACACTTAACTTTACGAAAACATAAATAATTTAAGGAAAACTATAAAACTAAAATTTACGAAACACATTAACAAAACTGTAACACTTAACCCTTAAACGCCGACTGGACGTATTTTACGTCAAGATAAATTGTCTGTCGGGTGCTGACTGGACGTATTTTACGTCGACATACGAAAGTTTTTTTTTTAAATTCGCGGAAAAATACTTATAGGCCTACCAGCCTAAAACTTTTGAATCACGCGCCTTGGGGGATGCTGGGAGTTCACGGATCAAGGCCTTGTTTTGTTTTGAAGCGTGACCCAGGTGTGCATGCGCGATATCCCTTCTTCTCGCTCCAGCCAGCATCAGTAGCGCACCATCCGAGAGCGATCTTTCGTGAAAAGCGTGTTTTTCTGGACTTGTTTTGCGAGACTTTGAGCATTTGTATTGCTACAGGACATTCATAGATATGTTCTCAACGACGTGTGAACCGTGAAAGGCGCGTTTTACCCGTCGGAAGGGATCGTGTAAGGCGAGTTTTGGACCTGGATGCTGGCGACGGGCCAAGCACCCAGCATGACCCGGCGCCTCAAGGCCGTTCTGTGCGGCCACGTGTGGCTGAAAGTGTTTCAGGAACACATCGTATGCCTTTGGTTACCCCTAGGAAGCATGTGGGCGTCCTTAGGGGCATTCGTAGGCATTTGGGAGGCCTCCAACCAAGGGACATAGACGAGTATCTTTCGGAGCTTGATCGGGAACATGTCGCAAGTCCTCATTTTGATGGCGGATGGTCATCGAGTGATGAGGACATCAGTCCCGATGAAAGTGAGGATGAATATTTGCCCCCAATGTCCGTTCGAGGCTCACATCCCGAAAGTGAGCTCGAATTCAGTGGTTCAGTGCTTACGAGGGGGAATCTAGAGGAGGGGGAGGGTGGGGAGGGTGGGGATACGGGCTCAAGTTTTTTAGCTGCGAGGAGTTTACAGAAAGTGAGGCCTAAGGAGGGTGATGGGCCAACCGGGGGTGGGTAGTGTGATTCGTGCCCGCACCCGGCGGGCGCGGGTCGGGCACGTAGAAGGTGGACGTACGCCGCCAGCCAAGGTGAGGTCGGTCGTCGGAGAGTGATGAGGGGTGGACGGAGGACCCCACCCCTCCTAACATGCACCCCTTCATGGCAAACCCCTGGGATGACCGTACCAGTACCCCTGACTGTTTTGGGGTTCATCCAGCCTTTTCTGATGCGGGAATTGCTGGAATACCTGGTACACTAGACGGTGGACTACGCTCGGTACTGCCGGTATGAGCTGAGGACGACCTTGTCGTATTACTGGCGGGGTTGCAACCTCATTGACATGGCGCATTTTTTGGGGCTCCACATTTATTTTGGTATGACACCTGCTGTCGACGTCAGGCAATATTGGAGGAGAAATTA